>NW_022106154.1:2145-4044 GCF_000313985.2 Echinops telfairi | reverse complement strand
GTTGGGAAGAGAGAAGCGGATAAAAAGGGTTACTTTCTTGTAGATGTGTTGTCTCCAAATCTCTCTGTCCACCTCACTAAATGTTTAGATGCTCATTGTATACTTGAACAGAAGTGCCCCCAGTCAGCTCATGCCCAAATCATCCCACGTATAATTTTCCCACTTCCACCATTGTATATCTTCTATTATTTCACTTTCATTTTTTGGAACCATTATTTGGGGAGATCTTCAAAAAGTTTGTGGGAAAAATGAACTGAAAAGATGACAGAATTTTCATGAATTTGAAGTCCCCTCATGCACCTAAAGCCCAAAGCCCCTGAATCCAGAAGTTCAAGGCACATATACATCTATTGTCCTCCGTCACTCCTTGTATCTGATATATCCAATCACAGCAATTCTCCTGCTAAGCATCCTTTGGGCACATCTCCTTTACATTTCCGGTACATTCTCCTGCACATCTCTGATTTACATTTCTGCAGACAAGTCTGTTTGAAAGCTCTTGTGGTGGTTCAACTGCAAAATGACAAAAGCCAAGAGCTACTCTGCCTCCAGGCCTACTGGTGTTGATTTATTCAACAAACACCTGTTGCTTGATTCACTGATGTGCCAGGTATGGGTGAAAGATCCTGGAACTCTACTTGTGAGCCATCACCTTCTTTAATCTACCTCTCGGAGTCTGTATTCTGGGCGTGCGGGTAACTGAAAGCATACGCAGGAGGACTGTTCGAGAACTTTTCCACAGCTGTCAGTCTTTAGGGAATCAGTCTGCTGCATCTTGCTCCTGTGGAGCCGCGCGGGACTTCAGACCTCGATGAGATATGGGTGGACAGAACAGCTGTAGCCATAGCCGCAAACACCTCGACAATCAGAAAGGTGGCCCTGGCCTGGGCAGTGCTTCATTCCTGTCTGTCTTCAGTCATTGTCAGGTGCTGGAGCAAAGCCAAGGTCAATGAACAACAACAACAACAACAACAACATATAAAGCATGCAGTGAAAAAGTAATCCATGTAGAGGAAACAGCAAATTCAAAGATGTGGAAGAAGGGGAAAAAAATGGCTTTTCCAAGGCACTGATGACCTTTGCAGCTAGAATGTGCTGAGGGAAAACAAGCAGAGCAGAGTGAAGTGGGAGGAAGAGGCTGCTGTACTCCATGCTACCACCAGATGCATGTTTCTGAACTCTTGATTCGATCGAAGCACTTTGCTCTGACATTCCTTCTCCTCGTTCCTGATCAGGTGGTGTCCATGTGTCCTGTCATGGTATTCTGGGCCCCTCCCTGTCTAGTAGGAAGGCTGGTGGCAGAGTGGGTCATGCATCGGGCGGCTCCTCGCGAGGTCAGCAATTCAAAACCCCAGCCCATTCGTAGGAGGAAGAGGAGGCTCTCTACTCTTGGAAAGAGCTACAGTATTGGACACCCTGCGTTATAGTGCTGTCCTGCCCGAGGGTCGCTTTGAGTTAGAGGGCCTCTCTGGCGGTGAGGGAGAGCGTGAGGTCCGGGTCTAGATTTTGTCCATACTTCAAGGCTTGGCTCGTGAAAGGATCCGCGGGCACATGCAGCCTTCTAGAGTCCAGCTAGTGCTGTGATCCACCACACGCCTTCTTTCAGGTTCTCTCCTCACCTGACGATCTCCTTTCCTCAACAGACGACCTCCGCCCCAGCCTCTAGGACTCGAGCTGAATGTCCTCTGTGAACGGGTTTCCCAAATTCACAAGCAGAGTCAAGGCACTTCACTATTGGGAGTTCACGGCCAATTCGACTGGACTCGTGGGTGGTTCATGGATGTCTTACACCATCCTGCGAACGCCTGGCATCTGGGTCTTCCATGTGTTTGTGGTTATGACATCTCATACAGAGCGAGTACTCGACACATGGTTACTGAATGAGTGAATGAATGAATG
>NW_022106154.1:0-1353 GCF_000313985.2 Echinops telfairi | reverse complement strand
AACATTGACTCCGTGCCTGTAGCATGCATAGCTGGCACAAGGTGAGGGGCCTGATGTTTCAGCAGGGAAGTCTGGCATGAACAGCTAGACCCCACTGACAAGCTGGTTCTGAATCACAGGGGCCTTACATAAGGTTTCCAAGACTTCGTTCTCTATGGGAGCAGATGCTTCACCTTTCTCCCGATGGAGTGGCTAGTCGATGTGAACTGCCAAATCTTGTGATGGGTGTCCCAAACTTAACCCTCCTGAAACAAATCAATTCTCAGAGACACTGTGAAGGAGAGAGAAGGGTTAGGTAGAGAGCAGTGGATAGATGGGGTAAACATTCCAGTCAGGTATAAAAAGGGATACATTCACTTTCAGGTTTGCATACCCGCTTTTATGAGTGAGGGGAGAGGAGCAAGTGAGGGTTGCTGGTTTTGTGGACTCGCAGAGCCCCATCGATGACAAAGGGGCCGAAGAACAGCTTCGGGACTGTGGTTATTTCCCCACGGTTGACAGGCAGGGAGACCTTGCTCAGGCTGCCAGCTGGCCTCTCCTGAGCCCATCGTGCTGCAATGCACCCTGCTCCCATTAAAATAAACAGTTTGGGCCAACGACAGCACAGGGAATCCTTTCATCAGGATGACAACACAAGGCCAAGTGCATTCCACTCACGACCAGACAGGGATTCAGGATGAAATATAACTGACACCGCTCGGGCACCTAAGTGACCTTCAGATGCCAATGTCAGTCCAACGATTCCAAAGGAAGATTAAGCTCTGGTTACATTGCCATCTTCATCTGGAATGTATTACTCAATGAAGAAACAGAATGGAGATGTTTTTTCTTTCTGAAGAATGTAGGAGCCAGCTCTCTAAGGTGGATAATAGAGGTGCTTGAGGCTGAACCAATCATTGAAACGGTGCCCACAAGACCTCAACATTCGTGATGCTACAACTGACTTTTCCAGCATTGAAACAAACATGAATTCTAACTTCACATCGCCTGTTCTCGGCCAGACGAAAAGACCCGGGTAGACTCTTTTTCTCTTAAGTGTTCACGATGAACACTTAAATCCAATACGTCTGGAAGCCCACAGGAACGTTCATGGTCCTGACTTGGTAACTGGACTGTCACAGGACTAGGATCTTTCTCATCCATGTGGTACTCTGAGGGACTGGAACAGAACGTGCCTGGAACAATGGTTCTGGCTTCTGTGAGATGCCATGGGGTCGATTTCAACTCACAGCAACTCCATGGAAAAGACTAGGGTTTTCTGAGCTTGATGGGATAGGATTACCACTTCTTTCTCAAGTGGAACTGCGAGGTGTGTTCAAACCAACTCTGTGGTTAGTTATTGCTCCCTTTCAA
>NW_022106153.1:1793-3935 GCF_000313985.2 Echinops telfairi | reverse complement strand
AGAGCTACCCAGCAAGTGATACCCTAACGGGGTGTCCTCATCAAGACTGGAGGTTCACATTGCACCTATGAAGTACTGAAGGCAAGAAATAAAATCACACACGCCTCATTTAATTAGACTATAGGAGAACATCAAGTTTTAAGAATAAGGAATTCTCAATTTTTTCTGGATTTTTAAAACGTTGACATATTCCCTGAAAAACTTTGGGGTTGTTTGCTATGAAAAGGGCGGTTCGTAATTAACCCCACAAGAGAACGATGTACTAGAGTTGCTTCCATCCTGCAGGTTACATGTGAACTTCAAAGCTACGCTATCCAATAGACTACCACGACCCAATAGAGCCCCATGTGATCATTTAAATTAAATTCAATGTCAATTAAGGTAAGTTAATGAATCTTGTTCCCTAGTTCCATTTGCCACATTTAATGCGCTCAATTACCACTTGGGACCAATGACTACCATACTGGATAGAACTGATAGAGATTCTTTCACCAGGCTGGACCTCAATGCCATTAAATTTGACTCTTCAATAGCTTAACTTACAGGCCTTTGAAAAACTCTTCTCCCAAATCCTTGTAGCGGTGAGCGATCTCACTCTTGTCTGTGGGCAGAAGTATGAAACAAAGAAAGAAAGATACATAAAGTTGATTTAACACTGAAAAGCCTGGCTGCATATAATACTACTTTTTGTTACTTTACATTTACTTTACATTATTCGCTCCAGGCTCTGATCTCTACAGAAAATTTTATACTGATGGTGAACTATTTCAACTGCCTCTCAAATCAATAATTATTACATCAACAATGATATTACTTGAAAAATCATGACATTTTTATAGTTTCATATTCATACTTCAATAAGCACCCGTGGTCTTAACGTGTCTGTTACGAATTACTGAAAGGATGGGCTGAGGTGAAAATAAACATAAATGCAAATTCCAGTTATAAGATTAATAACATAGATTTAGATTATTTTTAAAGCATGTTCATAGTTGGGATTTGGCCTTCTGAACTCCATTTCTAGTGCAGTCCTCTAAGGCTTAATTTGGAATACCTGCCGTTTCTACATGTGTCAAAGAAAACGATAGTTACTAAACCATTTTTCTCAATACTTTTTAACGGAATTTTAGAAATATATTAATAAGGCAAAACTGCCTCACGTTTCACCAAAGCAAAATATCATCACAACCTAGAAAGACATGCTAATTCTTCAGTTAGGCTTCGTTTAGTAAAAGTTTATTTTATTACAAACATTAAAATTAAAGTTGAATAGTAGAAAATACAGAATTCTTACGTGCATCTCGACGAAACAACCCCCTGGAAGAAGCAGAGCTGAAGAGAAAGAGAAGGGAAATAAAGGTTACCCACTTCATTTTGCCAAAGGCTTGTGGGATTAGAGAGAAGGGAAAGGTAAGATGGATAGGGAGAAATTAGCACTAATATACTTCTCCAACCAGTAGTTGTAGATTATTAACTAGCCTCAGCCTTGCGTTTCATTGG
Source organism: Echinops telfairi (assembly GCF_000313985.2). Classification (NCBI taxonomy): domain Eukaryota; kingdom Metazoa; phylum Chordata; class Mammalia; order Afrosoricida; family Tenrecidae; genus Echinops; species Echinops telfairi. The sequence goes on along the minus strand of NW_022106153.1, from coordinate 2,435 downwards.
CTCCCCGGCGATTACAAAATTCATAATTTTCTTGCCAAAAATTTGTTTGACTAAACCCCTTCCGTTTGTTTGCCATCTGGAACGTTTCTTTCCATAAGACTTTGTAATCCATTAAAGTTGTGCAAAACATCTTACCACATTTTAGATAAGCATTTAAATTATTCGTGCCTATTTTTCATTACTACATTCTTTGATTCCCCATTTGAAAATTTTAGTTTTTAATATTTTCAAAAATTTAACTAAAGCAGAGGTTTAGCTTGAAAATAAAACATACTCAAAGAGTTGAGTTCTAAATTATATACATTATTAATTCCCCATTTACTTTTATCCGTAATGATTTTTTTTTTAATAAACACACATTGTGGGACATCTATTTATTTTTCATTCTCTTGAAACTATTCTAACTGAAAACGGTGACCTTGCCTTTTTTTTTTTTCAAATCTGCGTTTCCATTCTTTTTTTAAAAAATTTTGCCTCTTATGAAAACTATGAACTTCACAGCTACAAAAATAACTGAAATGGTATTCATCAGTTTCACATTTGCATCCACAACTCTAATATGTGATTCACGCGTTGTCATAGGACACTTATATCTCTTAATGGAATCCTTAAAAATATTTTTTTTAAAGCAGCGTTATGTGA
>NW_022106153.1:0-1103 GCF_000313985.2 Echinops telfairi | reverse complement strand
TTTTTTACAATGTCCTTACCTATGTTTCTCACCAAAGACTCTGATCTTCCCTGAAGAACTACCCTTCATTTTCTTTATTGGTAAAGAACCACTGATCTCCAGAAATGGTAATATTGACTTTCTTCGATGCCCCAGAAGGATAATTAGTACTAAATCAGTCATTTCACTTAATGAATAGCCCAAGTCAATCAGATATATTTTAGGTGGCTTAAAGGTGGTCTTTCAGGCTACAGATGTAAAACATTAAAAAATACTGCCTGTGGAATTATTTCCATTTAATAAGTCCTTTTTTTAACCTCTGTTGGAAAAGAAAAAAGATAATTAATCTAAGTTTTCAAATAAAGAACATAATTCTTAGATAAAATATATCAACTTTTATTTTAGCATCCTTAAAAGAGCCAGTGGCAAACTCTAGATTGTTCGTGGATATGCGTCTCTGTGGAAAGCCAAATTAAACATGCAATCCTTAACATAGAACATAATTGAATTAGTAATTCACAAACTCAGTCACACTTATATTCTAGCATACATTTTCATTTAATTAATTAAAATGATAATATTTTTCTCTCCACCGATTAGGCACTTACAATATCATACTGAAATATATGATACACTCAAAAAGTGTATTTTCATCCAAATTCATCAAAATTTGGAAATAGTACTCCTTGAATGGAAGAATACTTTGTTCTATTAAACTGGCATTTCATGATGCTCACCTTCCCGAAACAATTGCTGAAGCCAAATGGGTGCATAAGCAAATGTGGTGAAGAAACCTGATGGTACCCGGCTATCAAAAGATATAGTGTCTGGGATCTTGAAGGCTTGAAGGTAAACAAGCGGCCATCTAGCTCAGAAGCAACAAAGCCCACATGTGAGAAGCACACCAATCTGTGCGATCACTAGGTGTCTAAGAGATCAGGTATCAGGCTTCATCAGAACAAAAAATCATGTCATTGTGAATGAGGGGGAGTGCGGAGTGGAGACCCAAAGCCTATTTGTAAGTAATTGGACATCCCCTTATGGAAGGGTCGTGGGGAGGAGATGAGCCAGTCAGGGTGCAGTGTAGCAATGATGAAATATACAACCTTCCTCTATTTCCTAAA
>NW_022106152.1:2854-4046 GCF_000313985.2 Echinops telfairi | reverse complement strand
TTGCCATCTCATAAATGGCAAATGTATATTTGTGGAGAACCACTTTTGTGTTCAATAGAAAAATATCAATTATTTATAAATGTACCAAACAAAACCCAGCAGTGTTTCCATCCAGGAAGCACAAGAATGGCTCTATAATGTTTTCTTTTCATTCTTTCTTTTTTTTTCTTCTGCCCAGACACATCACAAAATACAGCCCTACGGAGTGGTGATGAATCCACTGGATGACAGTGGAGCTGGCATTGACGTCAGGCTATGCAGTTCCTGACGTCATTGCTTGCAGCAATGGCTAGGAATTTAATGACCTCCTCTGTAACAAAGCAGCTCAATATAATAACTGCTGAACTGTCTGCTACCTGTTTATTATACCCCCTTTTTCTCCCTTGGGAACTTTGCCAGCATATCTAAAAGGCCAAATTCGAGGTCACTATGTAACATTCATTGCTAACAGTAATGTACTTTTCAAGACCATGATTAATAAGCAGCAAGAATTATTCCATGATGAAAAACTGCATACTTTTTATGGATTAAAAAATATTTCCCCTAAACCTGTCAGACCAATTTGAAATGCAATTTGTGGGGAAAATTAAAACTGAAGTGAATCACTATATGAATCCATCAAACATTTTGTAAAGAACAGATGTGGTAGCCTCTCTCTCTTGCTAAAATAAATATAATAGAAAGTTAGTGACTTTCTGTAGCCATATAAGGATTGGGATCTTTTGGTCTAGAAGCTCGCCTCTGTCACTTAGATCCATGGGGTATATATGACTTTGAGAATCAATAAAGAATAATATGCTAGATGATATTTTAAAAGGCTTACCCAAATTGAATTAAGACAAGCTTTCCTACACTTAACACACAGTAGCCAGGTAGCAGTTAAAGATTCTTAAACGTAGATATGCTTCTGGTTCTTGTAGATGCTTAGTGATCTTCCACATGAGCAGTTCCCTAAAGAGACCACAGACAACTTCAGATGGCCGTCACTGCCAATAGCAGGGGCCTTTGCATTTCCAGGCCCCTCTTGTCCTTTTGGTCTTTCGAAACAGTTCTAGGTTGTCCAGAACTAGCTTTGGGAAACTTCCGTGAACAGGCAGTGAAATGGACAGTTTTAAAGCTATTCCCAATGGAGGCTCCTTGAACAAACACATACCTGTAAGTGCCTTCCAGAGCCCTGAAGGTGGTGTGGTTC
>NW_022106152.1:0-1257 GCF_000313985.2 Echinops telfairi | reverse complement strand
ATTGAAAAGACCATGGCGTAGGTCAGGCACACCTTAGTCCTCAAAGCAACATTTTTGCTTTTCAACACTTTAAAGAAGTCTTGTGCAGCACTACATAATGCAATGTGCCCTTTGCTCTCTAGACGTCTGCTTCCAGGAGCAGTGACTGTGGATGCAAGCAAGATGAAATCCTTGAAAATTTCCATTTTTTTCCTTCCTTTATCTTGGTTCTTATTGTTCTTTTGTGAGGATGTTATGAGGATTTTGGTCTTCTTTACACTGAGTTGTAATCCATACTGAAGTTGTGATCCTTGATTTTCATCAACAAGTGCTTTAAGTCTTCCTCACTTGTTCCATTTGCATATTACAGGTTAATAAGCCTTCATCCATTCGTTAAAAATTGGCCACTGAAAACCTTATGAATGGCAGTGGAACATAGTTGTATATGCTGGCGTTAGTGATGCAGGACCAGGCGGCGGCAGGGCAAGAGTTGAGGTGAGAAGATGGAAAGGTAGAAACACTGAAAACTCGTATTGAGCAGACAGTGTTAATGCAGGTTCCTTTAAAATACTGCGCTTGATATGAAAACAATTTTTCTGTAGAAAGTTTCCTGTGTTTTTACTTAACTAGATCAGCAAGTAAATGCCACTCAGACCTGAGGAATGGGTTGATAGAGGTGGGTGATTTATAAGTTAGTTATCTAAAATGGGGAGAGATGTGGGCATGAAGTAGCTGGCTTACATGGTTTCATGGGTGTGTTTACAGTAAAATAATTCAAATGGAGAAGTTAATCCTTCATAGATGAAAGGGGCAATCACCAGAAGAGTCGGGACAGCTTGTGATACAGTGAATTACTCTTGTAGCAACAGTCTTTGTGCTTCCTCAAATAATGGAGTGGGACCACGTATGTTAAGCATATGTCCTCTATCTGATAGGCTTGTGAAAGAGAAGGCGGGGGAAGGATGGAAAACTGTATTCTCACAAACTTTCCAGGAGGCTCTGAGACAGATGAAGTTTTTTTAGAGAACCACGTTCCAACATCATCCACAAGGAAGCTGTTTGGAATTTCTTTATGATTACTACTTGTATTCATTCATTCATTTAAACATAATTCCTGTGTAACTACTGAGCAGTAGCCACAGGCTCATTATTCATTTACAGCTTCTTCACTATTTGCTGTTGCTCTTCACATGTCAAGGCCCTCCAGGCAAAATTTCTGTAACATGCTTAGAGAATGTAAATCAGTTTTTAAATTTGCCTAAAGTTAAAAGATTTAAA
>NW_022106151.1:3120-4047 GCF_000313985.2 Echinops telfairi | reverse complement strand
AAATGACCTGCTCCCCTTGAACACCCTTGTTTACACCATAGTCCCCAGCACATACTATTGTTGTTGTTCATAGTTAGGCGCCCTTGAGTTGGTACAAGAGCATGAATGAGAGACCGCCCGGTCCTGCACGAGCTTCACCACTGGTCCGTTTGAACCCCTGGCTGTCAGCCTGTTTCTGGCCGTCTTGTTGTGGCTCTTCCTCTTTTCTGCTGCCGTGTCCACTTCATGAAGCACGAGGTCCTTCTCCTGATGACATGTCATATCTAAGACCAAGCTTCGTTCTCTTTTTTTACATGTAGAAACTGTTGTTTTACTGTGCATAGTTTGTACCAAAAAAACCCTATAGGATTTAAAAGTATAATACACATAGAAGTCAACACAGCTGAATGTGAACATCTGGGGAAGTACAATGATCTCTAGGACAGACTCGATGCTTGCAGGGATTGAAATAGACCCACAGAGAAGAGAACGGAGGTGCTTATCCATACTCAATCACTCCCTCCAACCTCGTCTTCAAAGCTGAAACACAAAAGCCCTGGGTGGGATTGCTCTGTAAGCATCTGCCTTGGCTGTGAAAATAATATAAGAAATTAAGATTTAAAAGATAAGATCAACCCGTGGATGCCCTTTGTTTTCTGCAATAGATGTGTTCTTGTAAAGTTGTGTGTCAATATTTTTTTCATTAATTTAATTATAGTCTATAAATAACAGAGAGCTAGATATTTAAAGAAATCATGTAGTTGATCTCATTGCAAAGTCTTCTTAGAGTTTTATATGTATATATGTTTTAAATCATTTTATTGGGGACTCTTACAGCTCTTTTCACAATCCATATATACGTCCATTGTGTCAAGCACATCTGTACATTGTTGCCATCATCATTTTCAAAACATTTTCTTTCTACTTGAGCCCGTGGTATCACCTCTT
>NW_022106151.1:0-1546 GCF_000313985.2 Echinops telfairi | reverse complement strand
AAAATCATTTAAAATGAGTTGTGCAGTTACAGTCAGGTCTAGTGCTCCCTCCCCACTCCCCCCTTCATTTTTCATTCCTGAAATCCTCTTTTCCTCCCTATCGACCACCCCCACCCCTGCATCCCCTCTCAACCCTTCTATCTGTTACTATCTCTGCATCCACTCCCCCTGTGCAGCTCAAACTGGGAAATGCAACAGGAACAATAAAAACCAAAATTGAAATAAGGTGGTAAGGCACGGATAAAATAATAGTAATATAAAGACCAAAATACAAATAATAAGTAAGAAAGAAAAGACCCTCATCAACATTCCAAAAGTCTGGGAAAAAATGTCTGTCATGGAACAAATAAGAGATACTTGCTCCCAGAACCAATTGAGGGCGGGTCTATGGGGAGGTCATCTGCCCGAGTATAGAGTTCAATCTAGCATATTCAAGATTACAATGGTCTCTGCCTGATAGTAGGGCTGTTGGAGACTCTTGCCTGTGGCCAAAGCGGATCTGCTGGTGGCTCAGTCTGACTAAATACTCTGCAGATGGACTTTGGGCTCCCACTGTCCTCCATAGCCTTCTACAAATTGGGTGTTCATAATGTGAATGCTAATACTTTTCCCTGCTCCATATTAAAATTTTGTAACTGTCATCTTTGGATCATACAAGCTGGTGCACTTCTTCCACGTGGACTTAGTTGACTTCTCACTTAGATGGCTGCTTGTTTAAATACAAGCCTTTAAGACCCCAGACACGCTTCCGATTGATAGCTGGGCACCATCTACGTTCTTCACCACACTTTGCTGTGGCACCCTTGTCTTCAGAGATCCTTTCATGAAGGTGAGTATCGAGCAGGGCCATGTTATCAGAACTAACTCCTTTTGAATTAGGAGTGGAGTTACATAGGAGTCCAAAGTCCATCTGCTTGCCCATAGGGCTTGCACATCTCAGGTTAGCTACGGCGGTCATAATACGACAAAAATCACAACCCTAGAAGATCAACTGCATCAACTACAGCCATAAGTCAACCAGCATCCAAACAGGACACACACGTTCTAAAAGAAAGAAGACAAAAACAAACAAACAAAAACAGCAAGCTGCAAGCAGGAAAGCGAAAACCATATAAACAAAGACGTGCAGCTTTGTTGATCACCCCCCTGGGCTACGAGCACCATCAGTTTCCCCAGTGACCCAGCGCTGCAGACACTGCCGGTGTGCGGCGTCTGTGCACTGTGGGCTCGAGTGATCCTAAGTTATGGGGTTGATGCCAGTGGGGCCTTTCTAGGTCAATTCTTCTAACAGGTCTAATTCTGCCTAACAGATGCCACCTGTCATGTCATTGGAGGGCAGGCACTGAGATACTACCTGCATGCTGTTCCTGGGTGCCTTTCCATTGGACACCCTCTGAGCTGGGGGTGCCCCCCAAAGTCCAATGACTGCCCTTTCCACAATCCTGGGGCGGCCACTCTCTGCTTCCTGTCTCATCCAAGTACCCCAGCCCTCTCAAGCAGTTTTCTTAATTTAAAATGTCAACTTCACCACCAAAAGCAGAGGATT
>NW_022106150.1:2254-4036 GCF_000313985.2 Echinops telfairi | reverse complement strand
CAAGCCCATAAATCCAACATTCATCCATATGTCTGACACCAATCTTTTAAGTCCTCCTCCATCTCACAAAACACATGCAATGATGCTGACTAGAGGTGGAAAGCCAAATCAGTGAGCATGTAAGCATCTCAGCACTGACAGGGGTCTCCACACGGTTGCTCCAGCACCCAGGGGTGCATCAGGGTAGGTCCATGTGGGTTCTCCTCAGGGATGTCTTGCAGGAAGTGATCCTTGTCAGCTGAAACAGGGAACTGGATAAGGAAGCTCACCCTCATCCAACCATCAGAGAGCAAGGGACTTGAGAACTAGGAAGGTGAGGTTCACCAAGTCATTTATCTCTCCACCCTTCAATTAACCCCACATGTGTTTACTGGCCATTGGCACAATAAACCTTAACTATCTCATTTGGTATCAGCCATATGGGCTAATATCAGACTTATGGACTTGATCAGGAGTGGGTCGGGATGTTTTCTCAATATTCAATTGCTCTTGTATATAATTTATACACATATAAGTGTATTTGTTTCTCTATTTTGTTTCTGAATTTGTTTCTCTACTTTACCTGGACTAACACAGTAGGAATACAGCCAGAATGATCTTTGGAAGCAAAAATGGCAAGACTTCATCTCATGTTCAGTGAACGTTATCAGGAGGGACCAGTTGCTGGAGAAAGACTCATGTTTGGTAAAATAAAGGGTCATTGAAAAAGAGAAATAACTTCAATGAGATGGATTGACACAGAGGCTGGAAAAGTGGGCTCAAAGGGACACAGGACTTTTTGAGGGTGACACAGGACTGCAGTGTTTTATTCTATTGTACATAGGATCATTGTGAATGAGAACCAACTCAACAGCGCCTAACAACAACAATGTTTGATTCTTGGTCAATGAACTTCATATTCATCTGTCAGTAAAGGCTTGCATATAATTATGATTCTGATAAAGTTTTAACAAAGCCTACAGATTAAGATACACCAAAAAGGAAAGTCAGATGCTCAACTTTTGAATATCAATCAGTGAAAATCCTATTATACCAATAGCCTCAGCCATACACTATCATGGGGATGGTGAGTAAGATTTTCTTTGCTTATGCATGAAGTTGCCATGAGACAGAGGCTGACATTATGTTAATAACAACAGCAAAAATACCTACTCAGGTTAGATTTTCCAATGTACAGGAAATAGTTGCTTCATACATATTCTTATCAGTCACCAAGAAATTTCACTCTAATGTTTAAAATATAACAGGTAGTACTGAAGAACAAATAGTTCTTCAAATAGTCTCAAAATAGGAAGAAAACATTCCATATCTATTAAATATATGGGCTAGGACTTCTGAATTATTTCAGAAATACAGAGTAGAAAAGGTTACTAAAAATTGAATGAAATGGTAATGAAGAAGATGAAAGATATAAAATATATAAAGAGCTATGAGTAGCTGAGTCCCAGGTATATAATGTAATGTTATAGGTAGGAGTACCTTTATAGACTATAGTAAACTTTCCATGCAATAGGGAATAATAATAGCACATAAAACCACTTATAATGAAATGGAATTTTATAGAAAGTCTGCCTTTTGGTTTAATAAGAAACCCAAGAAATAGAAGTTAAAATAATTACCCTAAACATGTTTCAGATACCTTAAGCCCTATTTCAATGTTGCTGACTGTTTTCAATGTGCCCTTGAATAATTCATCCCTAGACCATTTTTCTTTCTTTCTTTTTCTTTCATTCAGGAAGTTAATTCAGGAGAGAAACTTGCCCTATACCATTGCTGACTCAC
>NW_022106150.1:0-1236 GCF_000313985.2 Echinops telfairi | reverse complement strand
GGGAGCTTCCATACTAAGACAAACTAGGCAGAAAGAATAGGGAGTACACTTTTTAAGGAATAGGACCTGAAACCCTTATACATAGCAGTGAAACATGGTCTGACATGTTGTTGGTATTGTTGTTGTTAGGTGTCATATGATCAGTCTTAACCCATAGCAACCATCTGCAAAACAAAACAAAGCATTACACAGTCCTTCACCATCCTCACAATTGTTCCTGGTAGAGTGTCTTAAAAACAACACCTTAATTTGGAAGGCACTCAAACTATGACTGAGAAAGTTTGCTCTTTAATGTAGAGCTGAACTGAATAGCTCCATTTGTTGATGAAGCACAAGCTAAACTAAGAGGAGACAGCTGCAAATATCCATTCATAATCAGGGTACAGACTGCAAGTTGCATAATCCTAGAAAAATTGGAAGCCATCAATTATAATTTTAACATAAATTTATTTGACCTATGCATTACTGAATTTAAATGGACTGATATTGACCATTACAAATCTCATCATAATATCGTTTACTAAGTCAGGAACGACTAATTGAAGCTGGATGACATAACATTTGTACTCAAAAGAATATTTTAAGATCTACCTTGAATAACACCTATAGATGGAAAACGAAGAATGTTTATCACAATTATTCAAATTTACATACAAATCATTATAGCCAATAATAAATAAATATTTCGAACAACTTCTTCAGTATAAAATTGGTTATATAATCAACTTGCATTGTTAATTACTGGAAACACAAAGGATCTGTAGTTGGTAAATACAGATTTGGTGATAGATAGACTTCACATGATATAATGTTGCTAGAATATCAATTGCTTATATGAAAATTCAGAGCCAAGCTGAAGAAAACTAAAACAATCCCAAGAATAAAATTATGACCATTAACATATAACACTTGAATTTAAAGAACAGATTTGACTCTTTGAAAACTGCTGATATAATACAAGACTGGTTATGGAATTACATAAAGATCACTGTACATGAAGAAATACAAAGGGCATTAAAAAGATAGTGAAGAAATAAAAGACAAACATGGATGTTTAAGAGACTCTGAAACTTGTTGTTGAAAGTGGAGTCATTAAGCAATGAGAGAAGTAGTGAAATAAAGGAACTATAAAGAAAATTTCAGAAGGCAGTTTTAAGAGACAAAATAAAATTGAAAACTAAAACATGCAAAAACTTGGAATCAGAGCACCAAAAGGAAATAGCCTAGTCAGCATAT
>NW_022106149.1:2110-4048 GCF_000313985.2 Echinops telfairi | reverse complement strand
CCATATTTATGATTTTATTTCTCTAGAAGCACTCCTGGTACCAAAATGTGTTAGACAGGGTTCTCTAGAGAGACAAAACCAGATTGCTAGTAATTATATATATATAAAGATAGATAAATATATAACACAAGAAATGAACTGTTAAATTATATACAGATAGATATGTAATACAAGAAATGAACAGTTGAATTATAAAGCAGTACAAATGGATCAGTGCAACTCACCCCTGTGAGAGAGTTGTGAGACACGGCAGTCCTTTGAGTCTTGAGGGCCGCTAGGTAGTCCTCTGTAGAGAGAGAGCTAGGCTATTTCAGCACAGGCGCAAACAGCAATGCAGGTCACCAACTGTCAGCCAGGTCACCAACCATCAGTCCCCAACTCCAGAGATGTACATTCCAATCGTGTTGTCTTAAAGGGACACAGTCCACAGGCTAGGCGTCCCACAGGTAGTGTAGCCTGTAAATTGAGGCACAGAACAAGCAAGGCAGCCACACACTGGTCCGATGGTCAAAGAGTGAGAGACAAGAAAGGCGAGGCTCACCAGCCATTTAGCTCTCCGCCCCTTCAATTAATCCCACTTGTGTTTATCAGCCAGGCTGGCACAATAAACTAACTATCTTTAACTATCTCAACTGCTAAAAGGACAAACAGGTCTGTCTTGGAAGAAGTCTGGATGAGATGCTGCTTAGAGGCAAGGATAGAGAGACTTCGTCTGACATACTTTGATCATGTTATCAGGAGAAAACAGTCTGTAGAAGGACATCCTGTTTGGTCAGTGAAAAAGAGGCAGGCCCTCAAGAAGTTGGACTGACACCAGAGCTACGACGATGAGTTCAGGCATGGGGACAATCATGAGGATGGCGAAGAACCAGGCAATGTTCAGTTCTGCTGTGCATAAAGCCGCTATGGGCCAGAATGGCCTCTTTGTCACCAAACAGCAATAACAACAACAAAGTGTTTGTCTGTTGATAATGTTAGGTTTCTCAAGTGAGAAATACCTCCGTCCTTGGCTTCACATGAGAAAAAAATCATGCCAAAGCACGGTTTGTGATCCAAGTGGGTTTGGCTTTTTTTATAAAGGATAGAAGCAGTTACAGACCTTACAGTAAACTGAACACAAGTCAGAGAGAGAGAGAGACAGTGGCCTGGATGCCCTGCTGAACTGTGCAGGAGCCACTGGGATCGAAACAGTGGTCTCAAAGTTTCTGGCTTTTTCAGGGCCTCTGAGAGGTGGTGTAGTTGATAGTACTGCTTGATCCCATTGGCTGAATTAAGCCCACCTGGTCTAGATGGTGCCAATCCAGATGTACCGCCCACCTAGGTGTACCGCCCCTTCCTGGCTCAGAACCTGAATGTAAGCATGCCCTCTATTCTCTGGAGCAACCTCCTGTAGGGGTGCCTTGGCATAGAGAGGGACAACTCCCTATCCAGCTACCTAACAATAACAGGTGTAATTGCCTTACATCCTACCTAACGCGATCATGTGTTCTGCAAGATTTCCTCTCTGTATCCCAGGGATTGAGGGATCAAGCAGTGATCATACTGAAGGCATTTACTGTTCCAAAACGATTTAGTGTGTGACCAAACCCTATCTGGGGCAATTGATCTAATTGTAATGACCTAATTCAAAGATGGCAATGGTTGAAGTGCTATGCCATGACAGATACAGCCATCACAGTGTTGAAGTGCTGAACAATGAAAGGGGGACTGCAGGAAATAGTTCACATTGATCTGGAGACTTTAAGTAGAGTGCTCACCCCACATTTAGTAACCATCCCACCATTGTTGTCAAATAACAGGAAAAGCACTCATCAGAGGCTCTGCCCACTTGCTGGCTAGGCAGATACTACTGGGTTTGATGGTTAAGGTGTAGAAGAGAAGATCCTAGTAATGTGCGGAGACATTCTGGGTCATCACAAGAGGAAGAAGTTCATACCT
>NW_022106149.1:0-990 GCF_000313985.2 Echinops telfairi | reverse complement strand
CCTCGCTCCTTTAAACATTATGATCCAGGAAGCCCTGGGGCCCTTTGTCCTCAATAGAAATCAAGGGGAGGGCACCTAGCCACAGATGCCTGACCAAAGGGTCAGCTTCTGCTCACCCCAACGCCCTTTTGCTTGTGAATGTGGTGATTGCTGGGGGCTTTATGCAAGTGTATTAGACTATCTAGCTGCAGTTTGGGTTTACTCCTGGGGTATTATTCTAACTGCAAAGATAAAAACCTTCTCAAGGAAAACTCCCCATTCATTTTAATTTTAGAAAATTTTGGCAAGACAAATGTCCTGCGTCTAAATGCTTGAACACTCGAATCAAACTCTCTGGATAAATGTGTGATCTGGACGCAGGTGAGCGTTTTATATTTAGTGAGGAAAAGCAAAGGTCATTTAACTCTTCAAGGCGTATGTTTAAATATTCCAATTTCCCTAGGTGCCAACTATTTGTTTCTTGAACGACCTCGATATTTTACATTCACTCGCCTGGAAAGGTCATTTCCTAAAAATTTAATTCTCTTAACTGGAAATGTCCATGTTTCTCATTGTTGATTTGGGAGCTAAGAGTTGTTAACTTGCATGTAACTTGCTAGAAATAGATGTGTTTGCTAACTTACGCAAAGTTCACAGCCCTGAGTTAGTGGTGTGTTGGATCAAATCTCTGCTTGCTTGTCTCTGCCTTCATCTGTCTCTCCTGACACGCAGGCCTTCTGTCACCGGAAGGAGACGTTTCCACTCATGACAAGACCTCTGTGGCATTCATAGAGCCCTATGTCCTTAAGGCACAAATAAGGGAAATATTCATGAGAAGAATCCACCTCTTTAAAAAAAAAAGCATTTTCATTTAGATCCATGTTAAAAAGTGATGTTGTTTCACTTCTCTATTTTACTTCAGGATTCATGTCCTAACGGTGGATTTCCCTAGCTGTATTTAGGAACTAGTATTTACAAATTAATTGTTCAAAATACTCCCCTGGATGGTTC
>NW_022106148.1:2121-4048 GCF_000313985.2 Echinops telfairi | reverse complement strand
GACTATCATTCCCACAATGAAACTATCACTAAATTATCGCATGAGACTGGCAAAGGTCCTAGTGGAGACAGCACATGTTAGAATTCCTGGAGACAGACAAAGGTATGCGAGATGCAAGACAACCCACATTACAGATGTAGAAAAGGGACATGGAATGCAAATATGAGTGAAGAGGGAGAGACTGAGACTCGGAGAATCTGTCAAGATTATTTAGGTCTCAGCTGTTGCCTTACCTGGCCAAACGAATAGAACACAAATGTTTTCAGATATTTATTTTGAGGTTGTTAGAAGCTCTGGTGGTGTCGTGGTTTTGTGTTGGATTGAGAGCCACAAGTTCAGCAGTTGAAAACCAGCAAGCCCTCTACAGGTGAGAGGCAGGAGGGCTTTTACTTCCATAAACAGTGAACAGTCTCCAAAACTCACAGGGAGCAATTCTACTTTGTCTTATGAGGTTGGCATCTACTGGATGGCTGTCGGTTTTTATTTCCTCTTTTAAAATCTTCTATGTTTTTTTTCCTTTACTGTGTTAACAATAAAACTCTATTTTGGAGCTTGCCCTAGGTAATCAATCCTTTCTTTTTTATTTCTATTTTGTTTTGTTTACATCCCTAGGCTTAACTAAAAAATTAAGCCTCATAGTTTTAACACATTTCCTTTGTCATGAAGCAAGTCTTTGAGGGGAAGTACTTTATGCTTTATAGGGAAACATACTTTTATAATAGACACGATTTTATTTTATGCAGATTAAAACACTGTGCAGTTTTAAGATGATAATGATGTAGAAAATCTTTTCACATAAATCTTCCCTCTATTAGGTTTTCCTCCTGCCTCTGCAAAGTAGGAATCATAGAGAAACATGTTTTGTTGTGCTAGAACCTTACTTAGTGGTGTTAGCAGATCAAGAAGAGCAGGGTCTGCAAGATGCAATTACTCGGTGCCACAAACTCCGTTCTTATTCATAGCGACTCCATGGGACAGAGCAGATTTGCTCCTATGGGTTTCTAAGACTGTAAATCTTTACGGGAGTAAAAATACTCATCTTTCTCCTAAGACAAGATGTAAATAGAAAACACTGTCTTGGAAGAATTACAGCCAACGTGCTTCTTGGAGGCCAGGATTGTGAGACTTGTTCCCGCTTGTACTGGACATGTCAGGAGAAACGAGCCTCTGGTCTACTCTCACTAATCTCTGGAGACGTAAGAGGCAGCAACCAAGAAGATGGCCTTCAGTGAGATGGATTGACACAGTAGCTCAAAGAGAATGACAATTGTGAGGTTGGCACAGGCCGGGCAGAGTTTCCTTCTGTTGTACACAGCATCCCTGAGTGTGAACCAACCTGATGGCACCTAACAATAACAACAACAGCAAATGCGTGGGAACTGTTTCTCCACAAATCTATTAAAATACAGAAAAGAGTTTATGAAAACTGTTTGCTATTTTTTTAAACAATGCTGCTAATTTTTTTTTCAATGCTGCTAATTATAAGTGAAATGATAAGATATAGATGCAAAGTGTTAACATTTTACCTCTCACAATCAAAGTAGATAATGGAAATTTTGTTATGTTTCAGAAATGGTTAATATGATTCATATACTGATTAATAAAACCAGAATGACTAAAAAGAACAAGTGTTTTATCTAGGATTAACAATGGTCAAGTGGTTAAGTCTGTGACTTCCTTTTTAAAAAAATGTTTTAAACCAATTTAGCTTATAAGTACTTTCACTTCTCCCTTAAAGCATTTCACTAATTTCCCTAAACCAAAGAAATGGTACCAGTTTTAGTTTCCTAAGGCTGTCCTAATAAATTACCCCAAACTGAGTGCCTTTACAGAAACAGAAATGCATTCTTTCAAGGTTCTGGATACTAGACATCCAAGATCAAATGTGGACCTGGCATGCTTGCACTGAAAGCGCTGGGAGAGAATT
>NW_022106148.1:0-1080 GCF_000313985.2 Echinops telfairi | reverse complement strand
TTGCCATGAAGAGTTAGAGACTTTGAAACCCACAGAACAGGTCTTCCCTGGCCTATCACTATGAGTTGGAATCAACTCAATTGGAATTGAGTTTTTTGCTTGGAAATCCACAGAGCTTCTGCATCCAGAGACGTTCACTACATAGGCCAGTTTTATTAAATTGTCTACCCTCTCCTGACGTCACCAGATATTAGGTGGTAGATCTTTCTGATAGGGTCAGCCTCCATCTGAATCACTTTATCATATTCTGATGTATGTGTGTCATCTGGGGACATTTTTTTCAGTCACTGGGGATTTTAGAAGTTATCTCTTAGGAACCAAGGACAAATATTCACTTCTTTGGTAATATGAGTCCCAGCATCGCCTTCATTTGGACTCGGAAGTAATGGTTTGAGCACTTTTGTGGATGGAAATGGGAATACAACTCAACTTATGATAGCTCCCCTACCTTGATAATTATTCAGAGTAACTACTTTGAATATTGATGCTAATACTCTATAAACTTATAAATAATTTATTATGTCTAAACATGTCATCCATGTCTCTACTTTCAGTGACTTTGGGCCCAGAGGGATGACAAAATAATAGAAGAAATAAGGAAACAATCACATTTCATAATGAAAATATCTATGTCTCTGAATAGAGACAGATTTTATAAATCTGATGATAAGATTTCTAATCTAGCCCAAGTCTAATGCGTTCATGTCACAAATAGCGGTTGGAGAGAGCTATTGTTATTTAGAATATATATAACTGCAGTCCACTTTCAGAAATTTCCCCACACAGTGATTTAACCACTAACGGAGGCACAGCTGATAACAAAAACAAAGCTGAAGAACACGGAGACATAAAATTACGAATCAATTTGGTGGTTTTCTAATGGAAATTCCTCTTTGTTACAATGCATACAATGAAGACAGATTGTTTTACTTGAGCACATGGAACAACACTTTCAACTTCAATATACTAAATTAAGATTGATTCCCCCTTATTAGCACTACAATTAATAAACTGTTATTAAAAAACAGCTTCCCTCCTTCCTTTTTTCTTTTGCCTCTACACCCTCTACCCTTCTTCTCT
>NW_022106147.1:3232-4048 GCF_000313985.2 Echinops telfairi | reverse complement strand
GGCCACGGTGTTTCCCAGTAAAAGCCCCGGCTTTCTCCCTCAGAGCAGCTGGTGGTTTCCAATTGCAGACCTGAAGGATGGCAGCCCGAGGCATAACCACTATGCCACCAGGGCTCCTCACAAGGGCTCCAGGGGATTGCGTTGAAGGTGAAGTGTTTAAAGATTCGTTCGGGGCCATAGGTCTGGGCGTTCGTCCAGCCTCGATGGCTCTACAAAATCTGGATTCTGTTGCCCTCACTCTCTTTCCGACCAGAACTCGGGCAGAATCTCCACTCTCGCTCTCCCTTGGATGGGCTTTCTTTAGGTCCAACGAGGAGCCCAGGGGTCCAGAGAGGGGACCGCTGGTGCCGCTCCGCAGGAGGAAGCTGTGGTTCAGCCTCTGTACACATTGCCAGTCTTGGAGCCCCATAGAGCAACTCTCTTCTGACCTGCAGGGTTGCTATGAGCCAGAATGGCAACAGGTGTCTGGATTTTGGTTTTTTGAGGTTTTTGGGTTTGGTGCTAATGAGGAAAGAAAACGGGCCCCATCCTTACTTCCGGGTTGTGAGCATAGACAGGGCAAGCCGTGTCACTGTGAGAGCCCGTGTACAAACCCCAGGTTGGTGGGAGGGCAGTTTGGGGAGGGAAAGGACATGGACCTGCTGGACACAGTGGCCCTCGGACACTGGGGCTTCTCAAGCACTGCTGTCTCCAGCTTCTCACACATGACTTGGACTTGGCATTAGACTCAATACGAAATCGCACCGTCTCTCGGCTGTCAAAGAGGAGTGGGGACAAAATACAGGCGCTGCTAGGAAAACGAAGCAGAGAAGGAAA
>NW_022106147.1:0-955 GCF_000313985.2 Echinops telfairi | reverse complement strand
TAGGCTATGAATACCACCAAGCACGCAGCCTCAGATGGCCAGAGGAGGGTGGGGCATTCACATTAAGTGAGGTGATAGTGCGTCTGATGCTGTTTTATTCACACCCGTATTTCCTGGTCCATGTGTCTCAAGTAGAGCTTATAAAAGGGTGAAGTCATGGTAATGGTAGTCTGAAGGGTGAAGGGCCGTGGTAGAGGTTCCACAGACGCAACCAAAAGCAGATTTGTTCTAAGAATTTCAATCCTTACCTAATAGAAGGGGCAAGGTTCTGAGGGTCACTGCGTCCTGCCTGTGTGGCCTCCGATGGCTCCAGACTCTCTCCAAGTCCTGCTTCCTGGTCAGAAAGCCTGTGCGTGCTCGGCTCAGCCGCTCTCAGTGGCCCCAGGAGGGTCTGCAGGTCTGTGTGCTGGGGCAGCTGGTGTGGTGGGGGCACAGCCTGTCGGGAAGGGGATCGTGCTCTGGATGGATCTTGAGCAGGGCTTGTTTCTCCGTCTCCTGTGCCTCTCCAGGATCCTCTGTTCACTGATCCCCCACCCTGCCTCCCCCCGTAAATGAGCACGCGTGACTAGTGCTCAGAGATGTCAGCGGTGTGTTTGAGGCTGAGATAAGATCATGGGGAACTTACTGCCTCCTCTCTAGGAAACCCTCACACTGCTATCAATCCTTGGCCTGTTGTCTCCTGCACAGTTCACGGCAGGTTTCAGGGGACACCATGATGGCAGAGGGCCTCTGGCCACAGATGGCTCCATCCAAGCCAGGTGGTCAAGCTTTGAGCAGTGGCCATCATAGGAGAAAGAGAAGCTTCCAGGGCAGCAGCTGGGGCCAACTGAGCCGCTTCTTTTGCTTCGAGCTTACAATATTTTTTTCTCAGAAATAAATTACGAATGTAGCTCAAAGTGAACCATTAGGCTCAGCTTGCCGATAACAGAGGATTTGTCCCAAATTTCTTTTCTTT
>NW_022106146.1:2908-3989 GCF_000313985.2 Echinops telfairi | reverse complement strand
GCCTTTCAATTAGCCCCACATGTGATTATTGGTCAGGCTGGCACAATTAACTAACTCAAACCCTTACTCCAAACCTCACACCATACACAAAAGTTACCTAAAAAGGAACGATCTCTAAATACAAAACTCACAGACAGAAGCATCTGAACAGAAATGTGGAGGAACTCTGCTGACCTCGTGCTGCGCAGCATTTCCTTCGATTCTTACACATCAAAGCCATAAAAGAAGAAGAACAACTCAAAGGAGATCAGTCGAACTCCTTCAAAATGTGAAACTTGTGACATCAGAAATCCACTGCTGTGGGAAGGAAAGGCAAACAGGTTGTGGAAAGACCGTTAGAACGGGTCTTCCAAACGCTGGTGGGGAAGCGGACTGGAAAGGTAAAGGCGCTTCTCCACGAACTTTTTGAAGCTGCCTTGTCTATCTCATAAAGGACTTAACATCCAGAATTCATAAACCATGCTCAAAGCTCAACGATAACAAAACAACAAACAGCTTTTGTTAGCGGGCAAATGAGTCCATTGATACTCTATCAAAGATGAGATGGAGCTGGCAAATGAACACATTTTTAAAAGGTGCTCAATATCAAAGTCATCTCAAAATGCACTGCCATCTAGTTGATTCCAGCGCAAAGCGACCCTACAGGGCAGGGCAGAACTGCCCCTGTGGGTTTCCAAGACTGTCAGTCTTCATGCGACTAGACAACTTCGTCTTCTTCGCTCAGAACACCTCCTGGTTAGCAACCCTACGTGTAACCACAACACCACCAGGGCTCCCCATTAAGTCTAAGGAGATGCAGATTAAGACAACTATGAATCATCATTAGACAGCTGAACCTTGAACAACATAAGTTTAAATTGCATGGGTCCACTTTTACATAGATTTGGTTTTTTAGTACAATGCAAATCATCACAAAAAAAGCTTGCCTCTCCAATAAAATTACATATCATTGTAAACCATGATCTTTTGTATGATTTGTGTGCTTTTCATCATGTTTTGTCCAATACCATAGTGTTAGTCTGGGTTGACTAGAGACACCATCCAGAGACACTCATATGTGTATAAGAGAGAGCTTTATATA
>NW_022106146.1:0-1152 GCF_000313985.2 Echinops telfairi | reverse complement strand
CATCTCTAGCCTTGCATGTTGTGAATGAGGCAATGGAAATGATAGCATGCCGAGCGGAGGGCCTCTCCTCTCCTCCCTTCTCCTCTCACTCCCTCACAGAGACCTCATGCACAAGGCAACAAAAGGCTCCCTGTGGATTGTGACCTACAGGAGTTTTACTGACTGAGTTTCAGAAGTAGCTTTCCAGGCCTTTCTTTCTACTCTGTCTTAATCTGGAAGCTCCACTGAACCCTGACAACATGCCAGCAGCCTCCACTGGCGATGGGGAGCGACTACGTATGAGGTGCAAGGTGGGCATCACACCCGGAACACCTGCCTGAAAGGCAAGCGTTCTATCAGTAAATCATCACTCCCCGGCCCAAGATATCCCAAAACCTAACCCACTGCCATCCAGTCCATGCTGACTCATAGGGGCACTATAAGACAAGGAGAACTGCCCTATGAGTTTCTGAGACTGTAACTCTCTACAGGAGTAGAAAACCCGATCTTTCTCCTGTGGAGCAGCTGGTGTTTTTGAACTGCTGACCTTATAGTTAGCAGGCTAATGTACACACACCATGCCACCAGGGCCCGTGATTGTATAAACAAAATAAGAAAAGGAGGGTTGTAATCCAGAGATCATCTCTGTCATCTAAAGCAATAAGAATATTCATAACATAAGCCAATCAAACAGAAAGTTTATAGGGGTTGCCCCTGGGTGTTAGCATTATAAATTATTTTCACTCCAGCTCCTTGGTTCCTGGACTTTCAACTCTTTACAAAGCCTTTAGCTATTCCTTTTTTTTAATCAGCTATTACTTTTATAGGAACCTATGAATCACCACTGACTCGGTGGCAGCAAGTTTGGTTTGGTTAATTTTTTACTACTTTAATAGTCAAGACATGGTGAGCATAGAATCATATGTGGCAAACCAGGCTAGGAGGAGACAGAAAACCTTGATGATGGTGATGGTAAGATGTTGTTGTTGTTGTTCTTGTGCCTTTCTCAAACGTCGACATACAGAATTGGTTCCTTTTATAATGGAACAAAAAAATGTATCTGGAATTAAACTTCAGCCTTATTTATAATCATGAAAAATTGAAAGCAGCTTCCATATTCTGTCGAAGGCTGGTCGATGAATTATGGTGTACCTGTACAAAAGAAGATTACGC
>NW_022106145.1:2784-4051 GCF_000313985.2 Echinops telfairi | reverse complement strand
TTTTATAAGATTGCCACATGGTACTTACTCAGGGAGGCTAGACCCTGGCAGGAAGCTTGTCCCGGTCACCTTGTGACCACTCTTCAGGATGTGCTGGGGATCTCCAAGGACCTCTGCTGTCTGACCTTTCTGTGTAGCATTCCACCCCTGGGACTCATGAAGCGTGACTCACGCCGCAACGAAAAGGATCTGGTGGCCCCAGCAGTGCGATCATCCTTGACAGGTGCTGTGTGCAGGCCACCTGGTAGTAGTCAACCTGGAAAAGCCACTAGGCGGGGTGTCTGGGGTTGGTAAAATAGTCACCAATGTACCAATCCTGCAACAAGTGGCTTCTAAAAATCTTAACATTCACAGCGCACTGTGTCATTCAGGGCATCTAAAGGACCCCCATTTGTAGAAACAGAAAGTTTACCTAAGAGTCTTGAAAGGCTTTGGCAGTACTGGTGAATGGAGCCTTGGCGGCATAGTGGGGTACATGGGGCTGCTAATCTCAAAGTCAGCAGTTTGAAAGGAGGTTTTCTACTCCCGTAAAGATTGACATCTCAAAAGCCCAGGCGGGCAGTTCTCCCCTGCCCTAGAGGGTCTCCATGAGTCAGAATGGATTCCGGGCCAGTGAGCAGATTTTACCAATGGAGCTGTTCTATTGCTGCCATAACACATTCCCAAAGCATCAAACCCTCGCCAGCAATCATGTCCTGAGTCATAGCAGCCCCATCGGCCCAGGTAGAACTGGCCCCCGAGGGTTTCAAGGATGCAAACCTTTAAGGAAGCAGATAACTCATGGGTTTCCCACAGAGCACCCCTTGGGTTCAAACCACCAACCTTTCCTTAGCAGCTGAGTGCTTATGCACTGCACCAATTCGGACTCAGTGACTCAAATTGATTGTCCCAGAGCTCCACGGGTCTGATGTCTGGCATGCTCGCTGGCTTCCTGCCCCACTTCTCATGAGGCAGAGGCTCTGGGAAGGCTCTTTCAGTCAGCATAGCTCAGTGCCCTGTGGCGGAGGTCCCCATTGCCTTGCTGGCTCTTCTCTGAGAATGGTTCTCCACTTCTCATCACCACATCCCCTGGGTTGCATGACCTTCCTTCAAATGATCCCTGGTGAGCCCTCACATTTTGAAGCTCCCTGGCCTCCCCCGATCTCTCTCTTCAAGGGCATCTCTCTGACGGACTCTTCTGTCTTCTGCTGCTGCTTTTAAGGTTGCTGAGCCCCTGGGTGGTGACACCTGTTAGCACACTCAGCTGCCAATCAGAAGGCTGCAGTTT
>NW_022106145.1:0-927 GCF_000313985.2 Echinops telfairi | reverse complement strand
CAGGAGTCCTCTCGACAGGAGACAGAAATACCAACGCCTGTGTGCATTCTCTTATGCAAAGTACTCCATGAATTCTTATCACTTTGTATCTGCCTTCCACACCTCCACTGCCGCACACCAGATGTCATTCACACAGGGAGCAAGGAGGGGGGTCCACAGTCAGTCTTTGTAGTTGTCATGAAACGTTTATGAAGCTAATAACAATCCAGTTTCTGTGCTTCAGGATGCAGCAACTGTTGATGTGGTGGTTAGGTGCCATCGAGTCAGCTCCCGCCCATAGTGACCCTGTGCACAACAGAGCAAAGCACTACGTGGTCCTCTGCCATCCTCATACTTGTTCCTGTGCTTGAGCCCATTGTTGTAGCCACTGTGTCCATCCATCTCGTCAAGGGCCTTCCTTTCTTTTTTTGCTGCCCCTCCATTTGACCAAACATAATGTCTTTTTCCAGGGACTGGTCTCTCCTGACAATATGTCCAAAGTATGTGAACAAAGTCTCACCATTCTAGCCTCTAAGGAGTACTCTGGCTTAACTTCTTCCAACACAGATAATTTTTTTTTTTTCCTTTAGCAATACATGGTACTTTCATTGCTCTTCTACAGCACCAATTCAAATTCATCAATTCATCTAGGGTATTTGTTTATTCAATGTCGAACTTTCACATACCTATGATGCAATAGAGAATACCATGGCTTCGGTCAGGTGCACCTTAGTCCGCAGAGTAACATTCTTGCTTTTCACTGCTCTGAGGAGGTCTTGTGCAGCAGATTTACCTAATGCCATGCATCTTTCTCGACTGTTGCTTCCATAAACACTGATTGTGGATCCAAGTAAGACAAAATCCTTGACAACGTCAATCTTTTCTCCATTTCTCATGATGTTACCTATTGGTCCAATTGTGAGGATTTGGGTCATCCTTAAATTGAGT
>NW_022106144.1:0-4053 GCF_000313985.2 Echinops telfairi | reverse complement strand
TGGGGTGGGGGGGTTCTTTTGTTTTGGTTTGTTTTGTCCTGTTTCAGAGAAATAGGAAAAAAATGAAAACCCAACACTTGCCCTTGCGCACCCCGCTACCTGCCCGAGGGAGGGGCACGGCCTCCGAGTCGGCCTCTAGGTGATCCCCGCTTGCACGCTCCGCGACTCCGGCCTCGCCGACCCCAACCCCAGGGGCCCGCAAAATCTCCGCAGCCTGCGGCCGCCCCGGGCAACCCCCCTGCCCTCGGGGAGCGCAAACCGCCGGCCCCGCTGCGGAGACCCAGAGCGGCGGCGGCGGCGGCCGGGCCGCTCGGCCCGAGGTGGCCGGGGGCTGGTTCAGAGCGCCAGCGCCCCGCGGGTCGCAGGGCAGCGGGCGGGGCGCGCGGGGCGCGCGGCGGAGGCGCTGGGGTATATTGGAGTCAGTCAGTCTGGCCGGCCAATGAACGCCGCGCCACGGGGCTCTCAAGGCCAATCGGAAGCGAGGAGGCTTGTGACTGGCATCCAGGGTAGGCGGGCCAGACGGAGCCCGGGAGTGAAGTTGAGGCTAAATCCTGTAAGCTATAAAGAAGTTACAGGGGGGCGTTTTCGGCTTCCAATTAGGAATAATACTAGCTTCATAGCACTACCGAGGAGGATTCTAAAACCACCTCCACCCGTCCCAAAGCCTGCATCCCTCCTTCTCTCAGGCTCCCCTCCCCCAATTCATAGCCAAGAAAAGGGAGCCCGGGCGCGCTGGGCTCCTCTCTGCTGCTGGCAAGCCGAGAGGCTGGCGGAGCGGCTTAGATGGACAGTAGGCATGAGTGCCAGTAAGAGGTGGGCGCCTCCGCACCCTTTGCCGCCCGCGGGGACTGAAGGTAGGTGACGCCGACGACAGCCAGGCCCAGCCCCGCGGCCCCTGCGGGCTCTCCCAGCTCTGCGGCCAAGGGGGGCAGTCCAGGCCGCCCCGCCTCGGAGCCTGCGCCCGGTTGTGGGTTGTCGTCGCTTTCTAGCGCTGCTGGAACAGACACGGCCCAGGTGTACCACTGTCGCAAACGGAGACGGAGTCGCACAGTGTCGGGGACTCGAAGTCAAAAGCGGGCCGCGGGCTCTAAGGGAAGGCAGGTCCTTAGGGCTTCAGCTTCAGTCTCCTGGTTCCTCGGATCTTGGCATCCATCTCACCCCACCTCCCCTGTGAACCCGGCGCTGCCCTGGCCACAGGGCTGCGGTCCCCGGACGGGCAGGGCGCGCGCTCGGTCTCCTCGGGAAATCCAGAGGGATTGGTTGTATAAGTCCCACTTTTTTTAGGAACACCGCCCCCCTGTCTTGAGATCCAAATTGGATAGGGGGCCGAGCCCCAGTCCCTCTGAGATCGGGGTGCTCCCAGTGCGAGGGAACCTCGTCGGCTGCGCAGAGTCCGGCCCGCTGGCGGTTGAGCCTGGCGGGAGGGGCGCGCGCACTGGGGTGGATCCGCCGCGTGAGCGAAGGTCTTCCCGCACCCGCTCCGGGGTGTTTGAGCGACTTCCCAGGGGGCTGGAGCACGGGCTAGCTCGGTGGAGGGAATGCGAGCCTCGTTTGTCCGGGGCTGTCTCGACGGCGGATTTCCCTGTTTCTTAAAAAAACGAAAACCCCTCGTTGTCTGGGGGAGGAAAGCGGAGGCGCAGCTCGTGGCTCTTTGCAGCGCGGTTGCTGCGGGCGAGGGTGGGAGTGACTGCTGCGGGCGACCTCTGACGCTCTGACGCTGTTGTCTTCACAGTGGCCTGAAGGAAGTTCACCGGGATTCCTCTCTCCCGCAAGGGGCTCCAAGCGGGCCCTGATACCGCGGGACTGAGGCGCAGACGTCTGGGGTTATTATGTGGATTTTCCGAAGACCGGGGTTCGCGGCTCGAGACCGAAGAAAAGGCTGGCTCCTCAAGGCTCCGGCCGTCATTTGATACCCAGAACCCCCCTTCCAGCCTCACCCCCCACCCCTCCGAGGATTGCCCCAACTGCCTTGGACCAGCGACTTCCCAGTCCTCTCTCATTCCGCGTTTTCCCAAGAAAATAGTTTCCTTTCACAGCTCTGGTCTTTTACTGCCATCCGTACATTCTTGCCCCTGGCAAAGACATCCGCCTCTCCATTCAAAGCATGCTTTCTGTTTTGTCAAAGATGACCTGTAATTGAACGTTTATTTCTGGTTTTGGATGAATCTGTGGAGCTTACGTTGCAAGAAGAAAGGGGGAACAACGAGACACAATGAAAGAGAAGTCCAAAAATGCTGCCCGGACTAGAAGGGAGAAGGAAAACAGTGAATTTTATGAACTGGCTAAATTACTGCCTTTGCCCTCGGCTATCACCTCGCAGCTGGACAAAGCATCCATAATCAGACTCACCACCAGCTATCTCAAAATGAGAGTGGTGTTCCCAGAAGGTAAGTGATTTTGCCCGGATGGAATTTCAAAGGCAGGGGGCATTGGGTTTGCCAGGTAGTGAAACTAGACCGGAGGGCAGAGCAGTAGGTACTTAGTTGCATCCATTCTTTCTGCAGAAGGGAAGGGAAGTGCAGCCTGGCTGCTGGTCTAAGGACCTCCCTGAACTCAGAGACTGTGTTGCCTTTTCGTGACTCCTCCGACTTCCCCATAAATTCTTTCTCTTCAGTCCATCAGATATGTTTGGTTGGGAAGCAGCCCAGCAGCGCTTTTGTCAACACTTCAGATACTGGACTCAATTGAAAGTACTACTAATCCAAACATGACTTTCTTTTTTATTCCTCTTGTTAGAATTGTATCCAGTAGGAAGCAGGAGCACTGCCAAATTCATGGGCTTTGCTAGGTATCGCTAGACCTACAGGCTTGGAGCTAGCAGAGCTAAATGATTTCTCTAGAGTTCTGTACATGGGAAGGGAGCAGGCATATTTGTGAGTGAGCATGTCCTGAATTTATCCTCTTGACTGTTTATAGCAAATCCGTTCTTGCGGTTCAAGATGTTCAGAGGTCCTGGAACGAACTTTGGAGCTTGGTGATTTGCTTGTTATTATTTCTGATGTAATAGATTCATCCCCAAATTCAGGAGATGAAATTATGATTACTAGCCTGCTCAGGAGATATCATCTGGGTGATGGTCTAGAATTGTCTAGACCTACAAGTTAGAACTGCTGAGCTGCTGACATGATTTAAAAGCTGTATTTGGATGATCAGGATTCACTGTGTGGAGGACAGAGCTGCCTTCTACAACACGGTCATGTAAGAAGCCATTTATACTCGCTAGGAAAGGAGACTTCCGATGCCATTTCCCTGTCCGGTCCTCGTCCTTTCCTTTACCCTCCTCCTAATGACATAAACAGATTTTTTTTAAGTAGTATTTTAGATTTGTTTTTACTGGGAGAGAGGAGGGATCAGAAGTATGAAGGGAAAGGTGCTATACAACAAAAAGCCCAGAGTATAAATCCTGTTTATTGCCGAACCAGAATTGCATCTTTGACCAGTACAGGTTCACATTGTTGCTGTTGATTTGAGGATGTTTGGGATTTGTTGTTTTCTTTTTAAGGGGGGGGGGAATGGTCCCTTACTGGGTTGAGAGTTTCACTTTGCTGCCTCTTGATGGAAAGTGATTCTCTGAGTCAAAAGCTAGCAAAGTGGTCGGAGTCCTGAAGGCCAGCATTCACACCGTAGTTCAGTCCTGCTTTAAGTAGTTGCATAGTTCCTTCTGTCTTTGGTCTTGAAGCTGTTCCTGGAGCATTCTCCTCCTCTGGCCATGGAGAGCACAAGAGGAGAGGGAAGCAAAGCGTAAAGTACCTGAAAAGTTCAGAAAAAAAAGAAAGGGGAAAGAAAGAAAGAAAAAGAGAGCCTGGAGACATATATGTAAAACCAGCCTTCCATTCAAACTGTGCTAGGAATTGAGGGTGGGGAAATTACCATTGTGCACACTGCCTTCTGTTTAAAAAAGAGATTTCGTTGTCTTTTATACTGTCAGCGCCTACTTTATAAAAATAAAGCGATCGCGAACTCGGCTGGCCGCGCGGTTCCTAACAGGATTATTAGCAGTGATTTGTCAGCCCCTGCGGTCTCAGTGGGCTCCCTTTCTGCGTGATTTCTAGT
>NW_022106143.1:2556-4024 GCF_000313985.2 Echinops telfairi | reverse complement strand
TAAGTTTTGTGGTGCCTTGCAGTTTTTAGCATGCATCACAATTTTTTTAGGTTTAGGAGCCCTGGTGGTGTATTGGTTAGGCATTGGGCTGCTATCTGCAGGGTCAGCAGTTCAATACCACCAGCAGCTCTGCAGGAGAAAGACTGGGCTTTCAACTCCCGCAAACAGTTACAGTCCCGGAAACCCACAGGGGGTCGCTATGAGTCAGCATGGACTAGAAGGCAGTGAGTTTGGGCTTGGGGGTCTTTTTGCTCTAGAAGGAATTCCTTAAGGGTTGAAAATACTTGTCTCGTGGAATCTTGATTATAGGCATACCTGAGAGATCGTGGTTCAGTTCCAGGCCACCACCATGCAGTGGATTTCTGTTTCACACGAGGTTTTTTTGCTTTCCCAGTACAGATAGAAGTTAACATCTTTGTTGATGTTTTGCTAACTGCTGTGTGTACATTAGCATGACAAAGTTTGAAATCTAATGGGCTTCACCACAGTGTGACTCTGATGCCAAGTGACTAGTACGTGCTATTGGGAAACTGGGACTGATAGACTTGGCTCCATGCAGTGTTATCGCAAACCGTCAGGTTGCAAAACCAAAAAGCAGTCCTGCAGTGGCTGCGACACAAGGGGTGCCGGACTGCCTGTCGCAAAGGGGAGAGCTGTGCATCAGCCCAATGGAAACTATGTCTGTGTTCACCTTGGGATCGGACTTGGATTTGTAGCTGTTTTTATCTTCTATTTCATGTTTGTTGGAAGCCTCTAGCCTTCTAAGTGTGTTCTTGCTAGCCCTATTTGAGCATCCTTAAATCTATCCCAGCAAAGGGAGGGGGAGTCTCCAGAAAGACTTTTATTGAGACCACAACTAGGACTAAAGGCAAAAGGAAGACTACCCGACAACCATTCCAGGCAAGCCTTTCAGTGTCGGGGGTTTTCTGTTATGGGGCGATGATAACACTTTGGTAAACTTCCTATTTCTGAACCTTCCCACTTTGTTTACCCCTAGTATCTTAGTCCTGGTAAGCTTTGACCAAAAGATTGGAAGTTCAAACCCACCTGCCACTCCACTGGAGAAAGAAGCTATATAGGGTCTCTATGCATTGATAGCAATGGTTGTTTGTTTTTGGGGGGAGTGTAATGGGAGGGCTTGTCTTAGTATAAAATGGTTTCTAAGTAAGTTTAACGTTGTTACACTGAGGAACATGGGCCTGGTCCTCAAGTCTAAAATCTAACTTGGGGGAACTCTTGAGTTTGAAGAAGCTGCAGAACTTTAGCATCTGAACCAAGGATGTGGAGAAGAGAGGGATCAAGCCCATCAATGGCTTGGTCTTATCCCCAGAAAGCATCTAGCTTAAGCTTTTCCCAAGGTGTTTCTTACAGTCTTCTCTTTGTCTAATATAAAACTGATCCCTGTGAAAGCAGAGGGGATTAAGCACGCCCGTTGGGTGTGTGGATTCACAGGGAGAGGCCGATAGTC
>NW_022106143.1:0-1174 GCF_000313985.2 Echinops telfairi | reverse complement strand
GCCACCTGGGTGAGCAGGCTATCTCAGAACAGTTCCCGAAATCAGGAAAGAGACGCCCATCCGTCTTCACTCGGGACTTCCTTTTACAAAGCAGTCATGTGGCCCAGCCCTCCTTGGTCTCCTCCTGACTTCATATGGCACGAGGTCTTTGAAACGTTTCCTGGTGGAGTCCCCAAGGAGACGAGCCTCTTACCAACCTGTAGGATAAAACTTGGTGATTTTAAGACCCTGGGGTCTGGAGTGG
This sequence comes from Echinops telfairi, assembly GCF_000313985.2. Lineage (NCBI taxonomy): Eukaryota > Metazoa > Chordata > Mammalia > Afrosoricida > Tenrecidae > Echinops > Echinops telfairi. The sequence continues at coordinate 930 of NW_022106143.1, read as the reverse complement.
GAATGCTTGGGTTTCGGCCCTGGTTCTACTACATAGGCTGCGAGCAAGGGCAAAGTATTTAAGTCCTGTACTTTCACGTTTACCCAACTTTCAAATGGGGGAAATAAGAGAACAGTTGTGTGTGTTGCACTTAGAAATGTTGTATATCGTATATCAAGTCGTGGTCCAGACAGCTTGTTTTGTTACTCATCTCTCCACTGACGTCTTGGCTCACCGATAAGGTATATTTACCTTGATATTTACCGTAATTGCCCTTTTTTGGAGCCAACTTAGTGGCAAGGGTCTGGTTTGAAAACCAAAAATATATATACATTTTGGTTGTTTTGGTGGGCACTATGGAGCCTATTTAGCTTGCCTGCTTTTATGAATTCTCTACCAGTTCTCTTTTAAGCTCACCTAAGCTTGCCCTCCCTCCTATGAGGCAGTAATCCATTGTGGTAAGGGGCAGGGGTTGGGGTTTCTGGCTCTGCTGACTGCTCTGTATGTGTGCGAGTTACCTACTATCTGTGTGCCACTGTTTTCTTAGCTATAAAACGGGGGGCAGCTTCTACCTACCTCTTAGGGTGGTTGTAAGCACGAGTTTTATATCCATATAAAGGGCTCTATATGCCAAGTCTCGTTGGGTCGTGTCAAGGGCAAGTCATAGCAGCCCTATTCCTGACAGTAGAACTCCGTGGGGTTTCGTGCTGTGATTGTGAGGTCTTTCGTCTTGTGGTGGAAACTACCAAAGTCTTCATGGGTCCTGGGGCATCCTTCAGGCCACAGGAAGTCGTCTTTATTTTTAAAGTTCCCTCCCCAGTTAGAGATTGCATCCAACTGGGTTCAGCCTTTGTTTTCTTTGGATTTTCTTGTGCGCTTGCCAATGCTATATAACACAGCTCCTCATTGCCTCAGCCTGGGATCTAAGCCCTCCTAATGGACACTTTGCGC
>NW_022106142.1:2787-4056 GCF_000313985.2 Echinops telfairi | reverse complement strand
AGACTCGGAAACTTCAGGACAGTTTTAGCTTCTAATAGAGGGTGGCTGTGAGTTGAAATTGCCTTGATGGCAACAAGCTTGCTTGGGTTGGGTTGGGCTGGTGAAAATGAAGCAGAGAATTTCCTTCTAGGCTGAAAGAATCGCCTACTAAAGGTATGAACCTGTTGGGGTGTGTGTGTGTGTGTAGCAGTTTTAATATTAGAGAAAAGCTCAGTATTATTTGGTAGGGGAAATGTGGTTGACACTGTGAGAAGTGTGCTCCCAGAGATTATAATGAATATTGAGAGACTCACCTGATACCAATAGCTAGGAAATTAATAGGGTCCCACCCTCTGAGTTTGCTGGGACACAATTTTGCGTTTCTTTCTGGGTAGACTAATTTTCTCATGCTTGCAGATTAGCTATTTGGATTCCTTTCGTTTGATGTTGCCCTGCCTCAGCGCGTGCTTCAAACAGTGCACTCTCCCCTGGGTCAGTCCATGTCGACGGTAACTAGTTCTCCAAGGGTGGAGTCAAAGAAGCCTTGGTATAGGGGGCACGCTAAAAGGCTGACAAGGGCATGAGAGTCTAGTCCAACAAAGAAGTCCAATGTTTACTGTAACATAATGCAGCAACTTTTTCTCTCCATCACAGAAACCAGACATATTACCAATAATGCAGTTACATCAATTTTACATTTAAAATGTTGGGTTGACCTCTATTTCCTGGTCTTTGTACCTGTTAGCCTAAAGCATTTGCCTTCCCAATTTTTTTAAACTTAATTGAAGAGCTGGATATGCTAAACATTTCACTTTATTTCTATTGTTCTTTGTCTTTATTTCTATTGTTCTTTGCAAATTCAGAATTGAGATAAAAGTAGTGGCAGATTCATACAATAATTCTAGCTGCAATATTTACCAAAGACAGAATTAGATGAGGTTGTCTTGTGCCTACTGATGTCAGGTTACTTGAGTTGGTCTGTCCTCTGCTAAGGAATTGTGAAACACACTTTGAAATAGTAGATATATAAGCAACTGTACCCATGCCAGCTTCCCCTAACGCACACCATGGCACACAGTTGGCATTAGTTCAAGTTATCTGACTTAGACAAAGCTTATTCTTAAACCATATGGTTTATCTGCATAGATTTCTTTACTTTTATTTTTCATGATTATTTTCCTGAGATGTCAGTTGAAGATAACTCTTTATAAATGTCCTAGAAAAAGACAGCAGATTTCTGTTCACCCTTTGCAAGTAAAAAGTTCCACTACTGATAATTAAAAAAAAAAA
>NW_022106142.1:0-914 GCF_000313985.2 Echinops telfairi | reverse complement strand
TAACTAACAAACATCATGCCACTTTGGACATAGATGTTCCATAGAAGAAAGCTTTATATGAGATTTTTTTTTTCTCAAAGAGATCGCAGGTAAAGTCAGCAAGATTGTAGCAGAAGCTGGGAGGCTGAATACATTAGAAATGAGCATCTTAGATGTTTTTCAAAGCTATCTGGAATGAAAAGCATCGCGACTTGAATCCCCAGTTGTGAAAGAAGACTGAAATCTAGGCACTTGAAAATGTACCCTTGCCTTAAAAACAATAATAGGAGGGAAATGGGAAATCAAGTGCTAAAATAAAGCATTCTGACGGCTCAATTCTGTCTTCAGTACTAACTGGCTTTTCTGTATGTTGTGGTTACTCGTCATGTCTGTTTAAAAGCTCTGTATGTGAACAGATGCAATGGGAAAGATAAGGAGCTGCAGAGCCAAGATATTAGGACAAATTAACCACTTTTTCAATTCTAATAGTAAACTCCTAAAAGCTAGTCAGAGAAATTTAGCATTCAAATATGAAAAGCACTAAATGAATTTGCTCAACATCCACATAAAAGTACTATAAGATAGAAGATGAAATGGGACATAAAAACTCTTCCAATGACCACAAAACATTGTTACACAACAGAGGAAAGTTACAATGAACTTTCACAATTTTTTCACAAAAATGTTAACCATCCATAAAACATCGAATGGGACCATGGAGTGAAATACAAGAACTTGGAGGAAAGTTAGTTAAAAACTAGCCAAATTCATGAAAGAAATAGGATTAAAAAGAAAAAAAAAAGTTTCATAAAAGTCTAGGCAAAGAGAACAAGGAAAACTGAGTCCCATAATAAGTCAGAGCAATAAAGAAGATAAAGGAGAGAAGACAACAATGGCAACATAGATTCTTGACCTTCCTCTCAAAAACATAAAAA
>NW_022106141.1:2691-4057 GCF_000313985.2 Echinops telfairi | reverse complement strand
GGCTTGAGGCACCTAATGACAATAGCAGCAGGATTTCCCCCTGACAGATACTACGGCTGAAACTCAGAGCTGGCTAATATAAATCTAGTCAGTTACCTCTCTCCTCCACGGCGGTTGTTCCCTCCCCTAGCGGTGGACCTTACTCCCACTCCACACTGAAAATTTAGGCCCTTAGGAAAGAAGGTTCTCTTCAACTCCCCACATACAAACATATTTCATTTGCTTCTATCTTCCCTTCCCTGTCTTTGCGATAAGGTCATTATGAGTCAGAATCAAGTCAATGGCCGTGAGTTTTGTTGTTGTTGTTTAGGGAACAAGGTCTGTCTGACTCCAAAGTTCATGTTGTCTTCATTATAAGACACAGATGACTAATTCTGCACAATATTACTGAGAATTCAAAAGGAGCACAAAACAGCAAAAGTCTCTGGAAAATACAAACACGTGATGAAAGTTAAAACGTTACTGTTTGTGTATTATAATGCAATTTCACACTCTGAAAATGAGTACATTGAGTGAGATAATTATCTCATAGACTGTTCATTATCACTGAAGGAAAACTGGTGTGCCTGAATATATTCCTGACTTTTGCACACATTCCTTAGGGGAGGGGATCTGGGGCAAGTCCCTTTCTGCCTGAGAGCGGCTTATGATTTTCCTGAAGAAACACAGCTGGAGTGAATGGTCATCTAACGTGCAGTGATTGGTTTCTTCCTGTCTGGAGGAAAGAAGAGAGGTGAAAATTGCAGATACATGAAAATAACCAATGAACTAATGAGTAATGTGCACATCAATCTCCATAGCCCGAGACCTGAAGAACTAGATGGTACCTGGCTACTTCCACTAACTGCTCTGGAAGGGATCGCATTAGAAGGTCCTGGATGGAGTGGGAAAACAATGAAGGGCCAAACTCAAAATCATAAGAGACCAGACTTACTGGTCAGCTAGACTGGAGGATCCCTTTATACTCATCCCCGGGCTCAATTTTCAACCAAAATAATAGCAAGGTCCATAAGGGGAATGCCAACCCTAGTGTGGTATGTACACCTTAGAATGATGAGCCATTGGGGATCAAAAGGGCAGCATGTACCAGTAAACACAATTCAGAAGAGTTTGGGAAGAAGGAGAAATGGAGACAAGAAAAGAGGGAGGTAGTGGGATGAGTGGTGACACATTGCAATGTATCGGTAGGAATTGTCTAATGTAAAGCTGGTGATCTGCTCTGGAAACCTTCACGCAATTCACAATAAGAAATGAACAACAGCAACAAACAAAACCAACAATACTGCGGGGTGGGCACACAGTGTGGGTTGTCTCTGGGCTACCACGCTTCGGCAGGACCCCCAGTCAAATATTTCCCTGATTGGAA
>NW_022106141.1:0-1424 GCF_000313985.2 Echinops telfairi | reverse complement strand
TTATCATCTGGATGAGGGAAATCAACAGCAGGAGGTCATAATGATGCCCAAAGGTTTGCTGGGAGACAAAGCTCTAAAAAAGGACATGGGAGTTTAAAGAAAGCTGTCACATAAACACGGCTGCTGGAAGTTCAATGCAATATAGTCGCTATTGGTAGGGATGCCAAGGGCAGGATCAGAGCCATAATTTGGATAAGTGCATTTTGTAAGGCAGAAAAGCTTACAATACTGGTCCAGGGTCATCACGGAGGCAGTCAAGGCATGACTCTTAACTATGGGATCCTCAGTGCGGTGATCTCCATCAAGGACACAAGCAGGCAAGCCCTCTCAGGGAGACTGCCCCTCCCTAGGCTGGTCAGGAGGTGGTGGTAATGTTTTGCAATGCACTCTGCCTGAGGCATAGATTGTTCACATCTCTAGTCAATGGTTGGAGGGAATTCAGTGACACCTTAGTCTACATGAAGATTCCGTTGTTGATAGATGCTGTTGAATCAGTTCTGACTCATAGCAGCCCCATGTACAACAGAATTCAACACTGCCCAGACCTGAGCCATCCTCACCATTGTTGTCACAATGCAGCCCACTGTTGCAGTCACTTGGCGATTCATTTTGTAAAGAGTCTTCCTCTTTTTTGCCGCCCATCTACTTTACCATGCACGATGCCCTTTTTCGGGGACTGGTATCTCCAATGTACGTGAGAAGAAGTCTTGGCAATATTACTCCTAGGGAGCATTCTGGATGTACTTCTAAGACAGGTGGTTGTTTTTTTAATTAATTCGTTTTTTAATAAATCATTTTATTGGGGGCTTGTACAGCTCTTATAACAATCCATACATCAATTGTATCAAGCACATTTGTACATATGTTGCCATCATTATTTTTGAAAATTTTTCTTTCTACTTGAGCCCTTGGTATCAGCTCCACTTTTTTCCCTTCTCTCCCCACTTTCCCACCCTTGTGGTCCCACGATAAATTATAAGATTTGTTTCTTCTTTTGGAAGTCACGGTATTTTCAATATTCTTCACCATGACCATAATTCAGATACATTGACTCATCACTGGTCTTCCTATTTCAATGTATAACTTTCACATGCACACAGGCAATAGTGTGAAAATCCTATGGGTGGGGTCAGATTCATTTTTCTCCTCAAAGTAATAGCCTTGCTTTTCAATATTTTAAAGAAATGTTGTGCAGCAGATTTAACACAATGCAATGTATCATTTGACCTCTTACTGCTTCTTTCATGAGCATTGATTAGGGATCCAAGCAAGACTAAATCCTTGACGTTAATCTTTTCTCCATTGATCAGAATGTTACTTATGGGTCCTCTTGTGAGGATTTTTGTTTCCTTGACATTGAATTGTAATCAAGATTGACAATCCCTGATATTCATCAGCAAGTATTTTAAGTCCTCCTCATTTTC
>NW_022106140.1:2675-3964 GCF_000313985.2 Echinops telfairi | reverse complement strand
ACAGCCCTAGGCATGAGTTGGACAATTTTACCAAATTCTAGCTAACAGAACATGCAGGACCAAAGCAGAGATACAAGCCACCAGAAGAGGACCAAGGACAAACAGGCCGGAGGGGAAGAGGAAGGAAGCACACAGGGAGAAGAGAGAGTTGTGAAGATGTTGGAAGCCCCAGGATGGTGCTAGGAAGCCGGGCTTCTTCAGCAGGGATTTTGTTAAAATGTACATTCTGATTCAGGACATCTGGGGAAATTTTCAGGAAGAGGCTTGAACCCCTGCTATGAAAACAGACTCCCAGGAGAACTCTTTTGCATTCTCACACAGGAGAGGGGAGAGAGTCAGAGGAGGGTTAGGAGCACAAAGGGGGGAGGTTAGCTCCAGGCCAGCTAGGCTACCTACCAGGCGCAGTTCAGGGATGGAGCGGCTCAAGGTCCACTCCTGGCTATTGACCACAGCCTCTGTAACAGGAGAACGACAATGAGATGGAAGCTCCGGCCCCAAAGGACTCTCAGCACTCACTCACACCTGCACCCATGACAGCTTCCCCTAACCACCAGGACCATGGCTAGACTGGAGAGGAGTGTGGAGGGGATAGGCTTCAGGGTGAGTGGTCCCCAGTCCTCCCAGCCCAGCCTCTCTTCCCACAGCTGTTGCTGCCGCTCAGTGGTTGCTAAGCAACAAAGCCAGCAAGACAAAAATACTTCAGTTGGCATCTCCCTTAAAACACATCCCCAAACGCGGGTCCCTGCCCCAGTCCAGAGGACCAGGGCTCTGACAGTGGCCGGGTTCTCCCCTCTGAAGGAGATCACCTTGTGGAGCTCCTTCCTGACCCCACTGACTCCCAGGGCCGGGACACAGAAGCCAGCGAGTCTTCCTCAACCTCCGTGGCACATGAGAGAAACAGGTGGAGGTTCTCGCTCCCCTCTTCAAGGTCAACTGCACCACGGTGACCCTGCGTTGTCCCCACAGCCCCAAGGATGGAGTTTGGATTTTCCTTTGCTTCCCTCTCCCACACTCTCCACGAGAGCGGCCTCCCAAAGAACTGTGAGGAAGGGCTTCACTCCCCAGCCCCAAGATGCTACCCGGTGTGGGGGTGTGGCGGCGAGAAGGATGCTCCTTCCGCCCTCCGCCCTCCCGGTTCAGCCCCCGCGCCTGACACCGGCCGGACGTTCCCGGGGCGCCGCAGCTGCGGCGGGAACTCTGGGATCCGGACCCATCTGCTCCCACCCGCTCCGGAGCCAAACCCCGGGGGCCGCCTCCGCCCCGGGACCCGCCCCCTCTCCAGGGAGTGC
>NW_022106140.1:0-923 GCF_000313985.2 Echinops telfairi | reverse complement strand
CGTGCTGATCCATAGCGCATCCTGCCGGTGGAAGAGACGCTCGTGCCGCTTCTTGCCCGGCTCCTCTGAGCCTCGGGGGCTGCCCGGATCCCGGGTCTCCGCGCCCCTGGCCCCGGGGGCGCCGGACGCGGCGGCTGCAGACGGGGAAGGCGGCGGCGGCGGCACCGACTCGAGCTTGACCAGTGTCAGCGAGATGAGGTAGGTCGTTGTCCGGCGCTGAAGCGCGCCCGCGCCCCGGCTCATGGGGCCCCGAGACCCCCGAGCTGGGGAGGAGAGGGGACTCCCCCGGACTGCTTCAGGGGGGCCCAGCCATGGGGCCGCCCTGCTAGCTGCCCCCAGCCCCCGGACCCCGCTGAGCCCCTGGCCCGGCACCCCGGTCGCCGCCGCCTCCGCCGCCTCCGCTTGCGCCCCCCTCCCATCACACGGGGCGCCCCCTCCCCATGCTCCCCGCCCTGCGCCCCCACCCCCTGGTGCCCCGGGACCTTGGTGCTGCTCCAAGGAGGCGCGCCTGGCAGTGGACCCTGGCCTGGGTGGGGGCGCAGAGATGGGCAAAGGAGGGCGGGGAGGACAGTAGCGGGGGCAAATGGGGGAGAGGGAGGGACAGGGGACGGAAAGGGGGAGACGGAGGCTGGGAGAGAAGGGGAGCCGGTGCGGGGGAGGCAACGATGAGGGAGGGAGGGAGGCTCCTGAGACCAGGGCCGCGGCTGGGGTCGGAGAAGGGGTCCTGAGGAGGGAGGGGAGAGAGTGGGGCTGGCCGTGCGGGGGATTCACAGGGCGCAGGGAGGATGCTGGAGATGGAGGTACAGGCGGTAGCGGGGGAGGAAGGAGCGAAGCGGGAGGGAGATGGGAACCCGCTGGTCCGGGGTCCGGGGTCCGGGAGGGGAGGGACACTCTGGGATCCGGACCCATCTGCTCCCACCCGC
>NW_022106139.1:2403-3909 GCF_000313985.2 Echinops telfairi | reverse complement strand
GGACTGAATATTCTTGCGGTCAACAAGTATTACAATGTCCCATATTCATTAGGATATTTGCTGCCTTTAATCCCAGGGGACCTGTGGGTCCTATTTACAATACAGAATGTAGCTTTGTGTAACATGCTGTGCTTCACAGTAAGGTTTCCTCATTGCGATTGTTAGCTTATCATCTCTAATTGGCCTACAAACACAGGTGGGTTTAATTGAAGGGCGGAGGAATACAAGGCTTTGTCAGCCTCTAAGCCAAGAAACAGAATCCCTGGAAAATTGGGTGGGAGGTTTCCCTCGGTGTCTCATATTTAGCCCAGCATGTGCTTCTGGGACTTGTGGGTAATACCGGCTTTCCTTGGCGTCGCCCCGTCCGCGTGGCCAGCAACTACCGGGATGGATGGAATAGTGAGGCTCTGCCCATTATCTACCCATAGACCAGGCAAAAGACGGCTGGGGAATGGGCCTTGGCCTTCAGTCACCACGGAAGCCAGGAAATTAACTTCCGGTACTGCTGGGAAAGCTAGGCTCTCCCAGGCATTTCTCTGCAGACCAGCCAAAGGGCTTTCGGTCAGTGTGAGGCAATTATGCTTCACTCTGAGTCTCACTCAAAACTAGATAAAAGACTTCAGATCAGAATGGAAAGCTAGCTTTTGCTTTGTGTCTCCAAACGTCGACACAATGGACTTCCCAGCAAGTTGTGGAAGCGAGAAAACTTTGTTATGTTCATTCAAGCCATGGAAGATATTCTCGGTCAAGCTGGGAAGCGAGGCTTGGCCCAACGTCTCCCAGCAAGTTAGGCATTGCCCTTCCGGAAAATATGGATTTCCTGAGCTGCACTTCTTATTTGCCACACCTGTGGTTATGTTTGTCCTTTCAAGAGTCCTCACGGGACTGAATATTACTATGGTCAACAAGCATTACAATGTCCCATATTAATTAGGATGTTTGCTGTTTTTATTCTCAGGGGACTTCTGGGTCCTAAATACAATACAGAATGGAGCTCTATGTAACTTCCTGTGCTTCACAGCAAAGTTTCCTCATTGAGCTTGTTAGCCTATCATTCCTAATTGGCCGACAAACACAGGTGGGTTTAATTGAAGGGCGGAGGGATGCAAGGCGTCGTCAGCCTGTAAGCCAAGAAACAGAATCCCTGGAAACTGGGGTGGGAGGTTTCACTCGGTGTCTCATATTTAGCCGTCCATGTGATTCTGGGACTTGTGGGCAATAGGGGCTTTCCTTGGCATCTCCCTGTCAGCGTGGCAGGCAACGACCTGGATGGCTGGAAAAGTGAGGATCTGCCGGTTGTCTACCAGTAGACCAGGCAAAAGATGGATTGGCAGGCTGTGCAAATGGGCCTTCGCCTTCAGTAACCACAGAAGCCAGGAAATGAACTTCTGGGACTGCTGGGAAATCTAGGCTCTGCCAGGCGTTTCTCTACAAGCCAGCCAAGGGACTTCCGGTCAGGCTGAGGCAATTTCGCTTCACTGTAAGTCGCACTCAAAGCTAGGTAAA
>NW_022106139.1:0-1118 GCF_000313985.2 Echinops telfairi | reverse complement strand
TAATTGGTCGGCAAACACAGGTGGGGTTAATTGAAGGACGGAGGGATACAAGGCTTTGTCAGCCTGTAAGCCAAGAAACAGAATCCCTGGAAACTGGGGTGGGAGGTTTCCCTCGGTGTCTCATATTTATCCCTGCATGTGATTCTGGGACTTGAGGGCAATAGTGGCTTTCCTTGGCGTCTCCCCGTCAGCGTGGCAAGCAACGACCTGGATGGCTGGAAAACTGAAGCTCTGCCCGTTTTCTACCCGTACACCAGGAAAAAGACTGACTGGCAGCCTGGGGCAATGGGTCTTCGCCCTCAGTCACCACCGAAGCCAGGAAATGTACTTCTGGGACTGCTGGGAGAGCTAGGCTTTGCCAGGCGTTTCTCTGCAGGCCAGCCAAGGGAATTCTGGTCAGGTTGAGGCAATTACGCTTCACTCTGAGTCTCACTCAAAGCTAGGTAAAAGACTTCAGGTCACAATGGAAAGCTAGCTTTTGCTTTGTGTCTCCCAAAGTCCAGCCAATGGACTTTCCAGCAGGTTGTGGAAGTGAGAAAACTTTGGCATCTCCAATCTGGCCATGGAAGATATTCCCGGTCAAGCTGGGAAGGGAGGCTTGGTCCAGCTTCTCCCAGCAATACAGGCATTGAACTTCCGAGAAGGCTGGATTTCCTGGGCTGCCCCACTTATTTGCCTAAACTGTGGTTATGTCTGTCATTTCAAGAGTGCTCACAGGACTGAATATTTCTGTGGTCAACAAGTATTACAATGTCCCATATTCTTTAGGATAATTGTTGCCTTTAATCCCAGGGGACCTGTGGGTCCTAATTAGAATACAGATTGGAGCATCATGCAACTTCCTGTGATTCACGGCAAGGTTTCCTCATTGGCTTGTTAGCTCATCATCCCTAATTGGCCGGCAAACACAAGTGGGGTTAATTGAAGGGCGGAGAGATACAAGGCTTGGGCAGCCTGCAAGACAGGAAAGAGACTCCCTGGAAGCTGGAGAGGGAGGCTCCTCTCGATGTCTTGCATTTAGCCTTGCACGTCTATTTGGACTTGTGGGCAACAGCGGCTTTCCTTGTCGTCTCCCCGCAAGCGTGGCAAGCACCTACCTGTTTTGCTGGAAAAGTGAG
>NW_022106138.1:2520-4059 GCF_000313985.2 Echinops telfairi | reverse complement strand
AAAAGTAAATTTAAGGAAATGATTTCATTTCTAATAGCTTCTAAGCGAAGAAAATACATAGGAATAAATGTTACCAGGGGTGTGGTGGACTTATATATTGAAAACTAGAAAAGACTGCTGGGAAAGAATAATTCACACAGACAAACTCACAACTCTGAGCCACCTTATGAGGATGGGCTGGAACTGCCATTGTGGATTTCCAAGACTGTAATCCTCTGTGGGTGAAGAAAGCCTCATCCTTCTCCCAAAGAGTGGCTGGTGGTTTTGAACTGCCGACCTTACGGTTAGTAACCCACTATCCCAGCAGGGTTCCGAGGAAAGGGATTAAAGATGATTTAAATAAACAGGAGGATGTTCCATGTTCATGGGTTAGAAGAGGTACTATACTCCCTGAAGCAATTGTTACATTCAACGCATTCCTGATCAGAATTCCAGCAGACTTTTTTTTTTAAACAGGAATAGAAAAATCAATCCTCAATTATCAGTGGAGTAGCAAGTGGCCCAGCATAGCAAAAGCAATGTTGAAAACAAAGGGAAAAGAAAAATAAAACATGAATAGTTAGGGCTGCAATCATGGGCTCAAAGGGGACAACAGCTGTGAGGCTGATGCAGGACTGTTTGTTCTAGATTTAGTTCTGGTTTACTTCGGGCTGCTGGGAGCTGGGGTCGACTTACGGGCTCCAAACGGCAACCGCCACCACCGTGCACCACTATTGTCATCCACACAGCCTGGTACCAGTATCCGGCCGTGTCCACGCCCCGCCCCAAGCCCACTGCCGAGGAGCCGATTCCAACCCATGGCCACACACAGACCCAGGGGAGAGAATCGGGAGCTGACTGGAAGGAGGCCTGGTGGCACATTGGTTACACGTGGGGCTCCTGACCAGCTGCAAGGTCAGCAGTTCAAAACCACCAGCTACCCGCTTGTGGGGCAGGTGAGGCTTTCTTCTCGGGTCAAGGGTTCCAATCTCAGAAACCCACAGAGGCAGTCCGACCCTTTCCGGGGTCGGAATCAGATCGATGTCAGTGAGTTGTTTGTCCTTCACGGTCAACCGAGTCCCTACCAGGGCGCTAAGCCCATTCTGTGTGGGAGCAAAGAGTCTCTAAGCCCACTGACCGGTCGGCCAGAGGGGCCGAGGGAGGCCTCAAGTTCTGAGGCTTAGAAACCGGAGGTACCGGGAGGGAGGGGAATAAGTGACGGGCCCTGCAAGGGATTGCCGTGGGTGGGGGCAAACACGCTGTGTAAGCGTTGTTAGGACGGGAGGCGGATGGAAGCCTTCGGCCGAGTCACAGTAAAAGGCTGGGCGCACAAAGAAGTCTCTTCAGTAAACGGTGCTGGGAAAGCTGGATTTCCACGTCAGAAACTGAAACGGGGCCCAGGCCTTGCAGCACACACGGACATATCACAGAGGGATTCAGGGCTACCTGTGCAAGCGGAAACCGTACGATTCTTGGAACAACAAGCAGGCACAGTACTCTCAGGCCCGGCTTTCTGGAACAGGCTCTAAGACAGGGGTTCTCCACCTTCCTCGGGCCGCC
>NW_022106138.1:0-1077 GCF_000313985.2 Echinops telfairi | reverse complement strand
AATGTTGGACTTGTGGGCTTGAGGAGCACTGGGTTGGGATGTTTTCTTGATGCGCACTTACCCTTTATATAAAACTCTCTTTGATACATATGAGTTTCTGTGGATTTGTTTCTCTAAAGTACCCAGACGAACACATTCGCCAACAAGATCATAGACCAGGCAAAAGGGACTTGCATAGAGATATTGCCAAAGAGAATATTCAAATGGCTGCCAAACACGTGACCTGGTGCTGTGATTAACCACGGGAGAAATGCAAATCGCAGCCACAGCGAGCTAGCGCTGCCCTCTCACCTGTACGGCTGAGATTTAAAAAGAGAGAGAAAGAACAAGTGTGGGTGAGGGCACATCGGGTTGGTTCCAACCTATAGCGACCCTGCGCACAACAGAAGGAGACACTGCCCGGTCCTGCACCGTCCCCACGATGGCTCCGCTGCCTGAGCCCATGGTTGTGGCCACGGGGTCCGTCCATCTCGTCAAGGACCTTCCTCTTTCCCCGCCCCTCTGCTTTCCCGAACACGATGTCCTTCTCCGGGGACTGGGCTCTACCTGGCACGGGATCCAGCGATCCCACTCCGAGGTCTCCAGTGCCCAAAAGTCGCCGAAGCAGAGACTCAAACAGAAACACGCAGACCGGTGCCCGTGGCATCCCTATTCACGAGAGAGCAACAAGGTGGGGGCAATTGAAATGCCCATCCACGGGCGCAGGACAGACAGGCTGAGGCCCACACATCTGAGGGGAGAAATGACATCGTGCTACCTGCTACAGCGCTTGGGTGGAACTGGGAGGCCTGGTGCTGACATGAGCGATCTCAGAAGGAACCTGGTAGTGGAGTGGGGTGAGCATTGGACTGCTAACCACCAGGCGGATGGTTCAAACCCACCAGCCTCCGTGGGAGAAAAAACCGAGGCTTTCTGCTCTTCCGCTCCTGTAAGGAAATCCCACGGAGCAGGCGCAGCCCGTGGGGCTCTGAGTTGGACTTGACTGTCCAGTGGACAGTGGACTGGCTGGCTGTCATTTTCCCACCTACCTGATTGTGGGAATTGTTGTGCCGTTTATATTTTGCTGTGGATGGGCTC
>NW_022106137.1:3100-4059 GCF_000313985.2 Echinops telfairi | reverse complement strand
AACCCAAACCGTCAATAGGTCAAGTGCTCCATTCTTGGCCCACCCTCCGCCTGGTTCTCCACACTTCTGAAAGTGGAGGTGTCCCCTCTCTCACCTGGCCTGACCATTTCGGGCTCTTCCGTGTACGCCTCACCCAAAGGGTGGGAGGCCTCCAATCAGGGTCCTTTCCAGTGTTCTGTGAGTTTGGGGAACCATAAAGAAGTCTGCAGGGGCCAGACCAGGGCTGCCTATAGGTCGAAGGGGCGGAGTTCCCCCATGAAATTCTTGTAGACAGCTCTTGCTGCCCCTGAAGAGTGAGCAGTCCGTGGTAGGCGTGATGGAAAACAAGCCCCCAGCCCAGCTCTCTGCGGCCTCTTTCTCACCGGGGCCATTTGTCGTTTTCTTTAGCCCTCTTCCTCAGAGCCCCCTGTGGTGGTCCTGTGTCCTGTGAGAAAATATGTCATGTTGATCCCTTTGGCATCCCCCCCAAAACAGTCACTTCTGCTTTGAATTTGACTAGCCCAGCAGATCCCCTCAGAACCTGCTGTCCTGATGGGACCTTTTGGGGGGATGGCATCTGATGGGGACCCAGACGAGTGTCTTCCTGAGAGAGCCCATCTTCAGCATTTACCCCTCACAGAGACGTGTGTGAACAGGGTGTCGTGGGAAGACGCCCACCCAGGGAGGGACTGAAACCCTCGGGCAAGGCTTTTTGACTGCGCCTTGTCTCTGTGCTCGTATATATTTTTGTTTCTTTTGTTTTGATCTCTGTTGTCCCAAACAGCATTCCCACGAACACCTGGTACCCCTGGACACCAACCAGCGACCCTTGTCCCCAGGGCAGCACAGGGCAGAAGACGGGCTGCTGGATCTGCCCTGCCTGGCGGGAGTCCTGACTCTCCCCGTATTAGTTGTTTGATCTCAGGTGTAACTGCTGAAGACGGGCTTCTCCTCTCTTCTTTTTTCCCTTTCATCGGATT
>NW_022106137.1:1548-2646 GCF_000313985.2 Echinops telfairi | reverse complement strand
TTACCATGGAGCTGATTCCAAATCATAGCGACCCGGTAAGACAGAGTCGAGCTGCCCCAGAGAGTTTCTAATACTGTAGTGTTTATGGAAGCAAATGCCACGTCTTTTGTCCCCGGCGCGGCTGGTGGGTTTAAGCCAGGGACCTTTTGGTTAGCTGCCACGTAATGAACCCCAGTGCAGGTTTTGCCATCCCACTTTCAAGCTCTTCCCACAATATCTACAAGGGAAACATGGAACAAAACAACAAAGACCCCGTGTTGGGCACCAGGCTCCCTCGCCTGGGGTGCCGCCGCCGCTCTCTTGGCTACATTTTGGGTCTTCTCCACTAAGACATTATAATGTAATTTCTTGTCCAAACCAAACAAAAGAAACACAAGTACATTTCAGTATAGGGACTGGAGAGTTTTACCAAGACCAAATCTTGCCTCTAGTCTGTGACTGTTTACAGGAATCTGTAACAATTAGACGATACTCATTGGACAGGGAGATGCAAATGCTAGAATCAGGATTTATGTTGGAGTCAATGGCTGGTGACCTTCCTTCAGAGCTCAATGTGCCCAAGCTAGGCTATCCTCGTTTGACATGAGGATACCTGGACACGAGGAACCCCTGGACTGAGCTCAGATGTTTACCTCTGGTAACAAAGCGAGGGTTTCTGATGCCGCCTTGTCTGTCTCTGCAAGGTGACACAAAAGGAAGCCTTTCTGCCAGCGCCACCATGTATTCGTTCATTTATTTCACACGTAGTTGGTTTCTGCCTAAGCGCCAAGCACTGGTCTAGGCACTGAGAGGTAGCAAAGAACAAAGCAGGCACACACAGAAGAGCCCTAGTCGAGAAGCTGGACTATGGTGAGGAGGCAGACAGTAAACATCAGGGTACTGGGGCTAGGATAAGGGCAAGGAGAAATGGAAGCGAGAAGCAAGGGGGAAAGTGAGTGTTGTGCAGGCCTGGGAGGGTTGGAGAGCTTCCTGGGCATGTGAAGCCAAAGTGCAAAGGCCCCGAAGTAAAGGGCTGCCCGGGGTTGTCCTGGAGCCGCCAGGAGGCCAGTAGCTCTGAATAAAGGACCGGCAGGAGGAGAAGAAATGAGAGAAGTGACA
>NW_022106137.1:0-1072 GCF_000313985.2 Echinops telfairi | reverse complement strand
GATATTCATTGTAGTATTTAAATTAGCATGAAACTGCTAATAACATCAAGAATTAAAAAGAATGGTTATGTACATCGATTCACAGCCATTGTGTTGCCATTAAAAACAATGCTTTTTCAAAGGTTATTTAACAATATGAGGAAATAGCCTTACTATTAAGTTGAAATGAAAAATAAAGATCAGACAGTGCAATCTGCCCATGTGATCTTTATGGACTTCCGAAAGCACACGGACAGGGGGAATTGAAAGATGATGGAATTTTTTTCGCTAACTTTTTGAAGTGTGTGTGTAGATGAATGGGGGTGGGAGGAAGGAGTGCAAAGGCCCCGAAGTAAAGGGCTGCCCGGGGTTGTCCTGGAGCCGCCAGGAGGCCAGTAGCTCTGAATAAAGGACCGGCAGGAGGAGAAGAAATGAGAGAAGTGACAAAAGGACACAGTGAACCAAAACCTGGAACTGGAAGCACCCTGAACATATGGCGGAGACTGTAAGAAACAACCGGTACAGTCTTGGACATCTTAGTTGTGTCTAAGCTCTGATCGAGTGCTTACCCACTCCGCGGGGAAGCAGTGGACGCCATCCTCCGTTGAGAGACCGGTGACGACCCCGTATTGCTAACCCAGTATGTCCATGGATATGGAACTTCAGCATGATAATAAAGGAGCGAGAGCTTCTTTTAAACAGTGGTCCTCAACCGTCCACAACCCTTTCATACAGTCCCTCGTGTTGTCCTGACCCCCCAACCATAAAATTATTTTTGTCGCTCCTTCTTCCCTGTCATTTTGCTGCCGTTAAAAATCGGGCAACCCCTGTGAAAGGGTCGTTCGTCCCCCACAGGGGCCGGGACCCACAGGTTGACAATGGCAGTTTAATAATGGTACTCCTCCCTTGTTCCCCGCGCTCTACAGGAAGTTGGTCCGTGTTTCTTTCCCGTTGACTGTTGCACTGGCTTTGTGTGTTTCATGCATGCGTCATGATTGAGAGACGTGTGTGAACAGGGTGTCGTGGGAAGACGCCCACCCAGGGAGGGACTGAAACCCTCGGGCAAGGCTTTTTGACTGCGCCTTGTCTCTGT
>NW_022106136.1:2278-4045 GCF_000313985.2 Echinops telfairi | reverse complement strand
TTGTGAAGATGGTGCCGGACCAGCAGTGTCTTGTTCTGTTGGACATCGGGTCACTATGCATGGGAACAGACGTCCCAGCACCTACGGATAACAGCAGCATGAGTGGATCACATCAGTAGGACAGTTGTCCATGGGGAGGAAGAGCTGAAGCTGTTTTCCACAGGAGGCTCGTCTGCACCTCTGAAGTCGAGCATAGTATGTTCTGGTTCAAATTGAAGACAAGGCTGAACACTAGAAAATAAATAACAAAGATGGGGGAAAGAAGACTAGAAATCGGAGTGAGTTAATTGAAGAGGTTAAGAAATAAGCCTAGGAACGAAACACAATAACATGGTGCTTCTCAGATGATATAGAAGCGGACCAATGGCTTAGTGGGACTGCTCTGTGCTACACAAACTGGAATCATTCCAAGAACAAAGAAGAATCCTGGGAACGAATAGGGAAGAGAAAGAAACAGGAAAGGAAGATGAGTATGAGAAGAAATATAAGATAGCCGTGGAAGAATTACCCATCATGAATTCATTTCTTACCCTTCGGCAGATGCTGGTAGTACTACCTTGAGTGAGATTAATGTCTGATGCCTCTGCTAAGAAGCACTAATCCTGTAGTGTTCAGGTATTTTAAAGCTGGGTTTTCTTGTGATGAGATTTTGACTCTGGTGCTAAACGCATACCATTTTACATGAGGCACAGTGTAAATAATTCAAGTGTCTTTCGTGCACCTGTCAGAAGGACAGAGAGGGTTTCAAATGCGCACGCGCATGAAAAAGCCAGGGTGATTGGTAGAAAGACAAGGTCCCCGACCTCTCGATTCTGCCATGACTTTGGAGAGCCATGTAGGGTCATATTCCCCATTATAAGACAGAAATGAATCCATATTGATCTCGCATCTCTCTTGAGTATCCTTTGGAAAAATGCTATTTATTCGCAGAGGAGGCACCAATCACTGAAGGGCTCTAATGATTTGTTTCAGATGAGAAGTGAGTACGGCATCCCATTATACTCAGCTCGGGGGCAATGTGTTTGTTTTCTCTTCTCTTCTTTCTCAGCCAGGGTGAATATGGTTATTTAAAACTCGATTACCTCCCGTACTTAGAGAAAACGTGTGGTATCTTAGATGAAGCAGTTACCTGCAGTACAAACATCATCTGTATCTCTCCTGTCTGTCTCTCTCGCTGAGTGATACATTCTAAGCAGACAGTTTGCTTTATTTATCCCTGCTTCTGAAGTGCATAGAGTGGCGCTAAGCACATAGTATGATAAGGATGGATGTTTGTCTAATGAATGCTAAAAAAATTAAAATTAAAAGATCCATTCACCTATCAGAGAAACAGGTGTTCTCATACTCATTCTTTTGGATTAATTAGGAGTCCAATTGCATATATATTTTATGGTGAGCCAATTCAAATCCCTTTTGCAATGAGGCAGAGTATAAATTATAAATTACCTAAAATTATAATGATTTATGGACTCATGTTCACACGGAAGGCCAAATGTTCTACATTTTCAATCATCTCTGTAAGCCCAAGAAATAGTAAACTGGGATTTTGGTTAGAAATCAGTGTTCACTCACTGAGGTGGGCCAGGTTGAAAATGGCATCGGGGTCCGTGTTACTACACCAAACTAACTGCCTCATCTGACTGTAGGTTTCCCTTGCTTCTCATTCCACCTTGAACTCCTGGTGAAAAATCAGGAAGGTTGTGAGTCTAATCTGTGCTCATGCGCTAAATTGTGGCCAAAGGAATTGGAACTGAATGCCATTGATCA
>NW_022106136.1:0-833 GCF_000313985.2 Echinops telfairi | reverse complement strand
TCTGGAGAAATGCAGGTGCCATGTCATGAGAACACTCAAAAAGCCCCCTGGGGAAAGGAATAGACGTTTGGAAAGCTGATTCTTCTGCTCCAGTCCTTTTGAGAGATCCCAAATTTCCAATTCCCTGACCCACACAAGCCATGATAAACAACCTGCACTATGCAGATGACACTGTTTGCTTTGCAAAATGGAGATGATTTGAAATACTGATGAATGAAAAACGCGGAAGAAAGCCTTCAAGAGGGGTGGTAGATGAGAAGAAGGTGTCGATGAAATGATGCATTCAGCTATGGTATTGATGAATGATATGAAATATGCCATGGACTTTCAAAAGAAAAAATAAACAAGTCTCAGAAGCAATGCAACCTGAATGCTCCAGAGAAGTGAGAAAGGGAGAGTCTTCCAATTTACTTTAGACGTATCACTAGAAAAGTCTAATAAGTAGAAATAGATAAATACCGATCTACTTATTTTGAAAATAGGTTTACTTGAAAGTGGATCTACTTATTTTGAAATGTCTCATTCATTGGAGAATAGGGAGGTGAACAAACTGTGTAAATATTTGGGAAAGATTTGGGTTGCATATATTCATCTAGCTACCCAAGCCCCTCTCCCAAAGGAACCATCACGAACAGTAGGCATGTACGTTGTTTTTTTTTCTAATTTTAAGGAACTCTAATTGTGCTGAATCATGGTGA
Source organism: Echinops telfairi (assembly GCF_000313985.2). Taxonomy (NCBI): domain Eukaryota; kingdom Metazoa; phylum Chordata; class Mammalia; order Afrosoricida; family Tenrecidae; genus Echinops; species Echinops telfairi. The sequence continues at coordinate 135 of NW_022106136.1, read as the reverse complement.
TGGCATGATTTGACAAAATGTAATAATGTAGGTAAGATTCATAAAAGAAATTACTTTTGGATTTGCAATTTGCTACGATTCAAATAGTCCCATTATTTAATAGTGAATATTCAATTTAAATTTTGTAATTTTTTT
>NW_022106135.1:2589-4060 GCF_000313985.2 Echinops telfairi | reverse complement strand
ACCATCAGCTTTCTTCACCACCTTTGCTTATGTACACCTTTTTTTTCAGTGATCATATCAGGAAGGTGGGCACCCACTGATCTGATTTTTAGTTCTTTGATGTCTGATAACTGGTCCCTTCTGCACCTCTTGTGAAGCCATCTGGTCCAGGGGATTTTTGTTGTTGTTGGTAATCCATTGATAACTTTGTCTATTTCTTCTATTGCTATGGATCTGTTGAGATTCTTGACATGCTTTGGGGACAGTCTAGAGGGGGATTTTTTTCCCAAGAATTTGTCCATGTCTTCCAAGTTGTTGAATTCATTGGAGTACACGCCTTCATAGTACTGTGTAATTATCCTTTTGTTTTCATTAGGGTCTGTTGTAATGTCCCCTCTTTCATCCCTCATTCTTGCTATTGAAATTTGTTCCCTCCTTTTTTTGGTTAGGTTTGCCAGTGGTCTGTCGATTCTGTTTATCCTTTCAAAGAACCAACTTTTAGCAGCATTAATTTTTTCAGTAGTTTTCTTATTTTCCCTCTCCTGAATCTCAGTCCTGATTTTTATTTCTTTTCTTTTGTTCTTAGTAGGATTGTCCTGCTGACTCTTCTCTAGTTGTTGTAAATTTTGTGCCAGCATATCAATCATGAGTCTCTTCCTTTCTCTGGTGTGCATATATTGCTATGAAAATTTCGGTACATCATGTTCTCATTCTCGTTGGTTTCTAGAAATTTCCTAATTTCATCTCTGATCTGTCCCAGTATGCACTCCTTTTGCAATAGAGAGTTATTCATCCTCCTGTGTGTCTGCTACTTGTTTTTTTTATCTCCTCCCTAAGCTCCTGCATTTCCATTTGGTGTATGGACACTATCTCCTCTTTTATTCTATCCTTTTCCTGTATTGTTTCCCTCATATCCTATATGACTCCAAGCAGCATTCTGAAATTTTCTTTCTGCTTCTTCTATGCATGTCATTATGTTCAGGACATCTTCTGCCATTGCCTTTTGTTTCTCCTGTTTTTTTATTGAGGTCGTTGAGGCTGATGGCTGTTTGTGTTGCGTTGTTTTAGAGGAGCCAGGTGCCATTTTCCAGGGAGTCGAAGAGCACTGGCTCTCTCTGGGAGACTTGTAGGAATGCTTCTTTGAACTGCCTACAGCTAATTACACTATGGAATTAAACTAACACTTTATCCTCCTGTGGCTTCCATCTCAGGGCAGTGCCCCAGAAGGCTGGTGTGTTGCCTGCTTTGGTGTAGAACACTGAAAATGCTCCGTGGAATTTCCCATGTCAGGTAGATCACTGCGGAGGTTGGACAGAGGTTCCTGCAGCAGCTTGGAACATTGATGAGTTTGGGCTGAGCTGCCTTAGGCCTTGTGAGGCACTAAGGCAGGTGGGAGGAAGTTCCCTCAGTCACAGTGGGAACAAAATAGGAACTCCCCCGGCCACACAAACAGGAATTCCCCAGTAAGAAGTTGTGCAGAGTATCCCCTGGT
>NW_022106135.1:0-1471 GCF_000313985.2 Echinops telfairi | reverse complement strand
TCACCATTTATGTTGTTGAAAAGGGTTCTTTGCAGTGAAGAAGTGGTTGTTCTTGCAAAATTCTATCATGAGATCTCTAGCATTGTTTCTGTCACTAAGGCCATATTGTCCAAATACTGATCCTTCTTCTTTATTTCCAACTTCTGCAGGCTAGTCGTTAGTAATTATCAAGGCATCTTGATTGCATGTTTGATCAATTTCAGACTGAAAAGTTGGTAGTATTCTTCAGTTTCTTTGTTATTAGCTTCAGTGATTGGTGTGTAAATTTGAATAATACTTTCATTAACTGGACTTCCTTGTAGGCATATAGAAATTATCCTATTTTCAGACAACGTTGTCCTCTAAGATAGATCTTGAAAGATTCTTTTTTTAAAAAGGATGTGACACTATACCTCTTCAATTCGTCATATTCAACATAGTGAACCATATGATTGTCCCACTCAAAATGGCAAATACTAGTCTTTATAAGCTCACTAATGCCTAGGATATTGATCTTCATGCATTCCATTTCCTTTTGGGTGACTTCCAATGTTCCTATATTTATAATTCTTTACATTCCATGTTCCTTTTTTAATGGATGTTTCAGCGATTTCTTCTATTTTAAGTCATGGTCTGTCATCAAATGACAGCCCCCAAAGCTTGACTCCATCCACTTCACTATAGTCTACTGTATTTTGAGGAGGCATCTCTTCCCTCCTATACTGAATGTATTCCAATCTAAGGGGCTCACCTTTCTGCACTGTATCTGACAGTATTCTGCTGCTATTCACAGGGTTTTCAGGTTCTAATCCCTCAGAGCACTGGTAGAATAGTGGATTATTCTAACCATAAGGTTAGTATTTCTAACCCTCCAGTCACTCCACAATGAGGCTTTCTCTACTCCTGTGGAGATTGACAGCCTCAGAAACAGACACATGGCAGTTCTGCTCTTTCCTATGTGCTCACTAAGAGTCAGAATGTTCACTTAGCGACAGAAGAGTCAAAATCACTATCACTATCTTCCTATTCCTTCTTCCCTGTCTGTTCTTAGTCTAGAAGGTCTGTTGAACCCTGTCTACCATGGCTGACCCTCCTGGTATTTGAAATAGTTGTGGCATTGCTTCCAGCATTATAGCAGCATGCAAGTCACTACAGTAGAGTTAGCTGATATATGAGTAGTGGAAAAGCCAGTTGCAGGCGTCAGTTGGTTTCTTCTACTCTGTTCCTCCATGCAAGAGGTATTTTTAGTTGTGATTTACAGATGAATAAACTATGAGAAATGAAATGCTTTTCCCAGGCTAATGGAAATAGTGGCAATGATAGAATCTGAACTTGGATCTTTATTTTTTGTTAGATGTTTTGTAACCAAGTGCAAGACCTTTTGTCCAACCTACAGCTCTGATATCCCCGTTCTCCTGTTAGCCTAATAACTCTTGTTACCCTCTTGGAATTTTACCTTGGATTGCCACATGTATTTAACTTTTTTTTTTTT
>NW_022106134.1:2600-4030 GCF_000313985.2 Echinops telfairi | reverse complement strand
CGTCTATTTTGTTTACTGGTGTCTCCCAACCGCCTGGAGTGTTAGCTGGCACATGGTAGGCACCCAACTATTTGATGAATGAGTGTAATGAAAAGTCACCCTGTCCTTGATTTAGTAAGAGACAGAGCTGGTCCTGGAACTCCATGGTCTGTGCAGGGAGAGAGCACATTGCGGGCGGCTCCAGGCACACTTAGTGATGAGATTGATTACCCCATCAAGCTGCTCCCTCATAGCACGCATACCAGAACCATGCTTGTAAACACAGGACCTCGCCTTCTTCCTCTGACAGGTTTGCCCCATGGGCGCACTTGCCCTGGCACCCTGCATGACCCCGTGAGGTAGCACCTCCTGGTCCCTGGGAGGGCTCCTAATGAGCCCTGGCTGGAAAGAGTAGAAGCTGCAGGGCCCATGCAGGGCTTTCTTCACACCCATTTGGGATTGCTCCAAGTTAGACACCTGTCAAGTCCAGACTCTGTGCTGAGCCTGATCTTTGAGAATTCACTCTCTAGGAAATGATGGCAGGAAACAGCTGGGGCTTCTAAGGCATGCGCTGAAGATGCCAGGGCAGGACAGAGCCTGCTCTGAGAAGCCAGTAGAACAAGGTGCACTACTCTCTGGGCAAGGCCGCTACAGAGTCCTCTGGGGTTGGGCTGCTGCACTAGTCTGGTTGGTTTATTTTAATTAGGGTTCAGCGATAAAAACACTGTGAAAGAAACCCTGAATCAGAATTAAAGAATTAGGTGTCAACCAAATTCCACCTGCTTGAAGGATGGACACAGCGGTGCTCTAGTCACCTCTTCATAAGTCCTGAACTTCCATTCACCTCATCTTTTGATTTGCTAGACTTGTGGGTCTGGTTTCTGTTTTATTTTTCTTGTTTTTGTTCTTGTTATTAGCTGACCTTGTTTATGTTGGCATTTAGGGGAATTTTCATTGTAATCTCAATAGCTTGGTGATAACAGTTGAGCATCATATAGATGCCGGACCAAAGGAAACACTCATATTGATGCTTATGCTCACTGCCTCACTGTCAGTGTTTCCAGGAGAGCCTGGGGATGAACGCTTTGCTGACTGCTGCAGTTGCACAGGAAGACCATTCTGAAACACATCAACCCAATCAGAAAGTAGCCAGTTCGTCTGGTCAACAACAAGCATTTTTTTCCACAAAAAGAGTAATGGAATTAATTTAGCATTTCCTTGCTTGCAGCGTCTGGTTAGACATAAGTCTCTTTATAAAGATCGATTGCACACATAACTATAAACCTGAGTATTGGGGGAGTATTATGATGAGGAGAATTGAACACGAGCACCAGCCAGACCTTTGCCCATGACACGCAAGGAACCGTTGCCTGCTCTTGGGAATGGCACTTAGGAAATGGCCTTCATGCAAAGATAACAATTCTGATTGCAAGCAAGTCTCAGGACCTGGA
>NW_022106134.1:0-1268 GCF_000313985.2 Echinops telfairi | reverse complement strand
AAATTGTATAATTATGTTTGACATGATTGAACTATGGAATGATATCAGATAAGTCTTGGTTCCCAAGTTACAGCAAATTATAAAACAAAACAAAACAAAACAGTAAAGGCATTGATCCAGGAATGGTTTTTGGGTTTTCCCTAAATCCTAGCCCCAACTGAGGAACAATCAGTTCTTACATCATGGCCCTGCTCGATACTCACCTTCATGAAATGGTCACTGAAGATCAAGGTTCTACAGCACAGTGTGGTGAAGAAAGCAGATGGTGCCTGGCTATCAATTGGAATAGTGTCTGGGGGTCTTAAAAGGCTTATATTCAAACAAGCAGCCATCTAAGAAAAGAGTCAACTAAGTCCACATGGAAGAAGCACACCAGCTAGAGCGATTCGAAGATGACGGTGACGGGATTCGAATATGGTGAGGAGAAACGTGTCAGAGCAAACCATATGAACAATTCGTGCAGGGCTATGGGGGAAGGTGGGAACCCCGAGCCCGTCTGCAGAGGATCTGGTCAAATGGAGTCACTAATAGATCTGCTCTAGCCACAGGACAGTCTTCAACAACCTTACTATCAGGCAGAGACCAGTGTAATCTTGATTATGCTGGATTGAACTGGACACCTGGCCAGTCGACCACCCTGTAAATGCGACTTGAATCTGTTCTGGGTGCAAATAGCTCTCACGGGTTCCATGACAGAAATTTCTTCCTTGGCTTTTTGAATGTTGTTGGGGGTCTTTTCCTTCTTATGCGTTATTAGTATTTATGTCCGTATACTATTATGATTTTATCACCTTAGCGCAGTTTTTTATTTTAATTGTTTTCTGTTGGGTCACCCAGCTGTGAAGCACAGGAGGAGTGGACGCGTAATGATAATAACCGATACAAGGGGTTATAGGGAATACAGAGGTGAGGGTAGATGACAGGGAGGGGAGGGGATTCGGGAGTAACTGATGGAGATGGGAGAGGGAAGGGAGCGCTGGAATGGACAGTGATTGCATAACTTGTCTTGAAGGCAATTTACCATGGGGGATGGGTGCTCTAAAATGGATGTGCGGTGATTGTACAATTCTCTTTGATATGATTGAATGATTGAACTATTGAGTTATATGATATGCACATTACGCGCCAAAAAACTGCTGGGAAAAAAAATCAACACCAAAGCTGCTGGGCAAGTGGGTAGCAGATCATTCAGTTTATGGAAACTGCTGTCAATTAGCGTTCAAAAATACTTCTTTTTCCATTCTAATGATTCACTTTGAAAATTTCAA
>NW_022106133.1:3083-4038 GCF_000313985.2 Echinops telfairi | reverse complement strand
TAAGGCCCCAGAAATGACAGAAGGGACATCTACAGGAAGACTGGGTCCAAACATCCCCAGAAGGCAAGAAGACATGCTCTTGGTGGTCCAAGGGTAATATGGACTCCTGAAGATGGAAAACAGATAGAAATAACTTGTTGAAGAAACCACCGCCCAAATTATGAGAATCATTATGTAAGAGCCAACACCCACTGACACTGGGCCCATTCAGACTCCTATTGATGCTACAAGGCAAAGTAGATCTGCTCCTCAGGGTTTCCAAGACTGTAACAGATCTTTACAGGAGCAGACAGCCTCATCTTTCTCCCTCAGGGCAGCTGGTGGGTTTGAACCACTGGCCCTGTTGGTTACATGTCTGGCCCGATTCGAAGTACTTTGGTATACAGCATCTTCTTTAAGCCTCACAACAACTTTTGAGATAGTCTGTAATTACCTCCATTCTACAAATAAGACCCAAAGCTGTCGCATAGCATCCCCAAGCTCACAGTACCCGTCAGTGCCAGGCAGGGTTATGATTTGAGCCTGAGCAAGATGGCTGCAGGTTTTTGCTCGGTCAGGGGCGCACCTCTGGGGGGCTCCACTTTTGGAGCCAGTGGATCCGAGGCACAGGATGGGGCCTGAGTGTGGGTAATTGAATTTGAAACTTCCAGGCCAGTTGGCTCTCTCCCATCTCTCCACCATGCTTGTGCCAAGCAGTGAGCCTGCAAGCCAGGCAGTGGGTAGGTCTGCCACAGGAGGTAATGCCGGGGTCCAGATGGCTTATAACCCCAGCCCAGCTCCTGACTGTCTTCAGTAGCACATCCCCTGCTCCTGTCCCCACAAAACAGTGTGGCCGGCTTGGACACACAGAACCAGTGTTCACAGAGAGGTGGCCAGAGAAGCTCAGAAGGCAGAGTGAAGTACACACAGCGATTCCTGAGAGAGGCACCAGATTTCACAACAGGAGGTATCCTCG
>NW_022106133.1:0-1091 GCF_000313985.2 Echinops telfairi | reverse complement strand
GTCCACAGCTGTCAGTCTTTCTGAAGGCAGACTGACTGACTGACGACATCTCTTTTTCTGGCAAAGCTACTGGTCCGTCCAAATCACTGGCCTTTGGCTGAGCAATGGCGTGCTGGATCGGGGCTGGTTCCACTGGGCAGAGGATGGGGTGGGGTGGAACAATCCCAGAGGATGAGTCCAGGATCAATGGCACTGATCACTGGCTGCACAGGCTCTAGCTCGGCGGGCTCTGTCTGCTAAAATGCCTCCCGTGGGCATAATTTCCCTATCAATCTGGCCCTCCCCTGGTCTGGCTCTCCCTTCGATTGATCCCCCCACCCCCACCCCCAAATCAACAATCTTCCTGACCTGCTCCCATCTTGGTATCCCAAGACAGGCCTAACCTTCCGAGTTTGCTCCTTGATGTTAGCGTTTTCTGGCAGTATTTTGACACCTGTTTGGGTCCATCGTCCTGTGACAATAAGAAGGCTTCTTTCTACTCGTTAAACCCCAGCCCTCGCATGTCATGATGGTGTTTCATTTCAGAAAAATGTTGTTGCTAAGCTTGGTCACACTGCCGCATTCCTTCCTTCTGAGAGTTGAAGCATGCTTTCTGCTGGGGTGAGGGGAGTCCCACCTCAGCATCCCTTAACTTCAAAGTCAGGCTCTGAGGCTCAGCCTCCCCTGCACCGCCCCTCCCCACCCCCCACCCCCACCTTTTCCCTCCGGGCTGTCACAGTGCTGTGTCTGGTCAGTTTAAATAACTCGCCACCAGACAGCTGAAAAAATGGCTTTAAGCAGGCTCATGAGGCCCAACCGTCACATTGTACAAAGTCAGTCACCTAATCCAGAAATCCCTGTGCATTTTCATGCACAGCTCGGCGGAGACCAGGGGCGAAGGAGGGTGGAGGAGGAAAGCTCAAGTACAACTGCTGGGTCCCTTGTTTTAAGATGTTCAAACCGCTAAGCCTTGGAAATTCTCCTCTTAACACCAAATACCAGAAGAGCAATAACAATGACTCTTGATTCTCAGAGAGCTTTAAAAACAAAAAAAGTTGCAGGAGCGTTGTGTTAGTCTGGGTGCTTTAGAGAAACAAATCCACAGAAACTCA
>NW_022106132.1:2495-4061 GCF_000313985.2 Echinops telfairi | reverse complement strand
GGGGGAAGTTTTAGGACAGAATTCAACTATGTAGAGCTGACTGGGACCTTAGGGTCACTTCATTGGTGCGCACAATCTAATGACACTAAACGGTCATAAATAAATAGATAAAGAACTAATTTGTGAGTTAAAGTCAAAGCAAACCCACTGCCATTGAGCTGATTCTGACTCATACCAACTCTACCCAGAGTCTCTAAGACTGAACATCGTTCTAGGACAAGACAGCCTCATCTTTCTCCTAGCAGCTGCTGATGTGTTTGAGCGACCAACTTTGCAGTTAATAGCCTAGTGTTTAACCCATAGCACCACCATTTTTGTGTGTGTGTGTGTGGGGGGGGGTAGAGAGCAAGTGGAAGGAAGTAGGAAGTCTATTTTTTGAGGGGCAAGGGGAATAAACTGCATTTTTAAAGAGTGAATATCATTTGGAGGCCCTGAGTGGTGCAGTTGGTTAAGTGTTCGACTACTACAAGAGAGGGTGGCAGTTCAAATCCACCCATGGGTGCCTTGAGAGCATGTGCTTCCCCAAACCTTCAAAACCCTATGGAGCACACTTACACTCTGACACAGCTGAGGCTGTTAGCTAACAAACAGCCGATATGCTAGTCACTGATATGGTGTAGTTCCTTGACCCTCAAAGTTTGCTCACATGGAAATAAATCGAAGGGCTTTGACAAACCAGGACCAGGATGCAGCACCAGAGACAGGGATTTAATTGGCAACTGTAGGGTCTGGATATTATCATATTTAGCATTTTTACCACAGCCACAGGGTCATTGCAACTGATGGTGACCCTGTGTGCATCAGAGCAGAACTGCGCGTCATTGGGTTTTCCTAGCTGTAAGAAAGCAAATCCTTTGTGTCACACAGGGGGCTACACACACTCTAGTGATGCAGAAATGCAGGATCGAGGGCTACTCTATTTGCCCACAGAAGCCCCGGTGATTACATGTAGTGGTTACATGTTGGACTGTGATCCTCATGGTCGGCAGTTTGAAACCACCAGCAGCTCCACAAGAGGAAGACTGGGCTTTCTGCTCCGTGAACAGTTTTAGTCTTGGAAACCCACAGGGGGTCGCTATGAGTCAGCATCGACTTTATGGCAGTGAGAGGTGAGAACAGTTTGCCCATTGATCTGCTGATCAATAGATACCTTCAAAGGAATGTGCTATGTGATTCAACAAAACCCTACAAGTCAGCGAGGTATTGAGGTCCTCACTTTGTAGAGAAGGAAACTTTTTCTGGGAGATGACATGGTTTTCCCAGAACCTTGGAGGACATAGAAGGGTGTGTTTCCTTCCTGACCTTGTATGTGAAGACTGTGGGTTGGAAAGCTAATTCCGTTCCACTCAAATAAAATGGTTTACTTGTGAAATTTTTTTGTTTTTTTCACCATCTGGACCTCTGAAAATAGAATGGCAACTTCTATTATGTAACTGCAGAAAGTTTGACCCCAAATGAACAACTGCTCAAAAGTGAAATTAAATAACATACCTGATTTTCGAGGAGGAATCTTAGAATAAGAGATTTCAGAATAGGCACCTCATATTTCTATTGTTTGCTTTTATA
>NW_022106132.1:0-1205 GCF_000313985.2 Echinops telfairi | reverse complement strand
CAGGGGCTCAAGTGGAAAGAAAATGTTTTGGAAAAGATAATGACAACATATGTACAGATGTGTTTGACAAAGTGGTTATATGTGTGGATTATGATAAGAGCTCTAAGAGGCCCCCAATAAAATAAAATAACTTGTTTTTTGTTTAATGGTTGATAGCCAACTTTCCAACAGTTGTTTTATAAAAAAAGATGATCCTTTTCTCCATTAATTTGCCTTTGCACTTTGCTGCCTTTTGATTGACCAATACCTTTAAGGGTTTACCGCTGGGCTTTAAGTTCCGTTCTATGATGAAAGTGACCAGACTCATGCATATTCGACACTTGCTTGATTTCTGTAACTTTATTAAGTTTTGAAATTTGGAAGTTTGAGTCTTTCAATTTTGTTCTTTTTCAAAATTGTTCTGGATCGTCTAGTTCCTAAACATTTTTATAGATAATTAATGTTTATCTGGTCAGGTACTGCCAAAAAAAGTCTGCTGAAATTTTGATAGGGATTATATTAAACCGATAGAACAATTTGGTGAGAGTTAACATCTTAACAATACTGAGCTTTTTAATAACATGTTGGAACATTCAAAAGGATAGATTCAAGTTTTTGCTTTTAAGATACATGTAAGAATCATTCCTATTCATATTCCTTTTGCATCAACTGAGATCAGTTGTGTTTTTTTAGTTTATGTGTTTCATGTCAATCTTCAAATATGTTGAAATAAAATCATTCATAACATAATCCGTTATCTTTTTACTGCTTCTAAGATGCGTTGTGATGTCCACCTTTCCCTGCTGATGCAGAGAATTTGTGCCTCCCCTCTTTCTTCCATAAATCAGTATGGCAGGTTTTTGTTGTTTTTTTATTTTAATCTGGGAATTTTAAAATTTTGACTGCGATACAAGGAGGTGTCAAAAATTGGTGGAAAAATTCCATTATGTTTTGGTTCCATTTTCTTCAAACTCTTTGAAGTCCTTTTTTTTTCTTCTTTTAGTTTTATTCGTTTCAATTATGACTTTTATTGTTTTCCTTGACCTACCTTATTTAGGTAGAATTTATTTTAAAATTTTTTCTGATGTTCAAAATGAATGGATGCTTAGTTGCTCACTTTCAGCATTTCTTCTTTTCTAATACATGATTTTTGACTTTTAATTTGAAATAACTACAAAAATCACATGAAGTTGCAAAAACAATAAATTGAATCTCACATACTGTAA
>NW_022106131.1:2772-4062 GCF_000313985.2 Echinops telfairi | reverse complement strand
CAGCCAGTTGGCACAATAAACTTTACCTACCTCAACAGGTCTTTCAGGATCGGAGGCAACCCAACCTTCCCCAGCTGTCCTGCTCATCTCTGGCCATCACAGGTAGGCTTCGGATCCCCAACAAGATCAAATGTGGACGTCACTGGGTTCATAGTTAGCCTGACCTCAGTGCAAGCAGGAACCCCGGTGGCAGGGTGGTTCTGTGTGGGGGGCAGTTAACCAGGAGGTCAGCAATTCAAAACCAACAGCCACTCCACCAGAGAAAGAGGAGGCTTTCCACTCCCATAAAGCGTTCCAGTCTCAGAAACGTGCAGGGCCATTCTACCCTGCCCTAGAGGGTCATAGTGAGCCAGGACTGACTCGGTGGCGGTGAGAGGTTTTAGCGAAAGAGGAGTCCTGGGTCATGCAGTGGTTAAAGCACCCGACTGCTCACTTTAAGGGGGGCGGCGCTCAGACCCACCAGCCTCTCAGAGGGAGGACGATGTGGTCATCTGCTTTGGTACAATGACAGCCCTGGTCACCTTGTGGGGAAGTTTTACTCTTGGGTTTGGGTGAGGGCCAGGGAGCCCTGGTGGCGCAGGGGTTAAGTGCTCACCTGCCAACCAAGAGGTCAGTGGTTCGAACCCACCGGCTGCTCCACGGAAGAAATACATGCCGTCTTGGACAGCGAGGGGGGCAGTTGTGCTCTGTCCTGTAAGGTCATGTGTCTCTCGAGATGTCGAAAAGCAAGGACGTTGCTTTTTGGACTAAGGTGCGCCGGACGCAAGCCCCTCGGGGTGTTTCCTATCGCCTCTTCTGCATGGGATCGTGGGATCGTCGGGCGTGGAACAAGGACGGCTGAAGAGCCGGCGCGCTCGGATGGCACGGCGGTGCTGGAGGAGAACATGGCACGCACCGTGGACCACCAAGGGGACACAAGGGGATCTGTCTTGGAAGCAGCGCCGCCAGAATGCTCCTTAGAGGCCACACGGCGAGACCGTGGCTCGCTGTGGACATGTGGTTAGGGTTGGACATGCTCAGATTGCAGCCCACGTTGCCCATATTTTGGACCTGTCCTCAGGAAAGACCGGCCCCCGGGAGAGGACAGTATGCTTGGTCAGAGGAGGGGCAGGGGCTAAAGACAGAGGCCCTTGACAAGACGGGTGGACACGGTGGCTGCCAAGGGGGGCTCAAACACGAGCACCGCCGTCAGGATGGTGCCAGACGGGCGCTGCTCCCTTCTGTTTGAACATCAGGTCACAGCAGCCTCGGCAGTCCTCACGCCGGGGTCACGCGGAGCCCCCGTCTCTC
>NW_022106131.1:0-1561 GCF_000313985.2 Echinops telfairi | reverse complement strand
TGTATCGGGTGGCTATGAGTCAGGCACCAAACAACGGGTGCTTTTGTCGTGTAACTCTGTATCCAACATTTCATGGGCCAAATAGCTGCCAGCAACTGGAAGGGTTAAACAGGAAGCTGTGGGGGGTGGGAAGGCGGGGCCTGGGTGGCTGGGGAAAAACCAGGTGGGAAAGGAAGGTGGGAAGGACTGCATCCCAGGAAGAACGCCCCCCACCCCCCAGGTCCCTCATCGTCCACAGAGAAGCGGCATGGCTAGTGTGTGCTTTGCTGTGCAGATGTGTAGCCACCGTGAGTGGAGCTCGCACTGAAGTATAATCCTTACCTTTAATTACATGCTGGAGTGGATCCTCATGCTAAGATGAGGTATATGAAGGGGATATGAACCTAACTGGGCATCGCTCTCTGGAGCGTTTCCTGCCTGACTCCTGCTCTGCTTCCGTCACTGGGACTCACTGCCACCCCCCTTCTTGTCAGGTCTGGACAGGTTGTCTTCGATCGGTGGGCAGGGGGAAGACATGGCTCGCCAGGCTTTATCTCTCCTCCTTTTTCTGTGTCCTTCACGGAAGAAGAGAGAGCACTAGTGGAGTCTCGCCCGCCTCCGCTCCTCCGTCTTGTGTCCGCCATGTTTCTGCCTGCTCCCACCACCAGTTGGTCAGGATCTTGGGACGCAGTGGCATGGGTCTGCCTCGTGACCAGCCAGCCTGGGGGTGGCAGCCTTGGTCTGCAGCCTCTAATCTCCTCATTGCTTCAGCATCCCATTTGGATTTAGATCTCCCGGTACCTGTTTAAGCAATTTCCTGGATTCTGTTTCCTCCGTTGAAATACCTAGAGCAGTTTCTGTCTTCTTGGCTAGACCTTGGCTGAGAAGCCTGTTTTCTATTTTCTCCCCCCGGTTTCTTGGCCGCCTCCTTGCCCTGACTTCTCCCTTCAACCCGACACAGGTACTGTCTTGGCTTAGTTCCTCCTCCGTCCTCGGTGTCTGTCAACGGCCTCTGCTCGGAAAGAAGGCGGGGCTCACGCAAAGCTGCCCAAATGACATGCACGTGGCTCTGATCACTGAAGTCGCTTCACAGCCTCACGACACACCCACTGGCCCTCCCATCCGGTCATCGGAGAACAAGACAAACATGTGAAGCTATGGCTCTCGGAGCGAGCAGAGAACCCTGAGAGGGGGGCACACTCACCTGCCTCAGGTGGCGCCGCTGTGAAGTCTGCTGGGGAAGAGAAGAAAGGAATGATGAGGTCAAGTAGCGGTAAAGGGCCCGTCGATGTGCAGGTTTCTGTCTCTCCTCCGGACAGCTGGTCCTCACCCACCTACGGTTTCAAAACAAAGCGCGTTTTCAGTAAATACGCAGACGGGACCGTCCCGAGAGACACGCAACCCCCAATTACTGCCAAGTGGTCTTCCTTAAGCCATTCCCCAGCCAGGCTGATGAGTATCCCAGGACCCGGCCTCGGATTCCTAGAAATGGGCCCCAAACACTCCCCGGTTTGGTTTCATTGTTGCGTCCCCGGGTTCCTGCCTCCCTGTCCCTCACAGCCACTTGGGAGTATGGCCCTAT
>NW_022106130.1:2792-4063 GCF_000313985.2 Echinops telfairi | reverse complement strand
GGTAAGATTTCTAACAAAGTCCAAGTTACCGTATGACTTTATACCTCAATTTCCCCTTTGAACAAGGCAAGGGACCGAAGTAAATGGAGTCCATTCTGACTCCGAGCCACCGGGAGGGCAGAGGACACCTGCCCCACGGGGCTTCTCTGTAGGCTAGATGTCTTTAGTGGAGCACATGAGCAGGTTTTTTTTTTTATCTCCTTTGGCGTCGTTGGTGGGGTCAACCTTCTGGCTTTTGGGCTAGCAGCAGAGAATTTTAACCCCCACCTCACCAAGCCGTTGAGGAACCAAAACCCAAACGGAACTCACCACCCTGGAGTCAAGTCCACTCAGAGTGGCTGCCCCCTGGGTTTGCAAGACTGTATGTATCTTTTCAGGAGCCTCATCTTTCTCCTGCCGAGCGGCTGGTTGTTTCCAACTGCTGACCTTGGGAGTGGAAGCCCCCGGTGTAACCCAGCACCACCAGGGCTCCGGGCCTGAGGACCCAGTGAGGCTAAACCACTGCTGGTTCTCTGTGCCACGTGACCGTGCAGGGTCTCCTGCTCATCAGTTACTAAGAATTTCAAAACGGTGAGAGCAGAGCATTCAAACTAACTTGGGTCCTTCTAAGGGTGTGTGGGGGTGGGGACTAGGGGGTAGGGGAGGTGCTGTGTGAGGTCACAGGTCATGCATTTGGGGAGCTGGCTCTCACCAACCTGAGCACAATTTAGGTTTCCTTCCACTTTCTCATCGTCTCTCCCAGGGCAGGGCCTAGACACGGTGGCCATTTATCTTAAACTAGAAGGTGTTGCCAGCAGCCCTGATGGTACAGCGGGTGGGTTAGGATCGAAGCTCTATGGATCAGTTCTACTCTACCCTAGAGGGGCATTGTGGGTCAGAATCCACTCGCTGGCAGTGGGTTTGTTTTTTGACTTCCTGCAGTTGACATTCCCATGCGTTACCGACGGGAATATCAGATGTTGCAATCTCTACAAGGTGCACCTTTGTTTACATTGGTACAGACCTTGTGTGTGTGTTTGTGTGTGTGTGTGTGCTTTATTTGTAAGAAAAGACTGGAATCAACTTAAGAGTTCATCAACTTGATAAAGACCTAAAGGTTCGTGGTTCTAATCCACCCAGAGGTGCCTCGACAGAAAGGCCTGGTGCTCTGTTTCCGAACATCACAGCCTTAGCAACCCTATGGAGCACCACTCTGCCCTGCAACGCCTGGCGTGGCCGAGTCCAAACTAACTCAAGGGCAGCCGATTATCTCCACCAAGAGGGTGCGGGGC
>NW_022106130.1:0-1518 GCF_000313985.2 Echinops telfairi | reverse complement strand
TCCATGCTGGTATAAACAAAGAAGTGAATGAGAAAGGATAGCTTTTTCCTACAGAAGAATGTCAATGACTGAACAGCGAAGGCAGGAAAGACATACAGAACCATCCCTAGGCAAACACTCCACTCAGTGCTGCAGGCAAGATCCACCAGCGGATGTTAAAATCAATGGGGGGGAACTGGAGGAGAAACAGTTGTTTAGATAGGATCACCATATTTCCCTCCAAATATTGATTAATTACAAAGAGTTAAAATGTAGTGTGTCAAGGAGAAACCACAGATCCTACCATGCCAAGTGGTCAAGGTTGCATCACCAGCAGTGAGAAATATCAGCCCTATATAACGCTGATGTGATACCCCGATACCCTGATATTTTGAACCAAAGCAGCAGCAGCAGTGGTAACATAACCTCAATCTAATCACCATAAATATCAGGCAAACTCAAGTTGAGGGACATTCTTCAAAAGAACCGACCTGTGTTCATCAAAAGTGTCAAGAGCTATGTATGGATTGTGATAAGAGTTAAATGAGTCCCCAATAAAATGTTTTTTTTAAAAAAAAAGTATCAAGAGCATAAAAGAAAAAGGGAAATTGAATAACCCTCAGGGAAGGGAGAAACCCCAAGAGACCCAGGAAATCACTATGAGGGCACTACTTCAAAACACACGTGGAAAGACGGAACTAAAAGATCACGTACCTTTTCCACAAACGTTTCCAAGTCTCCTGTACCCTAGATTTCACAAGGTCACAGACGAAGAGGAATTTTGCCCCAGGATGGAATATGCCCTAAGTCTTACCTGCATTTGATCGAGTTGACTCAGAAAATGAAATTTTGAGCTTGGAGTTGATCTAAGATATTCAAGGTGAGGTACTAAGGTAAAAAGAAACCGCAGCGGCATCGTGGGTCATGCATTCAGTTGCTAACCACAAGGTCACCAGTTGGATCCCACCAGCTGCTTCATGGGAGAACGACATTTATAACAATTTATAAAAAAATTTACGGCCTAGGAAATGCACAGGGAGCAAATCAGCTCTGTCTTATAGGGTCACTGTAACTCCAAATCCACTCAGTATTGGTGAATGAATAGGGTAAATGTGTTTGTATTTTTTTTAAGTGAGAAAGACATGAATTTTGGGGGACCAAAGGGTAGAATGTAATGGATTAAATGTGTCTCCCAAATATGTTATAAACCACACACACACACACACATATATGTTTATAATCCCATTTGAAATAGTTTCGTTGGCATATTAATGAGGCAGTGTCAGTGCAGCATGTGTCTTACATCAACCCCTTTGAGATATAAAGCAGATTAAGCAAGCAGAGATGGGGAGATGGATGCCATGCCACATGAGAATTCCAAGACACAGAAGCTAAAAAGATAGGACCGTCCCATTACAACCAACACAGAAAGCCTTCCCCAAGGGCTAGCCCCCTGGATTGACCTGCACCCTCCTACCCAGTGAGAAAGGGCTTTTCCATTGCTACAATCACCTCTTTGCAATATTTCCGCTACAGCAG
>NW_022106129.1:1855-4064 GCF_000313985.2 Echinops telfairi | reverse complement strand
CGCCATTGCATTATATAGATGTGAAAGTTGGGCATTGAATAAGGAAGATGCATTTGAATTGTGGTGCCGGAGAGGAATATTGAAAGTGCTATGGACTGCTAAAGGGACAAATTGATCTGTGTTGGAAGAAGTAAGGCCAGAGAGCTCCTTAGAGGCAAGGATGGCAAGACCTTATCTTAAGTACTTTGGACATGTTGTCAGGAGAGAACAGTCCCTGGGGAAGGACGTCATGGTTGGGAAAGGGGGCTGGGGGCAGTGATAGAGGGGAAGACCCTCAACAAGATGGATGGACACAGTGGCTGCATCAGTGGGCTCAGGCATACAACCAATTGTGAGGATGGTACAGGACCATGCAGTGTTTCATTCTGTTGTGCATAGGGTCACTATAGGTCAGAGCCAATTTGATGGACCTAAGCAACAGTCACATCAGTCTAGTGATTGTTCCTTAAACACAAGGGACTCACTCTCATCTCCTGGCCTAGGAACGTGCTATTCTTTCTGCTTGAAAATCTCCCTAGCCCCAAATAAAAATAGCATTTCCTGACCCCCTTCCAGTCCCATTGGTAAACCTTACTATACAGTATACTTACCACTATACTGCATCTTCTACTCATTTGTTTTATTATTCATGCCCTCCCACTATAAGCTCTATTACAAGCTCTATTGTATTCACCATTGTGATACTTTAGTATCTAAAACACTGTCGACCACATGATAGAGTCTCTGTCAGACATTTGTTAAACAATTAATTAAATATTCTTGGAAGATTTGTTCTTCCAAGAGGCTACGTAAACTCCGGATGGAAAAGAGAGGGGGTCTTGTAAAACCACACAGCCAGGGGCGTCTTTGGATGACGGTAAAGCGCTAACTCTGCTACTTCTGGGGTGGATGTTGTGATGGGGAAGTCAGATCACTCTGCAGGAATAAGGGTCTTCCTTCCTCCGCTGTTGGCCTTTTTCAGGAACTAGGACAAGGAGAACCACGTCTCAGCATCACACTTTCCTCCCAGGGCAGCCCCAACCCAACGCCTGGTTGATGTGGGGGGTGTAAAACCCTGCCCTCCCTCCCCAGCTCATGACCACTCTGAAGGAACCAACTGTCTTCAGGGACTCTACAAAGGCTGGCTGAGCCCTTCCTTAGGCCTTCGTGACAGCCTGACCTCTCCTTCTGATCCCCCTGCCCCCGTGCTTTTCTTCCCCAGGTATGAGGGAAAAAACCCTCCTCCAGGAAGCCCCCTACACTAATTCCATCTCATAATCTATTTCCCAGGGATCCCACCTGTGAGAACCGCCCACATCAAGATGATTCTTTGTTTCTGACACTGAAGGCTCCTAAATAGCGCCTCTTGATCACTGGAGGCAAAAATAGACTATCGCCTAAGACAGATGATTAGCTTCGTCGGGACCAGGGAAGTCATTCACCTCGGAACTCACAAAATCAATGGTGTGCCATTAAAGAGAGACTATAAAATGCATCCAACCAGCGCTAAAGAAAGGGAGATGTAATCACTGGGGGCTTTGGGAATTTTGGGGCCATACCTGGGTAACATACATGCCTTTAACTGGAGCCCCCTGAAGCTAGTCCATGCCCCTTCACAAGTATTCTGGGAAGGCTGTGGTTGGCTCTGGATCTTGACATCGCCAAATAGGCTAATGGAGTCTAATTGGTGGGAGGGATGAGGTGGCGCAGTCACGTGATTTCACATATGCTCCTATTTCACAAGTTCACGAGAAACTATTTAGATTTACTTGTTCAATACAAATAAACGAGAAGCTTAAAGATTATAAATTGAAATGCAACTCTCAATGTCTTTGACCTGGAGCTGTAGGAATGCACCCACTGAAACTGTTCCCGGTGCACCCATCTCAGGCCTCCCGCCTCCCAGTGAGTCCCTACAAAACACACCTGAGCAGACCTTTAACCATTTTAGAGGCCACGTTCAAGTGCTCTTTGCTGATACTGTAAAGGCAAACACCTTACCCCAATATTGAAAGCCTTTCCCAAGCTGGCCACAACCAGACCCTCTAGGTTGTATTCTAACTATTGGAATAGTTCCCCTCCTTCCTGCCTGCATCTTTTGAAAGCACTTCCCGTCCTCTACAGAAGCTGGGCCCTTTCCCAGCTTTTTGACTTTGCGTGACTGATTCTCCTTTTCTTCTTTCTCTAATCCCGCCTCAGCTTAACCGTCTGTCACCGTCTGCTGACACTT
>NW_022106129.1:0-1044 GCF_000313985.2 Echinops telfairi | reverse complement strand
ATTAAGAAGAAAGTCTCTCATTTTCTTTGTCACCCCTTCTCTTTGCCAGAAAAAAACAAACCCCCCAAAAACTACGGTTAACACTTCGAGTACTCCGTTTTCTATATTTTGCTGCTTTCAAATATTTACATATATGCAGATACATACACATGCAATTACTTCTTAGACAAATAGAATCACACTAAAATGCAGCTTCCAAATTAGGAGGCTCATCTCCCAGTACCATATCAGACAATATTCTGCTGTGACCCAGAAGGTTTCCATTGGCTAAGTTTTGGAACTAGATCTCCAGGCCTTTCTTCCTAGCATCTTAGTCTGGAAACATTGCTGAAATCTGTCTCCTATGGGTGACGCTGCTGGTATTTGAAATATTGGTGGCATCACAGCAATATGTGGCCAACATAATACAACAAACTGACAGGTGGGTGGTGGTCTTCACATATATAGCTAATTTTTATCCCCTTTTGAATGGCTACTCAGCAATTGCAAATGCCTAGAATGGTTTATCCATCTGTCCTCACTTTTAAAGTAGTCCTGGTAGTGCACTGGGCTACGTGTGGGGCTGTTAACCCCAAGGTCAGCTCAGTACTTTGAACTCACCAGGGGATTCTGAAAGAGGTGACGGTGTAGTCCTGTAATTTACAGGTAGGACCAGTTCTACTTTGCCATGTAGGGCTGCTATGAATCATAATTCAAATGGTGGGAGTGGGTTTGGCCTCCCTCATAATATGACATTTAGGGTGTTTTTCCCCCCTTCAAGTTTCCCAATGGTCTGTTTATTATCTTTCTCTTCCATTAAATGTTTTACTCTTAACCCTTAAAATATGATTTTGAAATAACACTGTGGTAGTCACCTAATCTGGTGTCAATTTAAGGATTAAGAGTGTAGGGGTGGAGTCTACGCTGTCAATCTGGAGATTGCCAATGGGATTTCTGTGTGGGCGTGGCCTCCTGAGAATTCTGGGAAATCTAGTACTTCCTCCTTAGAGGTGGAAGACACCTCTCTCTCTCTGTGTGACTCTCTGGGAGACATTGCAGAAGATA
>NW_022106128.1:0-4080 GCF_000313985.2 Echinops telfairi | reverse complement strand
TGTTTGGCAGATACAGATGTACAAATACATCTACGCATGTATTTGTACGTGGACAAGAGCATACACAGGCAAAGATATAAAAACTTCTTAGGCATAAACACCTTGAAAGAATGAGTCATTGTGCCCAGGGGCTTAGGGCCAGAGTCTAGGGTAGCATCAAGACCAATTGGCATAACATAGTCTACAAAGATTATTTTCTACATCCTCCTTTGGTGAGCAGTGACTGCAGTCTTAAAACCTTGGGAGCAGTCATGTAAGAAAAAGCTATTGGTCTCTTCCCATCAGGAGCAGAGAAGAGTGAAGAAAATCAAAGCCTTAGGAAACTCAGTAGGAAGGTCTAGTGGACCACACTAAACCACAAGCTCCACTAACAGACTAAAAGAACCAGATGGTGCCTGGCTACCATGACAAAGTGCTCTGCTCAAGGTCATATAATACAATGTCCTCGACAGGGTCGGAGCAAAATGTTGAACAACATTCAAAATCATAAAAGAGAGCAGACTTACTGGTTTAATGGAATCTGCTAGAACCTCCAGTACATGACTCTTAGACCATATTTTAAATGGTCCAACATACTGAAGATGAAGTCTTGCCATCCTTGCTTCTAGGGAACATGCTGGCTGCACTTTTTCCAAGACAGATTTGATTGCTCTTCCGGCAGTTCACATTACTTTTAATATTATTTAACAACACCACAATTCAAATGCATTGATTCTTCTTCAGTCTTGATGATTCATTGTCCAATTGTCACATGTATCGGAGGCAGTTGAAAATAGCATGGTTTGGGTCAGGCCGACCTTAGTCTTCAAAGTGGCATCCTTGCTCTTCAACACCTTAATGTAGTCTTGTGCAGGAGATTTTCCCAATGCAATTCATTGACTACTGCTTCCATGACCATTGACTGTGGATTCAGCAAAATGGAATACTTCACAATGTCTATCTTTTCTCCATTTCTTATGATGTTGCCTTTTGGACCAGATGTGAGGATTTGGGTTTTCTTTACATTGAGTTGTAGTCCATGCTGAAGGCTGTGGTCTTTGACCTTCTTCGGCAATGTTTCAAGTCTTCCTTGCTTTCAGCAAGCAAGGTTGTGTCATCTGCACATCACATTAATAAGTCTTCTTCCAATCTTGATGTCATGATCTTCTTATACTGTCCGGCTCCTTGGAAATCATTTGCTCAGTATGTATGTTAATTAAGTTGGGTAGAGGGAAAGAACTCTAACATGCACCTTTCCTGATTTGAAACCACTCAGTATTCCCTTGTTCTGTTTGCACGACTGCCTCTCGGTCCATGTACCAGATATGCATGTAGTGTATATGACAAAGTGTTTTGGAATTCCAATTTTTCTCAATGTTATCCATAGTTTGCTATGATGCATACAGTCAGATGCCTTTGTGTAGTCAATGAAACAACTGTCTTTCTGTTTCATCCAAGACCCATCTGACATCAGCAATGGTAGTCCTCTTGCCACAGCCTCTTCTGAATCCAGGCTGAATTTCTGGCTGCTCCCTGTTGATATACTGCAGCAATCACTGCTGATGATCTGCAGTGAAATTTTACTTGCATGTGATAGTAATGATCTTATTCTATAATTTGAACATTCTGTTGGGTCACCTTTCTTTGGAATGGAAACAAATATGGATCTCTTGCAGTTAGTTGCCCATGTAACTGACTTCCAAAGTTCTTGGCATAGACAAGTGAGGGTTTTCAATGATTCATCGGCTTTTTGAAACATTTCAAGCATTCCATCAATTCTTGGAGCCTTGCTTTTGGCCAGTGCTTTCAGTGCAGCTTGAACTTCATCCTTTAGGATCACGGGTTCTTGATCATATACTACATCTTAAATGGTTGAAGAGCAATCAGTTATTTTTGGTACAGTGACTCTGCGTTTACCTTTTGTCTTCTTTTAGTGTTTCTTGCTTCATTCACTATTTTGCCAAAGATTGACTCTTTCAATACTACAACTTGAGGCTTGATTGTTTTTTTCCTTCAGTTCTTTCAACTTGAGATATGCTGGGCATGTTCTTCCCATTTGACTTTCTAACTCCGGTTTCTTTCACATTCCATTACATATAATACTTTGCGTCCTATCTACGTCCTTTGAAATTTTTTATTCAGCTTTTACTTCATCATTTCTTCCAATTGCTTTAATACTCTATATTCCAGAGCAACATTCGGAATCTCTGATACCCACTTTGATCTATGTAGCTCTTGATGTCATCCTCCAGTTCAATAGGCCTTCTGTCATTAGTGTTCATGTGTCAAAGCTGGTCTTGAGAAGTTCTGAAAATTCAGGTGGGATATGCTCAAAGTTGAACTTTGGTGGATTTGTTTTAATTTTCTTCAACTTCATCTTCCACATGAGCAATTGATGATCTGTTTTACAGTCAGCTTTGTTTTGGCTATAAATATTAAGCTTCTCTATGGTCTCTTCTGGCAGATGTAGTCAATTTGATTCCTTTGTATTCTATCTACCTCACATGTGTAAGTAGAACAGTCTGAAAGTGGACCATTAACTCCATTTGAAAGTCTTGGCATGAGGCCCCAGTCATCTAGTTTGTCTCCTTCTGTGTCCATTTCCCACATTACATTTGATAGTGAGATACAATGATTTGATCATCTGCCCTGCAATAGGGTGCTTTAGTTTGTCCCTATTTTCTAATCACTAGGATTTACATTTTGGTGTTTAAGGCATCTTGAGTTTGTTTTTGTCTATGGGGTGAGCTATGGATCCTATTTCAGTCTTCTGCAGATGTAGACTGAATTTCGCCATCGCCATTTGTTGAAGAGACTATCTCTTTCCCATTTAATGCTTTTGGCAATTTTACAAAGACATGTAATCTGTAGGTGGATGGATTTATTTCTAGATTCTCTACTCTGTTTCATTGGTCTATGTATCTCTCATCATATTAATATCAGGCTGTTTTCGCTACTGTGGCTGTGTAATACGTGCTGAGGTTAGGAAGTGAGAGGGCTGGCATTTTGTTCTTCTTAAGTTCTTGGCTTATGCTAGGCCTCCTCCCTCTCCATATAAAGTTAGTAATTCATTTTCCCATTTCTTTAAAAAATGAAGTTGGACTCTGGATCAGAATTGTGTTGCACTTAAAAATTTCTTCGGATAGTATTGGCAGTTTCACAATATTCAGTAAATATTAAGGACTTCCTATGTATAAACAAGGATTATTCTTTTGTTTTTATAGGTCTCTTTGGTTTCTTGTAGTGGAGTGCTTAGTTTTCTTGTACAAGTCTTTTGTTTCTCTAGTTAGGTTTATTCTTATATATTTAATCTTTTGTGTGGCTATTGTAAATGGTATTGTTTTCTTGACAAAACAGATGACTGAGTAGCTCATTTAAACCCCAAAACCAAACTCACTGCCATCATGTCAATGCTGACTCACAGCGACCTCTCCAAGGCTGTAACTGTTTACAGGAGTAGAAAGCCCAGTCTTCCTCCTACAGAGCTGTTGGGGGTTTTTAACTGCCGACCCTGCCGGTCACAGCACAATACATAACTACTACAACCAGGGCTCCTAAGGTGGGTCATTTAGTAGGTACTAAAAATGAGTATCAAAAGATTTCATCAAAGACTAAAAAGAGAATGCATGAAATGGGGGTGGAAAATAGACAAGGGACTAATCTCTAAAATCTCTAGCAAACGGCAACACCTCAATAAAAAAAGACGAATAAACCAATTTTTAAATGGGCAAAGGACATGAATAGGCAGTCCACTAAAGATGACAACCACATGGTCAAACACGCTCACGTTCTCTAGCCATCTAAGAGATGCACATCAAAACAACAATGACAATGACACCCAAAACTAGAAAACAAAAATGCAGCAGAGGATGTGGAGAGATGAGAACCCACCTACACTGCCTGTGAGACTACGAATATGGACTGTGGAAAATGATACAGTGCTGCCTCATGCAACTGGGGACTCGGCAATCAAGCCCTCTGCTGGGTGTATACGCTAGAGAAGTAAGAGCCATAGTACAAACAGATATGTGTGTGCTCGTGTTCATTGCAGGACGTTTCACAGTAGCAAGAAGATGGAAACCACCTAAATGTCCATCGGTA
>NW_022106127.1:2430-4004 GCF_000313985.2 Echinops telfairi | reverse complement strand
TTGGAGGAATGAGATAAGGCCCTTCCCTGGCCAGAGCTCTAATCCTAGCTTTGGTTTTCAAAACGGTGCCTCCGAGGCTTTGCTTATCAGGGTCTGCTTGTCCTCAGCGTTGTTCCCCTGCTGCTGCCTTCACTGGAGGGGGAGGAGTCTGCGCCTCCCTCAGTCTGTGAACCATGGGAGGGCAAATGGCCTGTTTCCTGCCTCAGGTCCAACACACCACAGCACACGTTTGCTCAATGACTTCATGTGCCAATTCTAGACTTTAATCCCAGAATTAGGGAACGCCCAGTTTGGGAAGGAATCTTAATGGCCATTTGGTCACCGGACCCTTTATCTGGCCCGTGGCCCAGTCCTCCACATCTAAGTAACATCAGGGGCTACTAAAGTAAGCTCAGTGGAAATGCCCAGGTCTCATAAGGAGCCTTTTCCTCGTGGGGGAAAAGGAATCCCGATTCCACTCATCAGTCACCGTCCTTCACATCCCTGGGGGCTCCTGCTTGTAGCCGCTAGTCTGTTGATTCCTTTTCTCCCCAGTCTTGCCGCGGAACCTGCAGGAGCCCAGCTCCTCGCTAGCTTGAAGCTGTGACTGCCCAACCAACAGAGCTTATGCTGCGATAAGGACCGCAAGCATCACCTGAGTGCACACCGCCTTTTCTCCAGTTTCTCGCAATTGTTTCTCAAGTTTTCATAATGACTCACTTGGTACCAAAAGAAATGGGGTCCAAATTCCAATATTCCATGTCTGGGTCCCCTTAGCACTTGGAAGTGAGATGGGCTGCAGTGTGATGGGCATGCGAGGTCAGGGAAGGTACCATGTCAGCCTGCTTCTCAGGATGGTCCCATATGACCAAGATTACAAATCCATCAGCATCCATCCAGAATACTCTTAGCCACCACGGCTTTGAAAATTCAGCATTTGAAGCATGAGGAAAGGACACTGGGTTTGTGCTGCCTTTGTAGGGGAGTATTTCGCTAGCATTACATCCAGCTCTTCTAAGTAGAACAAAATGACAATAAGCTTTGTCTCATGAACTCTGGACGTGTTATTAGGAGAGACCAGTCCCTGGAGAAGATTGTTATCCTTGGTAAAGCAGAGGGACCCGTGAGGAAAGAGGAAGACCCTCAAGGAGATGGATCTACAGTGGGCTCCAACAAGAACAGCCGTGAGGGTGGTGCGGGGCTGGGGGATGCTTCGTGTTGTTGTGCACGGGATCGCTATGAGTTGGAGCTGACTCAAGGGGACTTGACAAGAAGAACAAGATAAGCAGGCCACATGTCAGCAGGTCAGTTTTGCTGCCCACCGAGTTGGTTTCAAACAAAGGGGAGCTCTCACTGAAGGGCTCTCTGAATGCTGGCTGGGCAGCTGAGCGACTGTGCACACGGAGCAAACCAGCTCTCGTTCTGCCAACATTTCACATGGGGAAGCTTCTTAGTGTCGATGTGCGGCTGTTCCCTGAATTCCTTGTTCTGCTTTGCAAGCCCTGCATAACAGAAGCCACTCTGCTTCGCTCACTCAAAGGAGCCCTGGTGACACAGTGGTCATGTGCTTGCCTGTAACTGAAATGGGGGTGTTT
>NW_022106127.1:0-1373 GCF_000313985.2 Echinops telfairi | reverse complement strand
CACACCTGCATGAAAAGATCACTGAAGATAAGGGTGCTACAGAAAGTGTGGTGAAGGCAGATGGTGTCTGGCTAGAGTGACACAATATGAATGGTGTCTGGGGTCTTAAAGGCTTTTATTCAAACATGCAGCCACCTGAATTGAGGAGTCAGCTCAGCCCATATGGAAGATGTATATGAGCTTGTGTGATCCAAAGATGACAATAATAAAATTCGAAATGATGAAGGGAAAAGTCTCAGAGCTAAAATTGTGAACACCCAATTTCTGAAGGCTGTGTGGAGGACGGGTGGGTAGCCAAAACTCATCTACAGACTCCCTAGTCAGATTAAACCATTGGCAGATCCCCTCTAGCCACAAGCAATGATCTGGAACAGCCTTACTATAAAACATACATCATTGTAATCCTAATTATGGGGATCAAACTTGATACTGGGTCAGCTGACTTCCCTCTAGAGACAATCTAAATTTGTTCCATGTGCAAGGATCTCTTGCTTATTCCACGACAGAAACTTCTTCCCTAGCCTTTATAAGCCTTTTTTCTTACTAATTGTTTGTGTTTTTATCTTTCTATTGTGATTGCTTTATCCTTACCACTTCATTTCATTTTCGTTCTTTACAGTTTCTGTTGGGTTTACCAGTTTGTGAAGCACAGAAGGAGTGGATGCATAGAAATAATAACTGCTGCAAAGGTTTGTATGGAATGTCGGGGGTAGGTTGTGGAGGGGGAGGGGGAGGGGATTTGGGGAGTAAACAATAAAGGTGGGATGGGGAGTGAGCACTAGAACTAAAGGTAATAACAAAGCTCACTTTAAAGGTGATTTAATCACAATAAACTCAAGACAGATCACAGACCTTGAGGTAAAACCCCAAACAATGAGGGCCATTAATGAGGGAACTGGGACAAACCTGAGAACCTTGGCATAGGGAATACATAGGCTATCGGAAATAGAGAAGGATACAAATACAGAGGAGTCACAAACAGACACGTGGGATATACTGAAGACACCTGTGTACAGCAAAAGAATTCACCAAGAGAGTAATAAGAGAGTTCACCGACTGGGAAAACATCTTTAGCAATGACACATCAGACAAAGGCCTTATTACTAAAATCTACAATACTTTGAAAGCTCACAATAAGAGAAAAACTAACTGCCCACTGAGGAGGTGGGCAAAGAACCTGAACAGAAGTTTCACAGAGTCTGAAATCCGAATGGCCAATAAACATGAGAAAATGTTCCCGATCATTATCCATAAGAGAAATGCAAATTAAAACAACGATGAGATACCACCTAATGCCCACAAAGATAGCCCAATTCAGAAAATCAGAAAGCAACAAGTGTTGGAGGGGCTGCGGTGAGATAGGAACCCTCATC
>NW_022106126.1:2849-4066 GCF_000313985.2 Echinops telfairi | reverse complement strand
TATCTATTTGCATGCATGCATCAGAACCCAGTCAAAACAACTATGGTTCAAATTTATGTACCAACCACTAGAGTTATCGATGCAGAAATTGAATTGCACGAACGTCTTCTGTCTGAAATTGATTAAACATGTGGTCAAGATGCACTGGTGATTGGAATACAAAAATTGGAAACTAAGTGGATGGAACAGTGTTGGACAATATGGTCTTGGTGATAGAAATGAAGCTGGAGATTTCATGGTGGAATTTTGCAAGACCAACAACTTCTTTACCTCAAATATCTTTATTTTCAATAACACAAAAGGCAACTGACTATCCATGTGGACTTCTCCATATAGAATACACATAAATCCAATTAACTACATCTATAGGAAGAGAGGCTGATTGTGGAACTGACCATCAATTGCTCTTACGCAAGTTCAAGTTGAAGCTGAAGAAAATGAAAGCAAGTCCACAAGAGCCCAAACACGGCCTTGGGTCTATCCCACCCGACTTTACAGAGCATCTTGAGCACAGATCTGACACAGGGGACACGGGTGGCAGAAGACTGATGAGCTGTGTGAGCACAGCAAGGCCATCAGACACGAAGAAGGCACAAGGTCCTGAAACAGAAAGAAAGGATCAGTATGAATGTCAGGAGAACCTCTGAAAGTTGCTCTTAATCATAGACTAGCTAAGGCACACGGAAGAATGATGAAGTCAAAGAGCAGAACATAAAATTTCAAAGGGCAGCTCAAGAAGAAGACACAATCAAATACATTGAAATGTGCAAAGCCCTAGAGTTAGGGAAACAAAAAGGAAGAACACACAGCGTATCTTCACAGAAAGTCCGAACGAAAAAATTCAAGTCTTGCGTTGCAACATTGAAAGAGTCGCTGGGCAAAATATTAAATGATGCAGGAAGCCCCCAAAGAAGATGGATCACTGTACCAAAAGGAACTAGTCAACATTCAACCGTTTCAAGAGGTAGCATGAGATCACGAACCAATGGTCCTAAAGGAAGATGTCCCAGCTGCACTGAATGCATCAGGCAGAAACCAAGATTCTAGGAATTGATGGAATACCAATTGAAATGTTTCAATAAACTGATGAAGCACTGGAAGCACCTACTTATGCCAGGAAATTTGGAAGGTAGCTACTTGACCGACTGGAAGAGATTCATATATGTACTCATACCAAAAAAATGAGACCCAGCAGAATGCTAAAGTTATTGAACAAC
>NW_022106126.1:0-1592 GCF_000313985.2 Echinops telfairi | reverse complement strand
GAAAGAGGAACCCTTCCACAGCAAGGATCTGCTCGCTGCCCTGCTTCAGTTCTAGACAGTGCAGTTGTATTTTTCCATATATCTACAGCACTATCCCATAATACCACACGGGTTAAGGAATTTCCTATTCATCCAAATAAGGAGTATGCTACCTGCTGGCTGTATCGACAGATTGATGATGTAGGAGCAGGACGCTGTTTCTAGATCGCTTCCTCCCACTGTCACCTTCTCCGTATTTGGCAACCTTTCTTCATACACCCAAGCTTAGAATTATGTATACTTCAAAAACTGGCTCATGGGAAAAAGGAATTAAAAGAGAATGAAAGTGTCCAGGACCCATTTGAAGCCCCCACATACGTCTACAGGTTTCACTGAAAATTAAATTCCCACGTATATTTTTAAAGGGCTTAAAATTGAGTCATTCTAGTTTGACCTCTGCTGATAATTTGCAGTTCCACCCCAAACATATTGAATAAAGATCTACATTTTAATAAGATCCCCAAGATGAATCCTATGTTAGTATTTACATCATATTCTGGACAAATTTAAAGTTTACCTGGAGGCTGTCTCCAAAAATGGAAACTAATGCCCAGCCTATGTGGCTAGGTTTGTGTGTGAGTTTGCGTAGAGTGCTCTGACCTCAGACTGTTCTGAGTAGCAATACAATCTTAAAAATAGCAATGCACACACACACACACACACACACACACACACACACAAAAAACCCCCACACCAAAACCATTTTTAGTAAGAGTCTGGCCTTTTGGCTTTCATTTTCATTTGTAAAGGACATTTTCCTGGATGTATGAGGTGGCTCCAAAAAGGTCATGGAAAAATGGAATGAAATGATAATGGGAATTTTTTCATAAACTTTTGAAAGCTCGCTCACACAATAGTCTGGGTTTACATCTGTGCATGGACCTGAGGTAAGTCAAAAGTATTGCAACTACGGTTCCAATTTATACAGACTCAGGGTTCTTTCCAATAAAAATGTGCTTATACATGTCTTTGTGATCAATGGATGGCTGCAGACAAGTGCTCTCAGTAACAGACTTATCTTCATCTCATTAGGGTGCCTTCAAAATAAAGTCCATTCAAAACAGTGGCATCCAAGGGGATCTGCTGGGCCAGTTACATTCAAGGCAGAGAGGTCAGCTCAGAAGGTGATGGAGATGGTCTTTCAGAATTCCAAAGGGCTAATCATTTTTTTCTTTCATTTTATTGGGGACTCTTACAACTCTTGTCACAATTCATATATCACTTGCATCAGGTGAATTTGTACATATGTTGCCTTCATTCTTTTCTAGACATTTACTTTCTATTGAGCTATTGGTATCAGCTTTTTTTTGCACCCTCCCTACCCACCCCCCACCCCCAGCCTGATACCCCCCTGATAGATTATACCCATTATTATTTTCATATCACACTGACCGTTGTCTCCCTTCCCCCATGTTTTCTGTTGTTCTTCCCCTTGGAGAGGGGTGTATGATTTATGTGTTGATCATTGGGATCAGTTCCCCCTTTTTCCCTTCCTCTCCCCATCTACCTCCTACCCTTCCAGCATCACCATTCTTACTCCTAGATTCTGTGTC
>NW_022106125.1:3218-4026 GCF_000313985.2 Echinops telfairi | reverse complement strand
GCCTTGTGATGCTTCCTCCGCCATTGGATCCACAAGTCTCTGCACCCACCAGCTTGTGATCTTCCTGAATTCTCCATCATTGCTTGTAGCTGCATGAGTCTGAAGAGGGATTTATGCACTAGTATCAACTTATGGACTGGTATTGGACTTATGGACTTATCTGGGATGTTTTCTTGATATACAATTACTTCTTGATAAAGTTCTTTCCTATATATATATGAATGTATTTGCCACTGAATTAGTTTCTCTAGTCCACTGGCCTAACACATGGTGGTAGTGGGGAGAGATAGGTCCCCCACCATGTTCACCCACCCACTCACTGCCATAGAGTAGATTCAGCTCATAACCACCCCGAAGGCTAGAGTAGACCTGCCCCTTTGAGTTTCTGAAACGAAATCTTTACAATAGTTGACTTTCTCCCAAGGTGCAGCTGCTAGGTTCTACTTGCTGACTCTGTATTTAGCAGCTGAACTCATAACCCACTGCTACACCACCAGGGCTGCTCTGGAGCACGGGAGACCAAGGCTGTCCCCAACCACGGGGACACCAGAGGGAAGCTGTCAGTGGCAACTTCTCTGTATCAGTCACTGGAACAGCTACACTCGCATGCCAGCTGCTTCTGTCTCCAGAGCTGGGGGTTACCCAGCACCCTCTGTGTCTTGACGTGTGGTTTGGATTCGGTAAGAGATATGTTGAAATGCTGTTTCCGTGTGACTAAAATCACTTCCCAATTTAAACCACAGTGAGATTCTCTCCTTTACCAAGGAGGCTATAGTAACTATCAGAACCAGATCTTTTCCTTAGAGCA
>NW_022106125.1:0-1016 GCF_000313985.2 Echinops telfairi | reverse complement strand
GAAGGTTTCCCTGAGGCTACAACCACAAAGAGAAATGAAGTTCTTATGCCTGCCACAACGCAGATGAGCCTTGAAAACAGTTTGCTGAGGGAAATTCGCCAGTCACAAAAGGACCAATATTGTATGCGTCTACTTTTTGGAGTCCCTGTCAACCATGTCCCTTCATCACTTCATCATGGGCTGTCTCATGTGAACACCCACCTGTGTCCCTTGTAGCACACATCTTTGGTATCCTAAGAACAAATCGATGTAGTTGCATGTGACAGAAACCTTTGCACACTGGCTTAAGTCACATCTGCTTATAGGAAGGCTACGTTGTTGTGGGGTGCCATCGAGTCAATTCTGACTGGTAGAGACCCCATGTGGTCGAGCAGAGCTGCCCCATAGGGTTTTCTTGGCTGTCATCTCCTCAGAAGTAAACACCCAGGTACTTGTTCCTACAGAGAGCTGATGGGTGGATTTGAACCATCAACTTTTCAGTTAGCAGTTGAGCACCTATAGTTACTGTTGTACCGGGCGAGATCAACCACACCACTTTATGAATAATTAACGCATTTATTAAACAACTGATTCAAAAGGGGGTTTGTGGGAGTCTGGGTTGACGAGAGAAACAAATTCATAAATGCTCATATGTCTGTAAGAGAGAACTATATCAAAGAGCAATTGTACATTGAGAAAGCATCCCCACCCAGTCCAGGCCAAGCCCATAAATCCAATATTAGCCCATATGTACATTACCAGTCTATAAATTCTTCTTCAGACTCACACAGCACGTGCAATGATGCTGAATGCTGGAAGGAAGATAACAGGCCAGTGGGTGGATAGTCTTGTGGATCCAGTGGTGGTGGAAGCCTCTCCATGCTAGCATGGTCTCCATGTGGTTCCTCCAGCTCCAGGGCTCTGGCTACACCAGCGTGGCTCCATTAGGCTTGTTGTCAGTAGTGTCTCCCAGGAAGCAAGCATGTGTCCCTAGTGCCTCACTCCCAGGGAGTGAGCAAGCTATTTATCCCCTTAGC
>NW_022106124.1:2890-4054 GCF_000313985.2 Echinops telfairi | reverse complement strand
CTATAGATGGGCTTTGAGTCTCCACTCTGCACTTACCCTCATTTACAATGATATGATTTTTTGTTCTTTGATGCCTGATACCTGGTCCCTTCTACACCTCGTGGTCACACAGGCTGGTGTGCTTCTTCCATGTGGGCTTTGATGCTTCTGAGCTAGATGGCTGCTTGTTTATCTTCATGCCTTTAAGACCCCAGACGCTATATCTTTTGATAGCTGAGCACCATCAGCTTTCTTCACCTCATTTGCTTATGTATACATTTGTCTTCAGCGATCGTGTCGGGAAGGTGTGCATCATGGAATGCCAATTTAATAGAACAATATGTTCTTGCATTGAGTAAGTACTTGAGTGGAGGTCCAATGTCCATCTGCTGCCTTAATACTAAACCTATAAATATATGCACGTAGATCTCTTTCCCCACCATCCTTTATAAATATATTTACATATGTACATGCCTGTATTTAGACCTCTATAAATACCCTTTGTCTCCTAGTTCTTTCCTCTATTTACTTTTAAGTTCTTAATGCGAGCAGACCACTTCATCTCTCTTCTATGGTAGGCTGGTGAGTGTGAGTAACCAACCTTGCAGTTAGCAGTTCAATGCTTAACCCATTGTGGTACTAGGGAGTTTTATCCTACTTTTCCCACAACCCTCAACTCTTGAAGGAGGATTTTTGCCTGAGATACAAGCAGTCAAAAAAGGATTTGTCATAATGTCCTTTTGATTTGGTATTCCTTCACCCATTTGTGTGTGTTTAGATATAAGAGTTAGTATCTTCACTTTGAGCTTGATCTGGTTTTTAATATTTTGTTTTTTTTTCCTTTAAAATTGGGGTTTATCTCTGTTATATTTTGTTATTGCTGGTAGCCTTCTTGACTGTTATGTATCTTTCTATGTTTTTCAGTATATGAAGCCCAGAATAGGTGAATCTATAATGACAGTAATTAGACTAAGGGTCCTTAATTGGGGGGTACAGCTCGGG
The DNA here is from genome assembly GCF_000313985.2 of Echinops telfairi. Lineage (NCBI taxonomy): Eukaryota > Metazoa > Chordata > Mammalia > Afrosoricida > Tenrecidae > Echinops > Echinops telfairi. The sequence goes on along the minus strand of NW_022106124.1, from coordinate 3,073 downwards.
AGATGGAGGGTGGGTAATGGGGAGCTGATACAAAGGAATACAAAAAGGAAGCAAATGTTTTGAAATTATGTTAGTGATTGTACAACACTGCTTGATATGACTGAACTATTGAATCTTGTGATGAATGCCCCAATAAAATGGTGTGGGGAAAATTATTTCTAAAAACAAGAAAACCTTTATTAA
>NW_022106124.1:0-1126 GCF_000313985.2 Echinops telfairi | reverse complement strand
TGATGTACAAATGCGCTTTACACAATTGATGTGTGTATGGATTGCGATAACAGTTGTATGAGCCCCTAGTAAAATGTTTTTTTAAAAATCAGCCTTCTCTTTAGAGGTAACCACCATTAAGAGTTTGGTGTGCCTTCTTCCAAATGTTGAGTACCAAGTCTACATTTAGTTCTAAACTCTAGTTTTATCTATAACTGTAATCAGAAGACCCTTACTTGATTGCTTCATTATCATCATGTAAAATTAACTAGCTAAACTATTGTGGACACTTCATTGAGGTATATTACTAAGATGCCTTTTAGCTCTAAAGTTCTGTGATTCAGTCGTGTCTTATATTTATTGATTTTTGTGTCACCATATATACTCTCTCTGTACTTGGTTGATCTGACAGTTTATGGTTGATAAGCTGCTCTTGTTTGTACTCCTTCTCAATTTGCTTATATACACAAACTCAATGAAACATACTATCTCTTTCAAAACTATAAATCAAAAGGTAGGTAACTGGATACAGGATCTGGTTCCTGAATAGGTGAGAAGATAGGTTAAAAAAGAAGCATAGAAATTTGATTAGAAGAGAATAGAGTTGGAGATGGCCAACTTTGTACTACAAACTTTGGCCAGTAAATTAAAGCTAGGGTGCTGATATTAGAAAATGTATCCTGGGTTCTGTGGCAGTTCCTGTCAACTTGCAAAGGTGGAGTCTAGTCTGTCAATCAAGTCATAGCCACTGAGACCTCTGTGTGATCATGGCCTTCTCCTGAGGATTCTGGGAACTCCTATCTTCCTCCCTGAAGGTCGGATGGATACACACTCTCTCCCTGTGAGACATTTCTATTGACAAGCCACATGGAGCTATGCTGATGGAGATAGAGCATTGGATCTGGAGGAGCCATGTGGAGACCCACGTCAGCACTAAGATGCTTCCAACCACCACTGGATCCACAAGATTTTCCACCCACTGGCCTGTGATATCTCTGCATTGGCATCATTGCATGGGTTGCATGAGTCTGAAGAGGAATTTATAGACTGGTATTGGACATATGGGCTAATATAGCACTTATGGACTTGATCTGGACTGGGCTGGGATGTTTTCTCAATATACAATTGTTCTTTTCTATAAAGCTCT
>NW_022106123.1:3035-4009 GCF_000313985.2 Echinops telfairi | reverse complement strand
AAAAAAATCCATCTCTGAAATGATTGTTCCATTTGTTCTGCATCTGCACCGAACAGCATCTGGAGCCTGCGGAAATTCCGCTGCTCAGGGGAGGATGCAGAAATGAAATGACTTTTTCATGCACTTCAGAAGAGATTCAAGAGCATCTTTCTTACCAAACAGGCCCTTTTGTTCTCTTCTACAAGTGTTTCTCATTAACAATGTCATCTCTCTAATAAATTGTCTATTGCCCCTGCAGCTGGGCTCATCGTTGTCATGGCTTTGTGTTCACTCTGTTTCTCACAGGGAACAGAAAGCCAGAGAAAAAATGGGACTTTCCCCCCATTCTGTCTGCATGAAATGCCTTTCTTTCACCCTTTGTATTTGAGTGAGAACTAGCATTTTATGTGAGCCCTCTATTCTTCCACTAGTTACTGCTTTGGGAAAATTGTCCTCAAACACACACCGCCAGATGGATGTTTCTCAACTAGATGCTGGATGGTGGCTGGCAGCAACTCCAGCTCATGCTTAAAGCTGCCATTTGGGGAGTTTTTCCTTCTGGTTTGTTTTTTATTTTTATTGTTGGTGAGAAAGTGTCCAACATGACCTGCCCCAACCAAACCAACATTCCTGTCACTGAGTCAATACTGACTCCCAGTGACCCCCTGTGGGTTTCCTAGATGGGAGTAGAAAGCCCACTCTTCCTCCCACTGAGCTGGTGGCAGGTTTGAACTGTTAACCATGAGTATTGCAGGCCAGCACATAACCACTACACCACCAGGGCTCCTTGCCTTGTCTGTAGTGTCTATTAAATATATACATCAATTTCAGAGAAGGAGAGAATGAAAGAACTTAACTGACTACAAGAATGGAAAATGTGGGATTTGTGTATCTCTGTGTCTGCATGTGGAAGATATGTGAGTTTCTTTTGAAGCCACACAAAAGCGTTAAAAACAACCCTGGAGACAGGAAACAAAAACACAGGGAATCCAGGG
>NW_022106123.1:0-1104 GCF_000313985.2 Echinops telfairi | reverse complement strand
GGGTATACAAGAGAAACAAATTCATAGACACTCGTGTATATAAGAAAGAGGTTTATATACAAGAGCAGTAGACTTGAGAAAATATCCCAGCCCAGTCCAAATCAAGTCCATAAATCCAATATTAGCTCATATGTCCAATACCAATCTATAGATTCCTCTTCAGACTCATGAAACACATGCAATGTCATGAAATGCAGGAAGATCACAGGCTGGTGGGTGGGAAGTCTTATGGATCCAGTGGTGTTGAAAGCATCTCAGTGCTGGCAGGGGTCTTCACGTGGCTCCTTCAGTTCCCGGGGCATGGGGTCTATTAGCATAGCGCCTTGTATCTTGTCAGTAGAGCGTCTCTCAGGGAGTGCAATTCTGACTGTACCGCCACTGCCTCTACAGACTCCTTGTCTCCCACCTGGCCCTTCCTACCCTGAGGCCGCAGAGCTTCCTCCTCCTGGTCCACCGCCATCCCTGCTACCTTCTCCTCCTGCTCCCTCTCCTCCTCCTCTGCTGTCTTCTCCTCCCACTTTGGGCTTCCTCGCTGCACCTCTCTGGCAGGGCTGGTGGCAGCCATTCCCACAGTGCCTCTGGCTCCAAGGACCTCAGCATGAAGGAATATAACAGCTAATTAGTCCACACAGCAATACAGGGGGCTTAGTTCAACTAACTTCCATGGAACAATTAATACTGGAAGCCCTTCAATTCACGAGGGCCGCTGAGTCTAAGGTCAAGGAAGCAGACAGTTGAGTCTTCCATAGAGTAATGCAGACAGTGTGGCCACAGGCAGCAAACAGCAGGGCAGTCACCAACAGTCAGCAAGGCGACAGAATCCGACAGTCCCAAGCTCAAGCGATATATACACCAGCAGCTGGGTGACGCAGGCCTCAAAGGAAGCTCAAACTCTAGCGATATGATCCGCAGGTTAGCTGTCCACAGGTAGTGTAGCTCACAAGTTGAGGCAGAGAACTAGCTAAAGGAGCCACACGCTGGTCAACTCACCAGAGAGCAAGACAGAGAGAAACAGGGTTTGCTGAGGCATTTATCCCTTTGCCCGCCAATAAAATGCGACCTTATTAATCCCCCATGTTCCGATTGGTCAGGTTGGCACAATAA
>NW_022106122.1:2841-4009 GCF_000313985.2 Echinops telfairi | reverse complement strand
GATGGCAAAAAATGTACAAATGTGCTTGACATAATTGGTGAATGCATGGATTGTGATAAGAGATGTAAGAGCCCCCAATAAAAGTATTTAATTTAACAAAAAAAGAAGAAGAAAAAACTCACAGACATTATGCAATAATCACTCTGGTTAGTAGTATGATTTTCTAATAAACATTTTCTATTTTTGTTTGGGAAAAAAAGACTATGGAAAGAATATACTGTTACTGTACCCAAAATAATTGGTCCACATTCAGTTATTTCAAGAGGTGGCAGCATATGATTATGAAATATTGGTATTCAAGAAAGAAGTCCAGGTTATACTGAATGCATATAACAAGGCTCCAGGAACTGACAAAATGCAATCAATGGAAATGTTTCAGCAAACAGAAGCAGTGCTGGAAAGATTCACTAATCTATGCCAAGAAATTTGGGAGACATCTACTTAGTCAAATGCTTGGAAGAAATCCACATTTTGCCCATTCCAAGTAAAGACAACTCAACAACCTTTTGGGCAATCTTGCCTGGACAAAAATTAGAATTTTCCCATAGGGTTCATGAGTGTATAGATTAAAGAAGCAGAACACTAAGTCTGCCTGTCTGTCTGTCTCTCTCAGAGTTGTTGGGGAGACTTTAACTTCCAGATCTTCAGTTAGCAGCCAGGACTTTATTGCTGTACCTTCAGGGTTCCTTAAACACCTGTAAATAGCCAGGAATCCTATATTCTGCTTCACCTTTTGCATATAATACTCTAATATCACAGAGTCTAACAGTAATAACGAATGGGTGAATAGCTAGAGTCTGTTTCCAACTACCAACTGGAATTATATTTTTAATAACAATTTAAACACCTGTACCTCCTATTTCCATTCTAAAAAGTGTACTTTTGAAGGTAAAATAATGTAGCAACTGTACAAAGTACCTAAAATTATGAAAGAATGCATTATACAAAGATAAACAGGAATAAAAAAAAAAGATCCTGCATCGCTTGTGTTTTGCTGACTACTGATACAGAAGCATAGGTGCCAACTTTAGCATCTGGGAATTCTCAGGCAGGCAGGCTCTAGCCTTTTTGAAAAGTGCCCAGCAGTGTTAATCAACTCAGAGCATCCCCATAAATTGCCAGGGCTTTATTCCCCATTTCAAGTCAAGAATAGCTCCCAGGTTATTGT
>NW_022106122.1:0-1417 GCF_000313985.2 Echinops telfairi | reverse complement strand
GGCATCTAATTTAGACTGAATTAAGACAACTTTAACTCTATGCTTAAATTATATCAAAATAGAGATCTATGAACATGTTAGCCGTTAGAAGGTGTGATGGAATGGCTAAGGACCCCAGAAATTTGAGTGCTTTTTTCAACCACCATTGCCTGCATGTCATGACGAAAGGAGGAAAAAAGCATTCTTCACTGCTAGCAGTGGCTTTGATTCTAAATGCAATAGAGAGACCTGGAGGGTTACGCTAATTTTTTGGAACAAAATGCTTGTTAAAATATTGGTTTGCTTCCATTTATTTGAAAGAAATAACCGAAAACATTGCTCTGTCTAGTTAATCTCTCAGCACAATTCTTGATTTTAGCACTCTTGAAATGATTTAAAGGTTGGAAAGAGGCCACAATAATCTATGGTGACATCTAAGAGGCACAGAGGTTGCATTCCAGAAAGGAGAGGCCTCCATGCGGTCTGCTTTAGATACATGTAAGGAAAGGAAGTATCTGTTTGCGGGAGCAGGAAATTAAAAGGAGAAGCCGTACTTTCAAATTCTTAACATTTTTACTTGGCTTATAATGCTACTCATAGTGACTCTATAGGCTAGAATACAACTGCCTCGGTGTGTTTCCAAGGCTAAATCTGTACAGGAGTAGAAAGCCTCCTTTTTCTCCCATGGAGGTGGTTTCCAACTGCTGACGCTGGAGTCAGCAAAATCATTACGCTCAGAGTCTTTATGATGCAGAATCAATGACACTGCAGTGCATTCAGAGTTTGGAATTTGCAATACTAACCCATTCAGTAGCCAGTGAAATGTCCTTAATCCAAGTTATGCAGTAGCAATGAAAATAATTTTATGGTTGGGGTTCACCACAACATGAGGAACTATATTAAAGGGTCTTGGCATTAGGAAGGTTGAGAACCACTGTTCAAGAATTTTCCTTTTAAGTTTTCTGTTTGGCTCTTTGATGTATCATTTCCTTCATGTGCTCTAGATACTCTATGATGAAGAGCAAGTTTCTCCTCCGACATCCACTTTGGCCTTTTCTTTCTTCCTGTCTTTTAGTGACCTTTTACTTTCTTCACGAATGATGCTTTTGATGTCCTCCCACAGTTCATCAGGTCTTCTGTCATTCCTGTTGAATGCAGAAAATCTGTTCTTGAAATTCAGATGAGACATACTCAAGGTTGTATTTTCAGCCTTGTGTACTTGTTTAAATTTTCTTCAGCTTTAAACTGAGCCCAACATAGTTGCAATCAATGATTGCACTTCCACTGTCAGCCCCAGGTCTACTTTTGGCTACTGATCGCGAGTTTCCTCATCCCGTCTTTGCACACACAGTCAGTTTGATTTCTGTGTATTCCGTTTTGAAAAGTTCACATGCACAGTGCCTTTTGTGTTGTAAAAAAGGTATTTGTGATGAAAAAG
>NW_022106121.1:3025-4068 GCF_000313985.2 Echinops telfairi | reverse complement strand
GGAATGGAATGTAATCTCTAACAAGGGTAAAAGGAAAGAGTTTAGCAGACAGAAGAATCTGCCTTTTTCTCCACCTCCTCCTCTTCCTCCTTCTTTTGTCTTGGCAAAGTTAAGTAGACGAGTGAGAAAAAATGAGCGTACATGGAACTCATTGAAAAATTTAAGACTCACTCATTTGGGAAAAACAATGACAATGTAGACAACCAGGACTTATCTGTAGCCCAGTGCTGAGTAATAGCTTTTAATATGCTGCCTTGTGCATTTTAATTCTATTTTCTGATGTAGAATCTTATGGAACAAAAGCTTACCTGTTTTCCTTTGAATAATACATATTAACTCATAAGTGTAAAGTCTTCAAAGAATACATTGTAAATATCACAAATAGAACTTTATATCCCTTTTTAAATTAATGTTCCTACTATATTACACATTTTGAAAGACTTGACCAAGTCCTGTTCACAAAGTAATATTTAGGTCCAGTTTTAACTTTCAACGGCCTACCATTGGTTTTAAAATAATACCATCCCAGCAATTCATAATATTTATAAAATAAAATAGTTTCAAATCTTCCATATTTACTTGATAAGATTATCATTAACTTAGTAGCTACAGATAGACTCAGAAAACACTGATTTAATATTTAACATGTCATTTATTTTAGAAATATAGTAACCCACTGCCGTCAAGTCAATTCTTACACATGGAGATATGATGTAGGGTTTCCAGGACTCTAAATCTTTATAGGATTGGATGACTTCCTATGGAACCACAGAGGTTGGAAGCAGGAACATTGAGGTGAGCAGTCCAATGCTTGTGTGCCAGCACCACCAGTTTCTCATGCTCTTCTATTGGTTTATTTCTATAGAAATAAAAAGCATATGTATTCATGATAAAATTATTACCCTGGTGGTGTAGTGGTTACGCATTGGGCTGCTAACCACAAGGTCAGCAGTTCGAAACCACCAGCCACTCCATGGGAGAAAGATAAGGCTTTCCACTTCCATAAACTTCCAGTCTCAGAAACTCACAGGCTAGTTCTACCC
>NW_022106121.1:0-880 GCF_000313985.2 Echinops telfairi | reverse complement strand
ATCCACACAATATTGGACCTCCATCCTTTGTGGTTACTTCTAATGATGGGGCCCTTTTTAAGCTATCTTCTCTTTGTAATTTCCACTTAATGTTTTGGGAAAGCTTTCCAGAGTTATAATTACAATTCAACTTCTCGCACTACATACCCCCTTTTTATGCTGGCAGTCTACTGTCATGTTTTCTCTCAATTCTCCCCCAGGCTCACTTTTTCTGATGGTATCATATGACATTGTGTGGCGTCACTTCACTGTCCTGGCTATTTCCTTCGATGTCTTTCTGAAAGGATATCAGTCAAAAGTAAAAGAAGTATTAATTTTAAAAATAGCTTTATTCATCTCTGCAGCAAAGAGTAATAATTATTATTATTATATGATGGCATAATGAGGGAAAATCATCTTCAGTGAGCTTAGATTAATAAGGCAGGCAAGTGTATTATACACCAGAATAAAAAACCAGCCCTATTCCTGTATGATCATTTTTAAAAAGTAGCCTTAAAATTGTTGAAAGGTTAAGCTTAATTATGTGGACAACTGAATCAGGCAGATGATTTTACTGAAGCAATGAGTGAAATATGACTCTAGTTAACATCATGTAAATAAAGACTTATTACTCATGCTTCAGAATTTCTCTTCCCTTTCAGACATTTGACTAATGCATTATGTCAAGCTAAAAGATAATAATCAGGTTGAGATATGTCACTGAATGTTTCTTTTAAAAAGTATCAAAATTCCAGCCTGCATATCAGAGGCATGATTTCAGCATGACACTACTCTTTTTCTGTCAAATGAGCCAACTCCAATTTCATTCAATGAAAAAACCAATGGGTGCTTGCATTTATTGTCCAATAGGGAAAGTGTGGGACCATGAGCCAAGAGGTTG
>NW_022106120.1:2863-4069 GCF_000313985.2 Echinops telfairi | reverse complement strand
GGGGGGTCCTCGCAGCTCTGTTGAGTGCCTGGCCTGTGCTGAGGGTGGAGCAGGCCCTGCACTCAGACCCTGCATCTGGCTGTGTGTTCTGGCCTGGCCACCAGGCAGCCTGGGTCTTACAGGCCCTGCAGGGGCCCAGCTGCAGGGCACATGGGTGCCAACCTGGGCCACCGATCTGACAGCTCTGTCTCACTGTGTCTCACGGGCTGCCGTGGCCACAGACAGGACCAGTCACAAGGCTCCCTGTCCTTTCTCTCCCGACAGTGCAGGAAGCGGGCGTGCAGCCCCCATGCAGGGTGAGCCACCCGGACCCCCACTACCCTGGCTACCAGGACAACTGTCAAATGGCACCCTTCCCGGAGGCCGCCCTGCCCACGTCTCACCCCAAGATCGGTACGTGTGAGGGAGGGGCTTCTGAGGAAAGTAGGCTCTTTCCCGGGATGCACTAGGTAAGGAGCCGGCAAGATGCAGCGCCTGCCTGTGGGACCCTTAAGCTTTATGGGCACACAGCGCCTGGCTTGCTGACAAGCTGTGTGCCATGCAGGAGTGTCTGCCCCTAGGGCCACAGCTTTCGCTCTCAGAGCCTTGATGCTTCCTGTTGCCCACGGGTGGCGGGGCCTTGACACCTTAGTAGCGAGGGCCCAAGTGCTGTCTGTTCCCTGCAAGATTATTGGCAGGAGAGCAGAGAGCGAGAGACCCTGGTGCAGACACACCTGTCTGTGTCTGTGATTTGATGCCACATCTTATAAACTGCTCTGGGGGGTCTGCCAGCCACCACGGGCGAGTCCGTTCCCTGGCGTCCCGAGCAGATGCGGGCAGACCCAGAACGCAGTGCCCTGCCCTGCCCTTTGGCCTGGGGGCCTCGTCCACAGCCTGTCGCTTCATGATCTCTTCTGGGGGTGCACCTGTTCTTTTCCCTCTTCCTCCAGGCTCAATGGCCCCATGTCAGGGTGTCACTCCCTGTTAGCGGGGAGCGCTGCTGCTTGGGGGTGGGGCCCTACTGCGCTTGTCCATTCACCTGGGATGGACCCCTGTTGCCTTCCCACGGCCCTCTGTGTCGGGTCACAGACCAGAGTCTGTCTCCTGCTGCCCCTGCTCTCTGACTCTGTGCATGCTCCACTACTCATTTGGTGGGAGACGTACGAAGACTGGGGAGAAGAGCCGTGCCAAGTCCTGTCTCCTTACTGCAGTGCGTAAAAGACCGCA
>NW_022106120.1:0-1458 GCF_000313985.2 Echinops telfairi | reverse complement strand
GGCCCCAGGGCTCCGTTTGTCTTCGGTGGCGTTGGTGTGGGTCCCTGTGCTTGGCAGGGTGCTTATGCCTTGTTTAGGGCCCTTAAGCTTGTCCCAATTTTTCCATTGACGGTCTTTATGCCTCTAGGGTTTATGTTAGGGAGCCCTGCTGGTGTCGCAGCTGACTCAGTGAGCTGCTAACCCACAGAGTCGGCAGTTCAAATCCACCAGCCACTCTGAGGGAGAAAGAGGAGGCTTCCGTCTTAGAAACCCACAAGGGGACAGTTGCAGCCTGTCCTGTGGTGTCGGGAGGAGTTGGAGTTGACGCGATGGCAGGGGAGGGTTTGTCTTCCCACCTCTGATCCCTCTTGAGTTTGTTTTTGTACATGGTGGCAGGTGGGGCCCTGGTTCATCCCTTTGCAGGTGGAGATCTGGTTTTCCCAGCACCCTCTGTGCCCCACGTAATGTGTTTGTGTCCTTTCCCCAAGGTCAGGGTGTGCAGGTGCCCGCTGTGTTTGCTCCTTTGTTTCCCTGAGTTCACACACCTGTTGCTGCACCGCACCGGGCGTCTGATGGCCGTGGCGCTGTACTGTCGGGAGTCCGAGGCCTCCTCCTTTGCTTTCTGTCTGACAGGCACAGGGACGTGCTGACTGTCCCCATTCCGGGCAGCCCTGTAGGGGACCCTGTAGAGTGCTCCCCCGTCTCTTCACCCCACTCTCCCCTTTGGATGAGTCTCCACCTGAGAACTTCCAGCACCAGGAGTGCCTTCATCCCCCGTTTCTTTGCTCCTAAACATTCTAGTGTTGACCGCGCTGCCCGCCCTGGCCGTCCCGCCGTCCACGCCCACCAAGCCCGTGTCCCCCTCAGGGGTCAACGGGCTGGAGATGTCGGAGCAGCGGAGCTGGCTGTACCTGGAAGAGATGGTCAACTCCCTGCTCAACACGGCTCAGCAGCTGAAGGCCCTGTTGGAACAGGCCAAGCAGGCCAGCACCTACCGGGAGGCTGCAGCCCAGGCCAAGGTGCAGGCTGATGGCGCCGAGAGGAGAGAGGTGAGGTGCTCAGCTCGGCTTTGCCCGAGCGTGGTCCTGTCAACACAGGGCTGCAGACGCGTGCGTACAGGTCGTGGCAGCTGTGGGGCAGATGGGTTTGGTTTAGGGTTGTGTCTTGGTGTGGGAGATGTTATGTTTGAGCGCCTGGCGGCCAGGGACGGCCAGGGACGGGGTCCTGGTCCGTCCCACTTCCATCTTCTGGGAGTGCAACACCTGGGGCGGACCATGGCTTCAGGCATGTCTTGCTCCCTCCCCAACCCCTCCCTCAGCAGTACTGCCACAGCTGCCTGACCCGGCTTCAGTGCACCTGACCCGGCTCCTCAGTGCTGGGCTGGCTTCTGGAGCATTCTTCTCGGCAACACGGGCCAGGCATCACCCGTTTGCAGAGCTCTCTGTGGGAGGACCATCCCCGCTGCTCCCAGGGAGCTCC
>NW_022106119.1:2808-4069 GCF_000313985.2 Echinops telfairi | reverse complement strand
AAGGAGGCTCATTCTAGGTTGCTGTAGAACACGATGTGGAGCATCGCTACAGCTTTAAGCTGCAACATAAAAAAGTGAGGCGGGAAATTGAGGTCCTTTATCAGGTTCTCAAAGAATACACAAAAAGACACAAAGAGGAAGTCAGGCCAGGGAGGGTCCATCGTGAACGACGCCCTTTTCTGCTAATGTTCGTGTAATTAATCACCTTCATGCATATCACTTTCTGCAGTAGTCATTTTTAAGAGTTATATTTTAAAAATCTGCCAAGCGTCCGAGTCTGCTCATCTTTTTCTTGTAAGGAGAAGTTAAATAGCCCGGAGCCGTGGCCCTCTCGGGTGTAAAACTCTGCCTGGAAATCCCTTCTTCTTGTCTCTTATCTTTACTTTCAGAATTTCCTCATTAGCCGTGTCCAGTCTACCATCGAAACCATGCATATATTCCAATGACACTTTTGTTCTAGCTTAAATCTAGGACAGGGAAGAGAACGAATCTCTGTGTTTTTTGTTTCTTGTCTCGTTACATAATCACATTCCAGATGTTTCTGTGATCTCAGAGAGAGAGGCACCAGAGATTCACTCCAGGCACATCTTCTCAATGACGCGGGGGAAACGGGATGCTCATTCATGCATGAGGAAGTGCTTTCTAATTAAAGCTTGTGTAGAGAGAGACTTCCAAATTAGTTTCATTGAGAAGAAATGAAGCTAAGCTAAAGCATTTACTTGAGATTTGATAACAATTGCCTGAAAACCTTTGTTAATCATGAATGTTAAGTGATAACATTTAATTAGTATGGGTTATAAATAGATTATTGCTTGGAATTTACGTGGGCAGGCGTGGAAGTTAGCTGTTGGCTGATCTGTCTTCAGTGCTTCCTTAAAATGGGGCAATGACATCCCATGGTCATTTTTACTGCAGACTTGCTTCTTGGTGATATGATTTGGGTGGGGACTGAGTTTTATTTTGCCTCTTTCCAGCATCTGGTTGTCTAGGAAGTGGATGAAAGTGCAGTCAACCACTCTTTGCCCTTTTGAATCCATGGAAGGGAAAGGTGGTTTGAAAGTAAGAAGAGGGGTTCTCCCAGGATTCCACGAGGAGAGAAAAAAAGACAGCACCTCAGCTCTGTCCTGGTAAACAGGGATTTAATTAGTAGCAAAAGGAAGAAAACGAAAATATTTCATCGACCTGGAGCTCATTCCAATTACTGTGAGCCTGTGTGGATGAGGAGAACTGTGTTCCGTAGAGGTTTCAGTGTCTGATCTTC
>NW_022106119.1:0-838 GCF_000313985.2 Echinops telfairi | reverse complement strand
CAACCTTCATTCGCTCTCAGTAATTCCTCTCAGCTACACTGCACTTGATCAAACCCCACCAGGCATTCTATACCCTCCTCACCATCAACTTTAGGTCACTTGTTGTTCCCTTGTCCCTAGGTTTACAACTTCCTTCTATTGTGCTTTGGTTTTACCACCTGTAAAATAGGAATAGCTTTCGATGTTTTAACTCACAAGAGGTTATGGGACATATTGAGTATTTGATAAAGGTTAGCTTTTCTTATTACTTAAATGAAGAATAAAACCAACCATTTTCTTAGTGCCTTTGATCTTAGAGATAGATTTAGTTGCTTGTTTCTCTCTCTCCCTCTCTCTCTCCCTCTCTCTCTCTTTTTTAGTCTGCCTCCTGGGTTTTTGATGTAGTGTCAGTGCTTCTTAAGGGGCATCAATTTCAGCACTGGTTGTTTCTACTGGAAATTCTGGGGGAGGGAAGAACTGTAGAGACCCTTGTTAGTACCAGTAAGTCGGAATCATGATGATAGAGCACCTGGCTTTCCACGGAGGAGATGGCTGGCCTAGTCTGCCATTTTCTTAACCTTGCAAATGGGTCATCCCATTTTAATAAATTAAAGGGTAAATGTAGTAGAGATAAGGCCAGTCTAAGAAATAATATATGTATATATACACACATATAACAATATGAAATGATAAAACTATCAGAAACTATTTTTTTAAACTATTTCTTTTTTTCCTAAAGACATTCTCATCACTTAAAGGAGGCTCCCTCTGGTTTTTTTAAATAGAAACCTTCACAGCATTTAAGATGAAATTATATTACCAACAACTTGATTGATAAACAACGTTTTCAGGAAAGGAG
>NW_022106118.1:2651-4013 GCF_000313985.2 Echinops telfairi | reverse complement strand
TTTTTAAGCACTTACAATTCCAGGCTGTGTTCCTTTGTGTAACTTTGAATGTAACTCACCAGAAATCTGGTCTTGTTCCATTAGCACAATATTAATATAACAAGACAGGCATAACTGTAATCCCCAGAGTGCAGCCTAGGATTTTAACATAACAAAACAGGAAAATCCAGGGGCTGGAAGCCACAGCCCAAGCCAAAATCAGAAAGTCTTTAAAAGACTGAAAATTGTGGCCAGAAAGTCCAGACCAGTCCCATGCCCATGTTGCAGGCCCACCCTAACCCAGCCCAGGTACATACCTAGAGTTTCTGGCCCTCAGCCCACCCTCCAAGGCCCCCCACAACCTCTGGCCCCCAAGTCACTGTGGCACTTCACCTACACAGCAGCTTGACCCACCACCACAGCAGGAAAAAGGTATTACCCGAAACCACTCTTACCAGTCACACGGAGGAAAAGCTCAGGGCCCATCAGTCTCCCAGGAACTTGGCACCCAGTTCTTCCCAAATGAAACACAGACAGCAACATACCTCAACACCCTCAACAAGAAAACAAGAAAAACAAAATGCAACCGGAAAAAAAGTCCCAAACCTAACAATGCTCAGAGAAAAAAACAGATGTTGATCTGCAACAAAAAGAAATCTTCAGAATTCTACTTGTAGTAATACAGGATATGAGGGAAGCAACGCAGAATAAGGATTCAATGGTAGAGGAGATGAAGTCCATGATAGAGGGGATGAAGTCCATGCACCAGAGGGAAATACAAGAACGAATGGAGGAGGTAACAGAAGCAAAACACAAGATCCTGGACCTCACCAACAGACTGGAAGAGGTGAAGAATTGCGGAGGAGAATTGTACCAGTATCTCAAGGACAATCAGGCAGACTTCAACAAAGAGAAAAGACAATCAAAGAAGATCATCGGAGAGGTGGAAGAAAACCTGAGAACAGTGACAGATGCTATGAAGAGGAATAATATTTGAGTAATTGGTCTTCCAGAACAAGACAAAAAAAGAAGTCAACAGCTAAATTAGCAAGGGAGTTCCTGGCAGCAAATCACCTTAATGGATGAGACTCAGATATTCATACAGGAAGCAGAGAGGACACCAATTAGACTAAACCCTGGAAGAACTCATCAAGGCACATAATAGTTAAATTATCCTTAGTTATAGTTCAAAATAGAAAAATTTAAGAGCAGCAACAGAAGAAAAGGTGGTCATATACAATGGAGCTCAGATAAGAATATGCTCAAGCCTATCAGCAGATACCATGAAGAGGAGGAGAGAGTGTAGTAACAGCTTCCAAAAGCTGAAAGAGAAAAACAACAACCTGAGAATCCTCTACCTTGCCAAACTATCTATTAAGATAA
>NW_022106118.1:0-1316 GCF_000313985.2 Echinops telfairi | reverse complement strand
TCTCAATTCAAATACCAACAACCTTCTTCAAAGAATTGGAAAAACTGACCACTAATTTCATATGGAGAGGAAGAAAGCCCAAAATTAGCAGAGAACCCCTCAAGAACGACAAAGTCGGAGGGCTCGGCTTACCTTTAACACCTACTATACAGCCACAGTGGTAAAAAACACCTATGTGTGTCTAAAAGCTTCCCCAGGAGAGTAACAAGAAAACCCTCAGACTGGGAGAGGATTTTTAGCAATGACACACAGACAAAGGGCTTATTACTAAAATCTATAATACCCTCCTAGCCTGCAAAAAGAAGACAACAATTAACCCCCTGAGGAAGTGGGCAAAATACCTGAACAAAAGTTTCACTAGGGAGGAGACCCTAATGCCAATAAACATATGAGAAAATGCTCCGAATCCTTAGCCACCAGAGAAATGCAAATTAAAACAATTATGAGATACCAATTAACACCCTAGAAGATAGCCCAAATCAGAAAATCAGAGCAACAAATGTTGGAGGGGATGTAGCAAGATAGGAACTCTCCTCCACTGCTGGTAGTCGTATAATACTTACAGCCACTGTGGAACGCCATCTGGCAATATTTAAAGCAAATGGAAATTGAGTTACCTGATAACCCAGCAATCCCCTACTGGGTATATACCCAGAAGAGGTGAAAAATAGACTACGGCCAGTCGTCTGCACTCCAATGTTTATTGCAGCACAATTCACAATCGTAAAGAATTGGAAGCAACCTGAATTTCCATTGAAAGATGAGTGGATTAGAAAATTCTGGTGCATACATAATGGAGTGCTAGGTATCACTAAAAATCACTGATGATCACATGAAGCATTTCGTCTCATGGGAAGAGTTGGAAGAAATTATGCTAGGCTAAGTTATCCAATCACAAAAGGACAAGTACACATGAGTCCACTAAGGTAATTATAATCAGCACAGTAGGTATAGAAGTAAAGCCCCTATCTCACACTATACAGGTTGAGGTACAGGCAATTGTACGGCAGGGGACAGACCAAACCCAAGGATGTACATGTCATTCCAACACAAAGAAGGGGAAAGTGGGGGAGGGGTGCAGAAAAGGGGGGGAAAGGGGGAGACGATGGCGGTGAGGGAGCAGGGCACTAATCTACCCAGGGGGAGGGTATTGTATATGTCTCCACAGAAATGGGAGCGTGAGTGCAGACCCCACCACAGCGCTCCGAACCTTGAGAGTAATGTAACCACATGGGGCAACTCATGAACAGAAAGGTCTACAGGGCTGGCCCCAACTACAGCCAAACTGACCACCACCACCCCCGCCCCCCCTGACC
>NW_022106117.1:2846-4070 GCF_000313985.2 Echinops telfairi | reverse complement strand
CTAAGAGAATGAGAACCAGCAAGTAATGTGCCTGCTTGCATGACTGAGATGAGGTTTGCTGCTGTGGACAGAATAACAATAGCCTTCATGTTTTCTTAGGGTTGGGTTTGACCTGTTTAGTTCTCTAATAAGCCTCCATAATAATCAGTACTGTCATTGAGTTCTGTGTGACCACTGGAATAGGTTAGTGAACCTGGAAGAGAAGTAGTGTTTGTGAACATATGGCTGGTTTCAGATGAGGGTAAGGTAACTTGTCTGACCTCTTCCTGATAGGACTTATCCTTTGACAGATATGCAGTTGGATTTGCCTTCTCTTTTGAATTCCAAGAGGATATCAGATGTGGTTTCCATAGACCTTCCTCAAATAAGATACGGTGTGTTTTATTTTTCAGGGATGTAGGTCCTCTAGATTTTTGAAATCCAAGTGACAATAGGATTAGAAATATAAAATAGTAAGTATAAAGCCTTTCATTCAGGCCTTAACAATAAAGCATTGTAATGGACTTAAATAATGTTTACCGCATATACTAAAGTATAAGCTGACCCGAATAACAGCCGAGTCACCTAATTTTAACACAAAAATGGCATTAAGCATGTGCTGAAAAACAGCTTACACACATATGGTATCTCAAAAAAATCATGTCAAACTGGAATTTAAGAATGTAACACTCTTTGTACAGAGTGTCTTCACAGTTAATTAGTTAAGAAGTGATCATACATTAGGACAGACTGGATTAAGGTTGGTCCTTATTCCAATGGCTGGTTTCCCAATACGAAGGGGTGAGTGAGAATTTGCAAATACAAAAGCATATTTGAGTTATAAAACTCTAAACCAAGTAGTTACTGCCTCAAAGGCTCCCGAGGGAACCCTCCCTATAGATACCTTGATTTCTATCTTCTAGTCTCCTGCGCTATAGGAGACTAAAATCTATTATATTAGGTAACAAATATGGTATTTTATTTTGGCAACACAAGTAAATTAATTCAAAGACTAAAATCAGTCATAAGGTTCCCACTTTGGCCTAGTATATTGTAATGTAGTGCAGTTACTGAGAGATTTGGAAACAAAAACATAAATATATTTTATTATAGGTATTTTATAAAATAGAATGTGTACATGGAATTAATTGTCCAACTTTCACATATATATGAAATATATAGGTGATTGAAAAGGCCAAGGCTTAGTCAGATGGACCTTGTTATTAAAGTGATACCTGCTCTTTA
>NW_022106117.1:0-1239 GCF_000313985.2 Echinops telfairi | reverse complement strand
CCATGGAAAAGGACATCATCCTTTCTAAAGTACAGGGTCAGCGAAAATGAAGAAGACCCTCAGCAAGATGGAATGACACAGTGGCAACAACAATCAAATTCAACATAACAGAAAGTGGGAGGAAAGTACAGGACAAGGCAAAGTTTCGTTCTCTTGTACATCGGGTTGCTGTGAGTTGGAACAAAACTCAACTGTACCTAACAAAACTATTGGGAATGGATTATAACCTGCTTAGAAGAAACATGTAAAGTTGGATATTAATGCATATACTACAATGACAATATCAACATTTTTAATGGCCTTAAATCTGACATGGAAGAAGCTGCTTTAATTCCAAAGGTTTGAGTATAATAGTAAAAAAGAATAAACCACACATTACAAATTTATAATGTTATACCCTACAGAATTTAAGAAGATAGAAATAGAAAGGTATATAAAAATACAACACAGACAGAGAAGGACATTGCTGATAAAACAAAAAAAAAATGTCCAAGGGCCCACAACTGCCTTGTCGTCACCAGGACTTATGTAGCCTAAAAAACCATTAAATTTAAAGCCAATGTCCACTCCCACCTCTACCACACTTACACAGAGTAAACTAGTTTCATCAATTGACTTTGGAACAGCTAGAGATAACAATTCTTTTATTATTTACTCATAAAATTTTTGAATAGAATATTGGAGACATACTTTCTACCATTAATTTCTTCTAGTGTCCATCACCCTTACACTGACTAAAAGCAATATCTGGGTTGAGACTTGTGAATCAATTCTCCCTCTCTAAAATGTTGCTGGATGGCATAGTGGTTATGCATTTGGCTGCTATCTACAAGATCAACAGGACCAGCCATGCTGTGGGAGAAAGATGAGGCTTTCTATTCCTATCAAGGGTTACAGTCTCAGAAACCCACAGCGTCAGTTCTGCCCTGTCCTACAGGGTCACTATGAGTCAAAACCAATGCTTTAGCAGTGAAAGAAAACTGTTTCCTTCTAGCCTTGTTTTTCCTAAGATTTCATTTCTTAGACCTTCTTCCACCACTGATCAACGCACACAGTAATTATAACCTAAAGGGAAGACATTATTAGGTGTACATGAGAATAATAACTTTCTTGATTTTCCAGTCTCTGAGATTCCACTACACCATCTGATACTAACTTCCTGTAAGTGCCCTACGTTCTTGTTTCCACGACCATATTATCTTATAAATACATAAATAAATGAATTACTGGCCCCACCTT
>NW_022106116.1:2853-4019 GCF_000313985.2 Echinops telfairi | reverse complement strand
CCTCTCCATATGAAATTGGTTATCAGTTTTTCCAATTCTATGATGAAGGTTGATGGTATTTGAATTGGTATAGCATGAACTTTTAAAGTGCTTTAGGAAAGATTTTCATCTTTACTATGTTAAGCCATCCACTGCACAAGCGGGGGATATTCTTCCATTGTGGAGGTCGCTTTTGGTTTCCTGTAGTAGGGGCTTATAATTTTCCTTGTATAGGTCTTTTGGTTTTTTTGCTAAATATATTCCTAGGTATTTCAGTTTGTCCTTAGCTACTGTGAAGGGTACTTCCTTCTCAATCTCCTCTTCCATGGTCCTGTCCAATGTGTATAGAAACCTACAAACTTCTGTTTATTGATCTTGTATCCTGCCACTCTTCCATATTCTTCTATCGCTGTAAGTACTACTGTGGTGGAGCTTCAGGGGGTTTCAATGTACAGGATCATGTCATCTGCAAATAGTGATAGTTTCACCTCCTCCTCTCCCATTTGGATCCCTTTGTTGTCCTTCTGCTGTCTTATGTTGTTAGTCAGAACCTCCAGAAGGATATTGAATAGAAATGAGGACAGGGGACATTCTTGTGCTGTACCCTTTTTCAGTGGGATTGTTTTTGCCTTTTCTCCATTCACCGTGATGTTGCCTGTTAGCCCTTCACAGATAGGTTGTATCAGCTTGAGGAATTTATCTTCCAATCCTATCTTCACGGTAGCAATGAGATTTAGAGGTTTAACAAATTAATTTAAATATAGGAAGATAAAGGTAAACTTCAGGTTAGCCACAAATAATATTAATAAATATATTCACCAAATAAAGAATAAGAAGACAAAAACACTTGGTAGACATAGATACAATAGTGATTGATAGGTTAAAAAAAAATCCCCATTTACCAAAAATATTAGCACAGAACACATACCATGTTTCCCCAAAAGTAAGATGTCCCCCGAAAATAAGATCTACTTACAGTTTTGCCTCTCACTGAAATATAAGGCATCCCCCCAAAATAAGACCTCCACGGACATAAGGCCTCCTGATAATAAGGCCCCCTGAAGCTACCATAACTCTGGACTCTGGACCGTAACAGCGGGTGGCATTGCACAGCTCATTGTTGGCCGCAGCGCAGCCGGAGCAGACAGGAAGTGCGAGTAAATGTACCATAGATTGTTGTACATGGA
>NW_022106116.1:0-1003 GCF_000313985.2 Echinops telfairi | reverse complement strand
TTATTTGGAGATGATATGATTTTATATATGGAAAATCCCAAAAGTTCCACAAGAGGAGTACTGGAAGCAATAGAGAAATATGGCAGAGTGGCAGGTTACAAGATCAACAAACAGAAGTCTATCAGACTACTATACACATCTGACAAGGCCACAGAAGAGGGGATCAAAAAGGTGACACCTTTCACAATAGCTAAGCACAAATTGAAATATCTAGGGATATACCTGACTGAAAAAACAAAAGATCTGTATGAAGAAAGCTACAGAACTCTATTAAAAGAAACAAGGTTGACCTCAACAAATGTAAGGGTATCCCATGCTCATGGATCAGAAGACTCAATATTGTGAAGATGTCAGTTCTGCCCAAGGCACTATATAAGTTCAATGCTATCACAATCCAAATACAATCATCTTTCTTTAAAGAATTGGAAAAACTGATTACCAACTTCATATGGAGAAGGAAGAACCCCACAATTAGTAGAGAACGACTCAAGAAAAAGGAAGAAATTGGAGGGCTTGCTTTACCTGACTTTAGCACCTACTACCCAGCTGCAGTGGCCAATATAGTGTGGTATTGGTATAATGATAGATATTCAGAACAATAGAAAAGGATTAAAAACCCAGAAATAAAATCATCAGCATACAGACAACTGATCTTTGATAAGGGCCCAAAAAATTTCAAACCGGAAGCAGATGCCCTCTTCAATATGTGGTGCTGGAAAAAATTGATATGTATTTGCAGGAAAATGAAGCAAGACTCTTACCTCACTCACTCCATGCACAAGAATAAACTCAACGTGGATCACAGACCGAGAGGTAAAGCCCCAAACTCTTAAAACTATCAACGAGGGAATTGGAACAAATTTGAGAACTCTGATTCAGAGAATACATAAGCTATCAGAAATAGAGAAGGACACAAACATAGAGGAGGCACAAATTGACAAGTGGGATATACTGAAGATAAAACACCTGTGTACATCGAAAGAATTCTCCAAGAGAGTAAAGG
>NW_022106115.1:2219-4033 GCF_000313985.2 Echinops telfairi | reverse complement strand
AATATAGATTTGTTTGCTCTTCTGGCTGTTCATGATGATTTAAATATTCTTCACCAACACCATAATTTAAATAAATCAATTATTCTTTGGTCTCCCATATTCATTACCCAACTTTCTGATGCGTATGAAGCTATTTAAAATACTGTGGCGTGGATCAGGCATGCCCATTGTATTCAAAGTGGTAGCTTTGCTTTTTGATACTTTAAAGAGTCATTTTGCAGTCTATTTGCCAATGCAATGAATAGTTTGATTTACTGGCTGGATCCAAATAAAATGGAATCCTTAACACAGTCACTTTTCTCTGTTTGCCCTGCTGTTGCATATTGGCCCAGTTTCAAGGATTTCTATTTTCTTTTTATTGAGACATACTCTGTATATAAAGCTGTAGTCTTTGATCTTAATCAATCCCTTGGTTTTCACCGAGCATGAATGTTTTATCTGCATACTACATATTGCCAAGGAGTCTTCCTCTAATCTTGATACTGTGTTCCTCATGTTTTCTGTTTTCTCAATATTATTTGCACGGCATACAAACTAAATAAGTGTAGTTAAAGGATATAACCCTGACACATACCTTTCCTGATTTTTAAAGCATTCAATTTGAATGACTGCCTGACATGAACACATTGAAATGTTCTGGAATTCCCATTCTTCCCATTGTTATCTCTAATCTATTTATGATTGACACAGTTAAATCCCATTGCACAGTCAATAGGAGAAAGGTAACCAACCATTTTCTAGTCTTCTTTGCATTTAGTCAAGATCCATCTGACATCAGCAATAATGTCTTATTCCACATCCACTTCTGTATCCAGCTTATATGCCTTACAGTTCACTCTCTATGTGCTTGTGCAACAGCTTTTTAATGATCCAAATAAAACTTAAGGAGCCTTGGTGGTTCTATAGGGTAGATGATAGGCTGATGATTAGTGCTTCAAATGCACCAGCCATTCTGCTCCCATAAAGACTTACAGTATTAGAAACCCTATATGGATTCACGATGACTAAGAATTAACTTGATGGCTTTAGGGTTTTGTTTGGGAGGGGCAAGTTTGATTAAAAATATTATTAATTATATTAATAAATAATTGGTGCATTCTGTTGAATAAACTTTCTTTAGGATAGACACAAATACATATCTCTTGTAGCTAGTTGGCCAGGTAGGTGTCCTCTAAATTTCTTGCATCATAAACAAATAGACAGTGAACCCTTCCAGCAGTGTATCTGTTTTGGGCAACATTTCATCAACTCTTTGGGATGGTTAAACTAATTATAGTGTATTCCTACAATGGAAATTACTCATTAATGAAAAAGAATAAGTGATTAATACAACAGTATGAATGAATCTCAAATCATTATAATTAGTAAAGGAAGTTAGACTATTCATACTATATGACTCCCTTAATATGATTCTAGAAATACAAACATACCTAGCAGAACAGATTGTTGCCTGGGGGGGGTAATTAGGGAGAGAGGACCAGCAAGGAATACAAACAGAAGTGAAAAAACTTCAGGATGTGATGGATATCTTCATTATATTGAGTATAATGATGGTTTGATAGTTACAGCCATATATTAAATATCAAAATGTATACTCTAATTCTGTGCCACTTATTGCATGTCAAAATGATGGCTCAATGAAGTTGCTGTGCTTTTTTCACAAAGGGAAGTGGAACTAAGATTAGACTCCAAGAAGTCTCCTTCTTGATACTCTGCTTCTAATCACTACAAATACTGCCTCCCACAATCAGGCACCACAGTATTATCTAGGCATAATATCTGTAGTGAGGTATGATACAATATACAAAGTCTGA
>NW_022106115.1:0-1222 GCF_000313985.2 Echinops telfairi | reverse complement strand
GTCATTTGACAGCCCCCCCAAAGGGGTCACAACTCACAGGTTGAGAACCACTGATCTATACTTTATGAATCAGTGATATGAACACTCTAAAATGGACATTATAGACATAAAACTTCTAAAATATGATTTCAAGTAATTGGTTTTTCTGCTTTTTATAATTTTTAAAATTATAACATGAAATGGAAAATGATACAATTAAAGAGATACCTAGTTCTTTTACTCCCAACTTGAGAAAGTGACCTTGAGAAAGACACTTTGTTCCTCTGCTTGAACAGGACCTCGATTCCCAAATAAGTAAGATAAAAAGGATAATTAACTAAACATATTTAGCACATTTATATTATTCCATATCATATTACAAGTGTTCTCTGCAAATAATTTAAGCAGTAATCTTTTAGTAAGAACTGAGCAAAATTAAAGGTTGTCATATTTTTATGCCAAATTCGAGAGATCCGATTTATTGAAATAGCACAATGAAACCATCATACAGCTAACTTTGTCAGGTAACTACAAACAACCCTTTCTGATAATTATTTTTAGCAACAGGTCTGTACTTTTAAGTGAATAGCAATATGCCTACTTTGATAGTTTCTTTTTTAACCTTAATTTCCAAGATTCTCTTATCAAATAGTGAGTAGGGTCATTTGATTTGGTTGTGAATAATTAGACATAAATGTGGCAAGGGTGCATCTTTTCACCTTCCTATGCTATTTGAGTGGTGAAACATAATTGTGAAAGCAGACTAAATAAAAAATGAGACATCAAGATTGAGGGAAACTCACTTGCAATATGAGTATGGATATCACAAGAGATCCTAAAATTTTTGCTAATTTTAGAGTAGCTAAGGCACATGGAAGAAATGAAGTCAAAGTGCTGAATAGAACATTTAAAGGGCAGTTTAAGAAGACAACATAAAACATATAATGAAGTGCACAAACACCTAGAGTTGAAAAATCTAAAAATAAGCACACATTCAACATATCTTAAACTGTAACAACCAAACAAAAAATTAAGTCTTGAGTTGAAATACTGAAAAATTCTATGGGCAAAATATTGAACAATACAGGAAACATTAAAAGAAGATGGAAAGAGTACAGAGTCACTGTAACAAACATATTTGTTGATATTCAACCATTTCGAGAGGTAATATATAACCAAGAACCAATGGTACTAAAGAAAGAAGCCCAAGCTGCACTGAAGGCATCAGCCATAAACAAAGCTC
>NW_022106114.1:2619-4071 GCF_000313985.2 Echinops telfairi | reverse complement strand
TTAATCAAACTTTCTATTTATAGATTCTGAAAAGATTGCATAACAATGTGTGACCAAAAGGCCTGATTTGTGGCAGATGGGGGTTTCACCATCACGACAATGCACCTGCTCATGCAGGCATCTCTGTGTGCCAGTTTTTAGCAAAATCCAGCATGCTTCTCTTGCCCCACATGCCTTCCTCACCTGACCTTGCTCCGTGAAATTTCTTTTTGTTTCCATGAATGGAGAGGGGCATAAAAGGACAGTGACTTGATGAAGTAGAAGAGGTGAACACAAAAAATGAGGGAGGTGCTGTCAGATGAGTTTGAAAAGGTTCCCAAGAATGAAATCTCAGATTTGACCACTGTATTAAGTGTAATGGATAGTACTTTGAAGGTGATAAGGTTGTTTTATAAAAAAATAAAATAAATAGCTTTGAAAAAAAATTCTGTGTTTGGGGGGATATCTATAGTCATAAATAAAATCTTGCTATTGACATTAAAGGTGCCTTTTATTAAGTCTTAGAAGGAATTGGCATTAAAGGTGCCTTTTATTAAGTCTTAGAAGCAATTGGTGAGCAGGGTATTGTTGCTGGAGAAAAGATGTATCATAATCCTTATTATAAAATGGCAGAGATGGGAGTTATGCCACAACAAATCAAAGATCCTCGAGAAGCTCTGAAGATACAAGGACAGATTCTTCCCTGGAGCTGTCAGAAAAGCCTATTCCCACATATGCCTTGATTGTGCATTTTGACCCTCAAGATCTATGAGAAGATAAAACAGAAAAAATGCTGGTTGTTTTAATTCACCTCATTGGTAGCAAATCATTATGGCAGCCCTAAAAATCTAAGGTATGTCTTTTGGTAATAATTCCCATGTTTTCTCTATGAAATTTAAGATAATTCCTCACACATAATAATGACCAATAGGTTTTAACTGAGGTGACTATGTTAGTAGTTCAGAGAAAATACCAACAGAAAACATCATCACTATTTGAAAACATTGCCCACCTAGATCGCTGTCATCTCTAGTCCTAAGTCTTTATTACGAATCAAGGTACATGTTGAAGGAGTTGACCCAGAGGTATTATGTTCAGTACCGCTCCATCTGACTCTGGCATCTATTCCACAGAGCTCTTCAAGAGAGTTAATGGAGTAGAAGCAACCCATGCTTCATGGTGCTATGACTAAACAATACTTAACTCAATGCCATTGAGCCAATATCAAATCTTCATGACTATAAAGCAGGGCAGAATTGTCCTGATGAGTTTCTGGGACTGTAACTCTTTACAGGAACAGAAAGCCCCATCTTTTGACCTCAGAGCAGCTGGTGGTTTCAAACTGCTGACTTTGCAGATTACAGTCAAACTCATAACCACTATGCCACCAGGGCTCTTGGCTGTACTATAAACCTGGTACTTTTCTTTTTTATTACCAGTGTTGCTTTGGGTGCCTATGCTTTAATGGGAAAA
>NW_022106114.1:0-1133 GCF_000313985.2 Echinops telfairi | reverse complement strand
CAACAACCAAAAAAACCACCTTAATTTGAATGCAAAACTATAAGCTTGATTAGTAGAGAGTGCATACTGTGACAACACATGCTAAGTGCTCTGAACATAACATGAAAATGTGAGAGTAATGGTATATGTGTGCTTTTATGGAGGTTAGATTGTTTTGTTGTTGTTGTTGGATTCCATAGAGTCAGCTCTGACCCACAGTGACCCTATGCTCAGCAGAATGAAGCACTGCATGGTCCTGTGCCATTATCACAATTGTTCCTTTGCCCAAGCCCACTGGTGCAGCTGTTGGGTCATTCTATCTCACCGGGAGCCTTCCTCTTTTTCACTGCCCATCCACTTAACCAGACCTGATGTCTTTCTCCAGGGTCTTGTCTATCCTGACAATATATGCAAAGTATATCAGACAAAGTCTTGCCATCTTTGCTCCTAAGGAGCACACTGGTCTTACTTCTTCCAATACAGATCAGTTTGTCCTTTTAGCAGTCCATGGTACGTTCAATATTCTTCTCCAACACCACAATTCAAATGTATCTATTCTTCTATGAACTTCTTTACTCAATGTCCAACTTTAACATGTATGTGACGCAATAGAGAATCCCTTGGCTTCAGTCAGGTGCACCTTTGTCCTCAAAGTAATGTCCCTGCTCTTCAGTTCTCTACAGAGGTCTTGATTAGGGATTCTAGTGAAACAACTTCAACATGTTCTGCATTTGTCATGATGTTAACTATTGGTCTAGTTGTGAGGACTTTGCTCTTCCTGATACGGAGTTGTAATCCATGAAGGCTACAATCTTTGAGATTCACTAACACGTGTTTCACTCCTTTTCACTTCAAACAAGCAAGGCTGTGGCACCTGCAGGCTGCAGGTTGTGGATCAGCCTTCCTCTAACCCTGATGTTGCATTCTTCTTCATATAACACGGCATATAACATGATTTGCTCAGTATACAGCTTTAACAAGTATGGTGATTGGACACAACCCTGACACACACCTTTCCCGATTTTGAACCAGACAGTATTCCATTGTTCTGTTCACACAACTGCCTCCTGATCCAGGCACATGTTTTGAATGAGCACTATGAATTGTTCTGAAATTCCCATTCTTCTCAAGGTGACCCACAGTTTATTATAGTC
>NW_022106113.1:3040-4015 GCF_000313985.2 Echinops telfairi | reverse complement strand
CACACACACACACACACACACACACACACACACACACACACACGGGCAGCGAGACCATTAATTGTTTGCGGGACGAGCAACATGATGGGGATTCGGCTTTGATTTTAACGAACCCGCGTAGCAGCACGGTGTTACCGGTCGGGCTGCCCACTGCAAGGTCAGCAGTTCGAAACCACCAGCCGCTCCTCAGGAGAAAGAGGAGGCTGTTGGTTCTGGCAAAGAGCGACCATCTCAGAAACCCACAGGGGTGGTTCCACCCTGTCCTGCAGGCTGCCCGTGACTCTGCATTGACCAGCGGGCAGGGGGGGGGTTCCTTCCAACGTCCAAAGCAAGGGGCAGGGAGGAGACCCACATCACTCAGGGGCCCCTGTGGAGGGCTGAGGGTGCCTGGGGTTGTCACGGCGCTGACCTCCTGTCTCCGCAGGCTGACCTTCCAGGCTCCGAGCTCAGCCTCTCCCGTCCTCTCCTGCCAGCGTGGGCTCCTGGCTCTCAGGACACAGCCCGTCTGTCGCTCCTCTTGTAGACGGTCGACTGCTGGCTGAGCGTCCAGCCACGGGTGAGTCCATGTGCAGACCTCAAGGCATGACCGCGGGCCGTGGTCTCATGGGTCCCCTGTCTCTGTCAGACCGGGCAGGCTGGTCTTCTCTCTGATTGTGAGTTGGGGTACCTGGTTTTCTTCTTCCACTCCATCCACGCCACCCCGCCCAGGGCTTTCTAACGTGGTCCCTCCCAGAGCGGCGGGAGGCAACAGCCGGCACCATCTCGTTCTCTTGAACCCGGAGCTGTAGTTTGCCGGTGTCCACTTGGCCCCTGCGTCCACAGGGCCAGTGGCTGCGACGTGACTTTGCTAGCTGTCACTCGACCTGCTCGCTCAGAGCGGCTGGTGGATTCGGATCGCTGACCACGGGGCCAGCAGTGCAGTGTGTGACCCTCTGTCATAACAGCCCCAGTGCAAAACCCAATTGCCTTTGAGTC
>NW_022106113.1:0-1049 GCF_000313985.2 Echinops telfairi | reverse complement strand
GGGGGCGGAACACCTGCCCCCTGTGTTGTTAGGGCATGCTTGTACGGTCAAGTGGTCTTTGATTGGTGGAAGCCCGACGTGGGCGGACTAGAACCCCTCCCTGGGATTTCGGAAGGCTTCCAACTTTGGGGGCAGATGACCAGCCCCGTGGTGGGGTTGAACTTCCGACATTTAGGCAGATCGTTGATGACCTAGCCATTGTGCCACCCCGAGGCCTCGCCACACTCTGCTCCCCTTTCCCGAGTCCCTGTCCCACGCCCCAGACTCCAGCTTCCCGGGGTCATGTTCGTAGACACACTGCCTCTCTCGGTCTCCTGTGCTCAGCCCTAGAGGGGATGCTCCCAGGAGAGTCCTGCGGGTGCTGATAGGAGCTCTCGGTGCAGCTCCTCCCCGTGGGAGCTCTACGTGGAACAGGACACCCAGCCCCATGCCACCTTTGTGACTGGGGTGGTTGGGCCCATTGTGAGCGCTGTTTTGTGGATTCGGCTCGGGGAGACTCCCCTTGCTCCTGCTGGTCCTCGACTCCAGGGCCTCTCCTCTCCGACAAGTTTGTTCCTGGTAGACATCCTAAGGGACCGTGGGACACCAAGCCCACTGCCGTTGGCCCGCTCTGTAGCCTCCCAGCGAGGACATGGGAGGATGGCTTCTGCCGGTTTCCGAGGTGGTGAAGCCTCACAGGAGCAGCCAACTCCATCTTTGTCCTTGGCGATGGGGAGGTTCAGACTACTGTCCTCGTGGTCAGCAGGCCCATGTCCACTTTGCACCAGGGTCCTCACGGAGGTGTCATGTCTGCCGAGGTCCTCCGTGAGATTCTGTCGTAATGACATGGCAGTTGACTCGGCGCTGCTGCCTCGGGCTCAGCTTTCCACCCACTTCATCAACGGTTCTCGGAGGGTCACAAGCTATGCGACTGTCGGCCGAGTGGAAATGCGTCCTGACGTGTCAAGGTGACACAGGGGATGATGGTGGTGACAGCGGTGTTGTCAGGGATCCCTTTCATGGTGATGGGGGTGGTGGTGGTGATGGTGGTGGTGGTGATGGTGATGGTG
>NW_022106112.1:2795-4072 GCF_000313985.2 Echinops telfairi | reverse complement strand
GACCACTCACCAGACAAAATTAATTTCTATCTCCTTTGCCTACTGATAATTATTTAGTTTCCTCTTTGTTTTTTTCCATCATGGGCCAGGCCTCTGGGGGGGGCGGGACAGGCCTGGGGCGCGCGGGGCATCCTGGGAGTGGTAGTTCGCAGGGCGTCGCCTGCGCTGCAGCGGAGGCTGCCTCAGTTCTATCTCGCAAATCCGACGTGGATGTACTCAGGTGGAGAAAGGTGAGGTTGACACCGGCGAAGCCATAAATGATGTGTTAAATGACGCGCTTGCGACCAGGGCCTGGGTGTACGGCCTACGGAGGGCCACTGAGGGCGTTGGGTGAGGGAGGGTCAGGCGGCTGCAGGCCTCCCCCACTGCGCCGCCAAGCGCTCCATGCAGTCACGTGAGGAAGGCCCGCGGTGCCGACGTCGCCTCGCCAGCACCAGTGGACTCGGCCCATTCAGCAGCCCTGCTGGCGCAGCTCAAGTCCCTCTAAGACACGCGGTTGCCATGCGACCTGACTCTTGAGGTAGCGGCCCGAATTCCAGAGGATGTACGTGGGCGCCTCGCACAAGAGCCAGCAGATAAGTCCACGGGCGCGATGTGAACGCGGAGTCCTCGGAGGTTGACCACTGCGAAACCGGCCGTGTGCTGCGGAGGGAAGCCTCCGTGTAGCGCTCTACGTGGCCTTTGACATACTGCCACTGAAGTTCGTGCGGGAAGCCTGCGCCTCCTGCCCAGCCCGTCGCCTTGACCTGATCAAGCCAGCCTCAAGTTAGCACACAACTTCATAGTCTTAAAAGAATGTCACCAATCAAAAGCTTTTCAAAACCAAGAACCAGTAGAACTGGTTTTGTAAAGTTCATATTTATACCCGATACATGTTTTATTGAATCACAGAACAATCCCCTTTTTAAAAAAAAATTAGACATATATGATGTGGTAGTTATATAATCATTTGTCAATTTGAGAGTGAAAAGGTGGAGTCTAGCCTGCCAATCAAGTCATAGCCAATGAGGCATCTGTGTGGGCATGGCCTTCTCCTGAGGATTCTGGGAACTCCCGTATTTCTTTTGGAGGCAGGAGACACTCTCACTCTCTTTTCACTGTCTGGGAGACATTGCAGCTGATAAGACACATGAAACTACTCTAGAGCCCTGGGAGCTGGAGAAGCCAGGTGAAGACCCTTGTCAACACTGAGATGCTTACAAAGCCACTGGATCCACAAGACTTCCCACCCACTGGCCTGTGATCTTTTCACTGTCTGGGAGACATTGCAGCTGATA
>NW_022106112.1:0-1064 GCF_000313985.2 Echinops telfairi | reverse complement strand
TTTTTTCCATCATGGGCCAGGCCTCTCTAAGCCTAATGTCTTAGACTGTCTTTTATCTAACTTTTCTAGAGGATTTTCTGGAGCATCCACACTGGCCAAAAGGTAAGCCCTCTTCAACTAAACTTGTCCCTCGAAGCTGAAGACTCAGACCAATGGGCTGGGGCTCTCTTGTTCAAAGCCTCTAGGAGCCACTGGTCACTGCATCTGTACAGGGCTACCCTGGGTGGAAGTCTCCATCCATCCTAACCAAAACTTTAAGTGAACCTTAGAAGCAGTGTATTCATTTAGGCCTGATTTAATTTATGCTTCCTGTATTCTCCACTCCGTGTCTGCCTTCCTACTCCTATGCAATTCCTGCTTCCATGTGTTGCTACCTGCACCTGTGTAAGCCTTTCACCCTAATTGAATTCAAGCTGATTAAAAGCGACCTAGGCATGCATAGGTACTGGCTGCCATAGCTAATCTACTGCCTCCCAGGTTCCAAAGACCCCTGCACAAGGTACAAAGTGCCATGTGTGTTGGCATTTTGGGTCACCGGGCAAAGGAATGCCCTAATAGAAATAGGCCTCAACGAACTGGCCATGGGGTGGCGCTCTGTCCTCTGGGAAAGACTGAAGAGGAGAGACGACGTGTGGTCCCTTGGTGAGTCTGCATCTGCTAACTGGACTGAAGCAGCCCAGCCGGATGGCCCAGCAGCAAGAGATTGCTGTTACAGGTCTGGAACCCTGGTTGCGCATGGATGTGGCGGCTAGTACATTTTTTCCTAGCTGGGGCTGTTTACTCTCTCCTAACCTTCTTCCACAGACTCAAAGCAGTAGCTTGGCACTTAGGAATAACTTAACGAGATCTCCACTGTGCTTGGATTCCACAATCCTTAGGGCAAGTAGAGAGAATTAATCAGCACTGAAAATTAACCCTCAGAAAACGATCACAAGAGACTCCGATAAACTGGGAAAATACACTGCCAGTAGCTCTGTTATATCTCAAAATTGCCCCACCGCACCCTACATGTTTAAGCCCCTATGAAGTTCTATATGGGCTGTGTTTCCTTCTAACAGAGCTGG
>NW_022106111.1:2830-4073 GCF_000313985.2 Echinops telfairi | reverse complement strand
ATGCTGTAGCTACTTCATGTCAGGGAGTCCTCTTTGCGATCACTTTAAGTCAAGTGGAAGTGGACTTGCCATATTAAGGCTGGCCAGAGACAGACATACTTTCAGATGTAAATTCATAACAGCAAGATAGGCTTGGAGTCTACAACCATTTCCAGAACCACTAACTTCCACTCTCTTCTACAATAATTTGTTTCCAGAAGTCAGTTGCCAGGTCTTTAATGTAGGAATTCCTTATTATCTCAACAACTTCAATGCTTTTCATCATGCACAGTGAGGCAGTAAGTGCTTGTGGCCTCCCATGACTTAATCTTTTATATCTTATGTAAAAGGAAGTGGGTCTTTGTTCATATACATATGAAGAGCCGCAACACCCCAAGGCATATTGAATATTCACATATAGTTACTGTTAATTTTTACATTTTCCACTACACATAGTTTCTCCCTCTTTCTTAGACCACTTCTCTACCATTTCAAAGCATGATGCTATTCATCATCCTATAAATTTCCCCATTTCTGGAAATGGTAATCATTTGATGAATTGATTTATGAATCATATTTCCTATTAGCTCCTAGTGTCAGCTAGATGTTCAATTACATTATATCCAGCCCCTTACCCCCCACCCCCACAATCACACAAGGGCAATTCCTAAAAGATGGCCTTGGTGCTGCTCACACCAAAGAATCAAAGCACCTGTGAGTCCTGTTAATTAGAGCGATCAAGTATTGTCAACCAGTTTCACCCATTATAAAGTTCTCCATGAACCTTGCACTAATGAGTTTGCAGTTACCATGGTGGTGGGCAGGTGCCTTATCTCATTAGGGGGAACAAACGTGGAATTTCCTACTTTGACCTTTTCAGGAAACAGCTAACTCTTATTTTCCTTAAGACAGAAACAAATTTGAAAAAGATACACTTTCACTCAGAAATGAATGGCCTGCTTTGAATTAGATTTCCATATAAGAAATACATAGTATTTAGTTTTCATTCTGAGTCCCCGGGGGCATTGGGGGGGTGGGGGCCATGGAAAAAGTGAAACATTCAGCTACAAGCCTGAAGGTTGATGATCTGAGCCCCTCAAGAGGGAGTCTGAAGACAAGGCTGGCCATCTGCTCCCGCAGAGCACAGCTTTACCCTGTAAGGCTGTCCTTCACTGCACAGGTCACCTATTCACGATAGAATCTACTCAAAGGCAACAGATAACACCAGCAACCTTTATCAGTCACGTTTAGGAACTATTGAGTC
>NW_022106111.1:0-1216 GCF_000313985.2 Echinops telfairi | reverse complement strand
AGCAGATTTATCCAAATGCAATATATTATTTGAGTTCCTCCCAGGGCATTGACAACGGATCCAAGTAAGATGACATTATTGACAATTTCAATCTTTTTGATGCTTATCATGCTGGTGCCTATTCGTCTAGTGTGGGAGGACTTTTTCTTCCTTTGTGTTGAGATGTAATCTTTCTACTCCTGTAGAGAATTACAGTCTCAGAAAGAGGACATTTCTCTTGTCCTATAGGGTGGCTAAGAGTCAGCCACAACTCAAAGGCAGTGAGCTGAGAATACACACTGAGAGAAACAGTCATGCTCTATATCCATAAGTGCTTCAAATATTCTAGCTTCCATCCAGCAAGGTTGTGATGATATTGAATAAAATATTTAGGTTTTAAATTAATATTTCATGCTAAATAGTGATATATTTTTCTAAATATTTAAAAAATATGTGATGGTTAGAGGGATTTGTGTTTGTGTTTTGCAAACCTGACACCTGTAAGAAGATATGAGGGGAGTCTAGCTTAGTAATCAGGTTACAGCGTGATGATGCCTTGTTGGGAGTGTGGCCTTTTAATAAGAAAGACAGCAAGAAATTCTCTCTCTCTCTCTCTTTCTGTCTGCCTCTCCCGTCCTTCGCCTTCCCAGCTTGTGGGGAACCAGTATCCACAGTGAATGGGTCCAAGGGGTGGTTGTATAATTGAAGAGTAAATGAAATGAACATCAGACAAGCCATGCAAGGGCCCACCTCTTCCACAGAGACCAGGACCAGAGAGCGAGGGAATGTGTTCTCTTAACAGACTTATATAATCTTGAGCTAGCAAGCCATGTCACATCCATTAATAATAGGAAGGGGTTGTACTAGAGGCATACATGTAACAGGAAGAGGACACACCTGGAGCATACACATGATAGGAAGGTCCATGCTTAACAAGATGGGCAGGTTCTAGAGTCCAGATGGCGGCTTAACCGTGGTGATCTCTGAACTGGCTTGACTTTAAGTGTCCCTGAGCTCTTCTCAAAGGAAAGAATGTATGATCCTTGTTAGAAGGGAGGGAGTGGGCCATACTTAGGCTGGGGTGGTCTGATTGCTTTGAAAGCAGATGGCCGACAACCCTCAGGCAGATAGCTTCCAGCAGTTAACCTTCAAACTTATAGTAGCAACTATGTGCTCCCAAGCAGCATCTTAAAATTGGCATTATTACTGGGGCAGGGGTGGCCGGCATTGTGGGGAG
>NW_022106110.1:2634-4073 GCF_000313985.2 Echinops telfairi | reverse complement strand
AGTGCTTTATTGAACCCCAAGTAAGACAAAATCATGTTGCCAATGTGTAACTATGTCTGCTCATTCCTAAGGGGCTGCTGTGTGTAGATAAGAATGAACTAACGTCTGGGAGGTTAGACAGCGGGTATGGTGACAGCCCAATGAGCCCCTTCCAGTATCAGTATCCGTGTTACCTGCTGTAGACAAGCAAGTTCCGACGCATAATGAATGGCTTTAGTGAACAGAGTAGCGTTGCCCCATAGGTGTCTAAGGATGTAAATCTTTATGGGAGCAGACTGCCACATCTTTTCTAGTGGCTGGTGAGTTTGAACCAGGGACCTTCCAGCTAGGCGTCCAACACAACTGACAGCTCCACCGGGCCTCAGATTCCACTCAAAACTTTTTGAGTCTGTGTTTTTATAATTTAATACACTTCCTTGCAGAAGTGTTTATCCTCTGTACTAGCGAGGTGGTTGCTTAAAACTAAATTCACCAAGTTTTCCCAACCGAACTCACTGCCATTGAATTGATTCCAACTCATAGTGGCCTGCAGGATACCGTAGAACTGCCCTTGTGAGTTTCCAAGACTGTAACTGGTCAGGGGAGGAGAAAGTCCCGGCTTTCTCTTAAAGAATGCTTGCCTGGTGGTTTCAAACTGCTGACCTTGCAGTTAGCAAGGCAGCCCATAACCCGCTGTGCCCACCCAGGCTTCCCCGCTCTGTGGAGTTTACAAAGCCTGCCGCCCGTACCTTCTTTCCCTGGAGCAGTTGGTGGGTTCAGACTGGACCTTTTGGTGCGTCACCCAACACTTTACTCAGTGTACCACTAGGGTTCCGAACACTAAATATAGAATCAGGAAATTAAAGAAACGGTGTCACTGGCCATGCACTGATCATTGTTGAAGGTAACACGTCCATAGGATTTGCTGTACTGTCCTTTCTACTGGGATAGGTGTTTGTATCTTTCCATTCTAAAAAGCCAACAGACAGAAAACTAAACGCTCTGCCATCTAGCTCATGCTGACTCATAGTGACCCCCTCTGGGTTTCCAAGACTGTAACTGTTTAATGGAGTAGAAAGCCCAGTCTTTCTCCCTCAGAGCTGCTAGCAGTTTCGAACAATCAACCACGAGGACCGCAGCCCAACTACACCATCTATCAAGAACTACACTGAGTGTGACCGCTAAGAAACCGAAAGGTTAGCTTTGGGTTGTTTGTTTGTTTGTTTTTTGCTAAGCAAGAAGCAATGATTTTACCAGGCTTGTTCCTTCAGGTTCCTTCCATACAAGTCGTATTTGGCAGCGATGTATCGTAGAATGGCTCTGGTTTCTACCAAGTTCATTCCGTCCATTTCAACCATGGGCACTTGCTCGTACATCAGCGTTCCCCCTTGAAGTACACACAGAAGGGTTGGATGGTTTACCCTCTTGGATAGCAGCACTTAGGTTTTACTTAACTCTTA
>NW_022106110.1:0-811 GCF_000313985.2 Echinops telfairi | reverse complement strand
TTCCCATCCCTCATTTATGGTTAGAGGGAAATTGCTGGAGGTTTATTCCCTGTGTAGATCCTGCTAATCTATTTGGGGCTTCCACTATAGCCTTCTGCAAGCCAGAATCGCACATTTTGAGCTCTGGTACTGTTTCCTCCTTTGAATTTGGATTATATAGTTTACAACCCTTGGGTCGGTTTGGGTTATTTTCTTTTGAGACACCCCTGGGTGGATTTGAACCATCAATCTTACATTTAGTAACTGAGCCCCCAATCATTTGTGCCACTCAAAGACTCTCCTCCCAGAGAGGCCCTTCCTATTTACTCTGTATGCATTCTCTGAGTTGTTCTCTTAAGGTCATCGGGCACTGCTTAAGTCTTCCATAACTCCCCATAATTTATAAGAGAATGAAAGTTGATCTCTTGTCTCCAGGTACCATCCACATTAAGACCTCACCACTCACCTGTCTGAACCTTCATGCCCTTTCTCTTCCCTCTCCCCTCTGAACATCAGCTCTCTGTTTTAGGTGTAATTTTTCAACCTTCCAAAGACTCTTTGCATTAGCGCAATGATTTAATTCACTTACTTCTTTTCTCCTTTTGCCCCTTTGTCAGTTTGTCTGCCTTTGGCAAGGTTGGCCCTGTACTTTTCCGATTTCACCTTTTAAGTTGAGCTAATTCTCTTCTCCCGTGTCTCTCACTTTTTTGGACTGACTGTGTAAGAGCTTCCTAGCTTTTCAGCTCTTGCCACCATGTCAATGCATCCAGGCATTCTCTGCTTTCTAAGTCAGGGTCCTGCTGGGTAACAGCCCCTACAGTTACTTCAACAG
>NW_022106109.1:3058-4074 GCF_000313985.2 Echinops telfairi | reverse complement strand
GGGTGAAAACTCCGCCTACAGAAGCCTGTCCATTGTCCCCAGAGGCAGGGAGCAGGCCCACCCCTGTGGAGGGATGAGACAGCAGTCTGGCAACTGATTGCCCTCAGGGGAGGGAATGCCTGCGCATCTGACCTCCCCCCACAGTTATAAGAATTGCAAAGGAGGTTATTATATTTATCCTCTTTACTTGTTTCATACATGTGGTAGTTACTAATTTGGTGTCAATTTGAGAAGAGAGTGAAGGGTGGAGTTTTGCCTGTCAATAAGGTTGTAGCTTGATGACTTCATTTGGAGGCGCTAAGGAGATACATAGCTCACTGGATGTGGGACACAGGCTCACTTCCTGCGACACATTTCTTATGAGAAGTCACATGAAGCTACCCTGATGCAGCCAGAGCCCTCGGAGCTGCTTGAGCCACGTGAAAACTCCTGTCAGCACTGAGATGCTTCTACTGCCACTAGATCCACAAGACTTCCCACACAATGGCCTCTGATCTTCCTACATTTGGTGTTGTTGAATGTGTTTCATGAGTTTTAAGAGGACTTTATAGATTGGTATCAGACATTTGGCTAATATCAGAATTATCGGACTTAATCAGGACTGGGCTAGATGTTTTCTCAATAATCAATTTCTCTTGTATATAAAGCTCTTTTTTATACACATATGACTGTCTATGTATTTGTTTCTCTAGTCTACCCTGACTAACACATTATGGTACCAGGAGTGGGGTACATTAAGATGGAGAGTGGATTCTTTGTTTGACCTCTGGCTATGGCCATTTGGTTTACTGGGTTGTTTTCTGGAAAGAATATGAGAGGTTAAAGTTTTTATTATTTTGTTTAGTTGAAGTTTTATTCCTGTGTGAACTGGAGAAAATGAATGGGATTAATGTATATTTTGAGTTTAGGGGATAAAATTGCTCCTTGAATTTCTCAGAGTTGCTTAGAGAAAATGGCTAACAGGTCAAAATGGCTGACAGAAAGCCTGGCTCTGGTTGATTCTGTCAGAAACCTAA
>NW_022106109.1:0-1141 GCF_000313985.2 Echinops telfairi | reverse complement strand
GGGGGACACCAAGCTTCTGTTAAGAATGGGATAAGGTGGTGGTAGAGCCCTGGTAGTGTAATGGTTATGTTATCTAACGGAAAGTCAGCAATTCAAAACTATCAGCAGGTCTGTGGGAGAAAAGCAAGACTTTCTACTCATGTTGTTAGCGAGTCAGAGGCTAGAAAGAGGAACAAAAGTGATGATTAAAGGAGTCTGGCAGAAATCATAACATAAAAGAGAGATGGGGACACATTTCTACACTTTTTTCCCCCTTCTCAGTGGAAGAGAACAGAATTGGATAAACAAATGGCCAGGGAAGAAAGACAGATGGTCACACGACTCCCACAATGACTGAACAGACTTTTGAGTTTTGGGTCTGAAACAAGAGCACAGGATTAAACCTGGAGTTCCAGAACGCTGGGGTGTTTGGATGAAGCTCCCTGGAAAGAGGAGGTACACTACAGAGAACCAGCCAGCATCAGAAGACACACAGAAAGCCATCCTATGGTAGAAGGTCCGCTATTAGAAGGTCCAGCTTTGTATTTTGCCAGGGCTTTTAGACTAGCTAGGGGCCTTTGGACTTCTTTTTCAAAGTATACTCCTTCAGTAAGGTCATTCTTTCTATTTAAATATTTTCTCTGACTCTGGTCTGAATTTTGTCCTTCACTTAAACTCTTTTTTGTGTGTGAGAACCTAGAAATGAAATGGCTTAAAACTTTTTATCCTCCTCTCAGTAACACCATCCACAGTTACACTCTCAAAAACCTGCAAAGGCAGTTCAGTTCTGTTCTGTTCTATAGGGGATCTATGAGTCAGAATCAACCCAATGACTGTGAGTTTGGGTTGTTTGAAGGGATAATATGGTTGAACAACATGATGAGAATAATTAATGGTACGTAAGTCTACATAGTAAAAACGGTGAAATGGCAACTGTTTTGTTACAACATGGATTTCTCCCATGAACTTTAGATTATCATAATAAAGAGCCACTCACCAGACAAAACCCACTGCCATTAATTCCTTCTTCTAATGACCCTACAGGACCCAATGCAATTTAGGATGTATTAGGTTGTAACTCTTTAAAGGAGCAGTCCGTTTCCTCTTTTCTCCTGAGGAGTGGCTAGTGGGTTTGAACCACTGGTATTTTGGTTAGGAACCC
>NW_022106108.1:2880-3965 GCF_000313985.2 Echinops telfairi | reverse complement strand
GTTACAAATATTATTAATTGTGAATGTCTCTCGTTTGTCCTTTGTTTATTGAATTATCTTATATGTTTTAATATTTTCATTAAACACATTTAGTTATGTATTTTGAGCTTTTTTGCCATATTAAAAAGGCATCCGAATCCAAAACTATGAAAAATAGCAACAGCAACAAAACTTTCACAATTTTTCTTTTAGTTTAATATGTGATGTTTGTAATTTATTTTGGTATTTGAGATGAGTATTTTACTTTATTTTTTCTAGATAACTATTCATTTGCACCAACCATTTTTATAAAACAAATAGTACCTCCCCACTGACTTGCTGACTTGAAATAGCTTGTAACAAGTAATAAAGTACGACATATTAGTAAAATTTGATTGATGATCCATGTTATAACCCTTATCTACATATCTTTGTATCTCTGCTTACAAAGCCATAGTCTGAAATTTTAAAGTATTCTTGTACAAGTGCTCTTAATATAAGCAATACTCGTATATATATGTATCATGTTTGCAATTATTTATGGTGTATATACTTCACAGCTTCCCTTAAGTATCCTTGAATCATGTCATTCCAAAATACAGTTGTTATTCTCATTTCTAAAAAATGCTTAGAGTGGATTAAAAATTTAAACATATGGAACAATATATACTTCATGAAAAACTAAGGACACATTTTTTCAGATTGCAAATAGAAGCTTTATTATTTTAAATTCAGTCATAATTTCATGGCTTATTTGGATTTCAACTTCTAAGAGCTAGCGCAACAATGGAATAAAATGTTTAGTATTCCTTTACAGTAAAAATGAATTTTCTTATAATTTACTCTAGGTAGAATATTTATCATGTATACACCATGACTAATAGCATATGTAAAAACAACAACAACAACAAACCTCACTCCCATGGAGTCAGTGCTGACTCCTAGTGCCCCCATAGGACAGTAGAACTGCTCCTGTGGGTTTCTGAGACTGTAACTCTTTATGGGAGTAGGAAGTCTTGTTTTCTTCTCATTGAACACCTGGTGGTTTCTAAGCACGGTCTTTCAGTATAGACTTGACAAATTATAGGGCCAGCAAAAATTAGGAA
>NW_022106108.1:0-999 GCF_000313985.2 Echinops telfairi | reverse complement strand
AAGAAAGCCTCCAGCTTGTTATCTGACCTCATCTGGAACCAGGCTGGACTGAATGACTGACTCACTTCTACAATTGTGTGAGTCACTTTCTTGACATAAATTTCTTTCATCCCTCTCTAGCTCCCTGATTTTATGTATATACATACTCATATGTATAGAACTATATATACACACACACAGAGGATATATATATATATATCTCCTTGTTTTCCTACAGAATCCAGCCTAAACAGCAGCAAAATGGACAGTCATTACAAAAGAGCTCTAGTTATTGTGCAAGGCGGTTTATAGTAATACATGATAAAACCATGTACTTGACATAAAGAAAGATACCCTTATTTTCATTTCCAGTAGGATGTGACATGCAGCCAAATCATAGAACAGTTATTTTAAAAGACTCAACTGTTTTGATCCTGGTTTACAATTTAGTGTGCAGAAATATGTTTCTTATGCATTTCCTTGGCACTGTCTTATGAAATAGTCTATGTAAAAGTCAGTGATCTTGTATCTTTACTATGATCACACTTTTCTAGTAGAAGATTCTCATCTATAAACTCACAAGTTTATGCTTAAATTATATATTTTAGAAAAAGTCTTATCTATTTCTTGGTGATGTGAAATAGTATATGTGACTGATTTATAAGTGAACAATTTCACAGAAATGTGCTTACTCTTTTTTTAGGATATTAATGATTTATAGATTTAATCTAAACATTAATATGAGAGGTACCCTAGAGAAAAGTTTTGAAAAATAATGTTTTGCACACTAACCGGTTTATTCTTTAGTGGGAATAGGGTTTCTCTTTTTGAAAGAAAAGTAAACTATACTCACATTCTCCCTCTGTAGAATGACTTCAGAGAAAAAATCAGGGGTGATTTTTTAGGATATATACCTCTACATAGTCTATTTTGTTTGTTTGTTTGTTTTTTAACCATTAGCCAACTTTGGTTTCTTTCTTTCTTTATTTTTTAAATCAATTTATTGGGGCTCATACAATT
>NW_022106107.1:2818-4075 GCF_000313985.2 Echinops telfairi | reverse complement strand
ATCATTGTAATCAGTTTCCCATTTTTTCCTTCCTCTCCCCATCTTCCCCCTACCTTCCTGATATTGCTACTCCCATTTCTGTACTGGTGGGCGGGGTATTTAACCTTGATTCTGTGTGTAATGATCTCTTATCTGTACTGGTGTATATGCTGGGGTCTAGCCCAAAGTGGAAGGCAGGAGTGGGGTCATGATCGGAGGGGGGGGGGTGACCTCAAAGAACCAGAGGAATAGTTTGTGATTCATCAGTGCTCTACTGCACTCTGGTTGACTCATCCCTTTCTTGTGACCCTTCTGTGAGGGGATGTCCCACTGTCTACAGATGGGTTTGGGGTCTCTTTTCTAATGCCCCTCTTTCTCAACAATATGTTTGTTTGGAGTCTTCTGATGCCTGTTACCTGATACTGTTGACACCTCATGATTTCACAGGCTGCTGTGCTTCTTCCATGTGGGCTTTGTTGCTTCTCAGCTAGATGGCCACTTCTTTAAGTTCAAGCTTTTAAGACTCCCAATGCTATATCTTTTGATAGCTGGGCACCATCAGCTTTCTTTACCACATTTGTTTATTTCCCCTTTTTGTCTTCAGCAATCATGCCAGGGGAGTAAGTATCACAGAATTCCAGGTTGTTAGAGCAAAGTGTTCTTTTGTTGAGAGAGGACTTGAGCAGAGGCCCAAAGTCCATCCACTACCTCAATGTATTGCCACATAAATATAAGTGCATAGGCCAATAGCTCTATTTTTATGAATTAATATATTTACATATGTAGACACCTATGTTTATGCCTCTATCCATACCTTTGCTTCCTAGATCTTTCCTGTTTCCTTTTACCTTTCTCCTGTCCCAGCATCCTGCTAGCCCTTCTTCTGCCTCTTAGTAATTACTTTCAGCTAGATTGCTGTTGCTCCAACACCCCCAGGATCTCGATGTCCTCCTTGTTGTTGACATTAATTCCCTAGTTGTTCTCCTGTCTATGGTGTTGTTTGTTTGTTCACTGCTCTCTTCCCCTGGCTCCTCCTCCCCCAAAGTCCTTCTGGAACTATTGATCCATTCCTTTTACCTCGGGCTTGCATCTCAAACCTATCTTATATAGGTAGGAAAACCAACAATAACAGAGACAAGACAAAAGTTTGAGTAAATAGAGAAAAGAAAATATAAATCACTAGCAAAAATCCCTGAAAAGCATACGTAATTCCAGATCTGTCCACTGACCTTCATGACTATCCCCCCCACCCCACCCTCCCACCCAGGGTCCTGGGGG
>NW_022106107.1:0-1166 GCF_000313985.2 Echinops telfairi | reverse complement strand
ACTCTTGATAATTGCACAGAAGATTTTATGGGCATTAGGTTATGTACCCGTCAAGTGGGGAGAAACAATGCTTGCATATTCTCTTTCCACAAGTTAATGAAAGGAATCAATAGAATAATAAATATGAAAGGCCTGTAAAATAAATAGGTCAAATGTGCAAGGATAAGCAAAAAAGTACTGTTACTAATCTCCTAAACAAAACATCTGTAAACGTGTCTCTGCAATCAGCGGACGGCTGCAAGCACATTAGCTCCCTCATCATCTTGTCCACGTCTCCTTAGAGTGCTATGGACCAAAGACCCAATCAACACTTTGGCTTCTGAGGGCATCTACTGGGCTAGTTAAATATAAAGCCGAGAAGTCAGCTTGTACATTTATTGCAACTGCTTTGGGCACTTCCAAAATGGAAACCTTAAAAGGACACAGGACATGAGGCTTATTATAAAGAAGTTTTAAGAAAATTTAGAACTGCTTTGGTGAGAAAGGAACCATGAAATTTTTGCACATTTTTTCCCCAACATATCAATCGGATGATTTTACATGTTAGTATCTTCTTTATTTACCTTTCTGGGTTTCAGCTCATTCAGTGTTCTCTAGATTCTCAGAGAAGTCCTTGGATGGTGCCAGTGGTTAAGTGCCGGATTATGAATGGAAAAACCAGTGATTCACACCCACTCAGCAGTATCCCAGAAGTAAGGCCTGGAGGTAAGCTTCTTAAAGATCTCAGCTTTGAAAGTGCTCTGGAATGCAGTTTGATTCCATACACGTGGTGTCACCTTGAACCTGAATGACTGGAAACTAATAACAACATGCCGTGTATAATGGGGTCACAAGACAAGACAGAGAAAGTACTGTGGTCTCACCCACAACCTGCCAGATGTAGTTTACCCAAATTACATATATTTAATTCCAGGACGTTCACAATAATACACCCACTACCATTGAGTCAATTCTGCATCATAGTGACCTTATTCAACAGAGGTGAGGGCTCCTGAGATATTCTGACACTATAAGTCTTTCCAACAGCCTCATCTTTTTCCTTCAGACTGATGAGTGGGTTTGAATGTCAATCTTATCCTTAGCAGGCCAATGCTACCTCACAGCATCATAAGGCCTCTTTCCTACAAAGTTAGAGAGATTCATTTCAAGGAAATTACTCATACGAT
>NW_022106106.1:3004-4064 GCF_000313985.2 Echinops telfairi | reverse complement strand
TTGCCATCCTTGGCTCTAAGGAGCATTTTGGCCCTATTTCTTCTGAGACAGATTTCTTTGTCCTTTAAGTAGTGCATGGTTCTTCCAATATTCTTCTCCATCACCACCATTCAAATGAATCTATTCTTCTCTGGTTCTCGTTATTCAATGTCCAAGTTTCCTATGAGTATAAGGCAATTGAAAATACCATGGCTTAGGTCAGGCTTACTGAGATAGGTAGTTTTATTGTGCCAACCTGGCTGAAAGGAACATGTCGGATTAATAAGGTTGCAGTTTGATTGGAGGAAAAAGAGATAAATAGCTCGGCAAGGCCCGCCCCTCTCTCTCTTGCTCTGTGGTGATCAGGCCAGCATACAGTTGCTTTAGCTAGTTCTCTGCCTCAACGTGTGAGCTACAATACCTGTGGAACAACCAACCCGTAGATCCTGTTGCTAGAGCTTGAGGTTCCTTTGAGACCTGCTTCACCAAACTGATGGTGTATACATCGCTTGAGCTTGGGGCTGTTGGATCCTGTCATCTTGCTAACAGTTGCTGACCCACTCTGCTGTTTGCTGCCTGTGGCCAGACTGCCTGCATTGCCCTATGGAAAACTCAACGGTGCTTCCTTGACCTTGGACCCAGCAGCCCTTGTGAGTTGAAGGACTTCCAGTATATTAACTGTTCCACGGAAGTGAGTTGAACTGAACCCTCTGTATTGCTGTGAGGACTAGTTATATTAATTCTTGCTGTATAAATCTATCCATATATATAAATATAATCATACGTGTCCTGGTTTTGTTTCTCTAGATCAGTGGTTCTCAATGTTTTTAATGCTGCAATACTTTAATACAGGTCCTCATGTGTGGTGATCCCCAACCATAAAATTATTTTTGTTGCTACTTCAAAACTGTAATTTTGCTACTGTTATGAATCGTAATGTAAATACCTGATATGCAGGATGTATTTTCATTGTTACAGTTGAACATAATTAAAACAGTGATGAATCACAAAAATAATATGTAATTATATATTGTGAAATATTTATTTCTAATTACAAATTAGTGAAATTTTGTCTTGAAGC
>NW_022106106.1:0-1691 GCF_000313985.2 Echinops telfairi | reverse complement strand
AGAGGTCAAGGGACCATTTGACTGAGTGGCTGAAGACCAGAGAGAGACATGCCTACTGACACAGATGAAAAGAATCACTTTCGGCATAATGCTTTCTGATGCTGAGTTTTGGGAACTTGTTAATTTCAACCCATAATCGTGAGTATTGTCTGTGACTTGTGGGTGGCAATTTCAATGGATTATCAAAGCCGGCAGAGAAGCAGAGTGTTATAGGACGGATGAATGATTTCAAAATAGGGGAAAGGAAGTTAGAAGAAAGAAGCATGCTTGACCTCTGCCTTATTATCATGGACAGTTGTAGATTGTGATTCTTATTCTCCTTTGTGAACTGAAAAAGCGCGAACAAATCATTGGACCATTAGGCCATTGGATGATGATTGAAAACAGATTAGATGTTACATATAGATGTAGTATTTAGTGTATAGATACAATTATAAAAATGTTTTTTAAAAAGTATTTTTAATTGCCAAAATAAACTGGAGAAATGTTAATTGTTAAATAATGTTGGACTGCAGTAAGCTTGTTCATTGCAAAACTTAAGTCTTGGTTACATGTTCAATATATATAGAAAGACTAATAAGTTTTGAGAAGATACTGAATACTTTGCAAATAATTCTCCTTTTCTGAAGAATAATTTGAAATAGTGATCACTCTTTATGTTAAAAGTTATTTAATTATTGCAAAAATGAGTTTAAAAACTGCTGGAAGCCACATAAAAAGTAATTTTACATCTCATGCCATCAAACAAGTGATTAAATTATATAATCTTTAATAGATCTCATAGGCCACAAAATACCAATTAAGATATAAAATCTGATTTTTTCCTCTCTGAAATATTTTACAAAATACTTTTTTAAGCTATATTGTTTGGAAATTAAAGAGGCTTGTAAGGTTTTTGCGTTTTTTTAGAAAAAAAAAACACCCTAAAAATCCTGAAGGAAACTCACCTGAATTCTTAATGCACTGCAAACATATTTCCTATGCTCTTTGTTGTTAGGTGCCATCTCATCGAATCCCTAAGTACAATAGAACAAAACATCCCCTGGTCTTGCACAACACTCAATTTTTTCCTTATGTTTAAACTCATTGTTGCAGTCACTGTGTTGATCCATCTTGTAGAAACTCTTCCTCTTTTTTATACCCCACTATGTTACCAGCAATAATGCCTTTTCCAAGGACTGGTCTATCCTGGTAACAAGTGAAAAAGCACATGAGATGAAGTCTTGCCGTATTGGCTCCTAAGACGCATTCTGGTTTTACTTGTTCCAAGACCAACTGGTTTGTTATTTTGACAGTACATAGTATTTTCAATATTTTTCTCTAATATCATAATTCAAAATATTAATTATTTTTCAGTCTTCCTTATCCAATGTCCAACTTTCACGTGTATCTGAAGTGATATAAAAGGCTATGGTTTGGGATAGGCATACTTTAGTCCTCAAAGTAACACCCTTGCTTTTCAGTGCTTTAAAATGGGCTCGTACAATCAATTTACCTGATGCAATGTGTTACTTGATCACTTGACCTCTGCTTTCATGTAAATTGATTTCAATATTTTCTTTGTTTATCATAAAGGTCTAGTTGGGAGAATTTTTGTTTTCTTTACATTGAGTTGTAATCTATGATAAAGGCTGCAATCCTTTATCTTCATAAGCATTTGAAGTCCACATCACTTTCAGCAAACAAGGTTG
>NW_022106105.1:2681-4076 GCF_000313985.2 Echinops telfairi | reverse complement strand
AAATGCTTTTTGCCAGAGAAGACCATTGTGTCAGCAAAGGAGATGAGTGAGCTGATTTATGGGTTAATTAATTACTTGATTTAAAAAATAGGGGAGAATTAGAACTTCTAGCGTCTTAAAACATTGAGAAAATACATTTGTTAAAATCACATGCAAAAATATTGATTGTGATATTATATTTTTACATGGATTAAATTTGACAGAATTTTTGCTTAGCCATTTGTTGAATGTTCACTCTGTGATTCTACCTAAATATTGAAAAAAAGATATCAGGATATGACTAACAGAAATGATGGGCATGCACTGATTCATGTTTATACTTAAGCTTAAATATTTCCATATTATGACACTGTGATAAAACATGTTCGAACAACCGCATCAATTTTCTGAAAAGTATTGTGGTCTAGTCGTGTGCATCTGTCTTGCAAGCGTGAACACAGAATAGCTTTCTGATCCTCCAAATTATCCGTTAACGTGTTAAGTTAGGGAGAGACAAAGAACTAGTACAGGATATTTCTAAAGCAAGAAACAAACACACACACAAACAAACAGATACATAAGAAGGGAAGGGGCACCAGAAGGAAAAATAACACCAAATGTGAGTCTAAAGCAATATTCAGATAGTGATGGGGCGGTGCTGGTCAGGTGGAGTTGATAGACGCTCAGATGAAGCCGATGTTCAGATTTTGGATCTGATGGGGTTCACATGTGGCATAAGTAGATTAGCCATTTAGTGGAAGGAGGGGAATTAAATGCTTCAATTTTTATCTGAGTAACTGGATGATGAAGCAACAGTCTTTGAGCTAAAGATCGTAGAGTTTGAAGTTGTTGAATCAGGATGTATTAGCCATCTAGAAA
This sequence comes from Echinops telfairi, assembly GCF_000313985.2. Taxonomy (NCBI): domain Eukaryota; kingdom Metazoa; phylum Chordata; class Mammalia; order Afrosoricida; family Tenrecidae; genus Echinops; species Echinops telfairi. The sequence continues at coordinate 3,218 of NW_022106105.1, read as the reverse complement.
AACCTCTTTTTTTTCCCCATCAATAGAACTTTGCCATATTTATTCTCTGAAAATGTCTTAAAATTTATAAATATCTAACTAAAAATAATTTATTTTTTCCCCAACAGTTTTTAAAATCATTTTATTGGGGGCTTGTACAACTCTTATCACAATCCATACCTACATCCATTGTGTCAAGCACATTTGTACATTTGTTGCCTTCATCATTCTCAAAACATTTGCTTTCTACTTGAGCCCTTGATATCAGCCCCCCATTTTCCCCCTCCCTCCCCACTACCCCTTCCCCTCATAAACCCTAAAAAAAAAAAAGACAGAAAAAAATTAATCTTAAAATTTGGAGTCTATTTGCACTCACTTTATTGAAACCAGTTATATCTCTAAAAGTGATCATTCTTAGAAACTGGACTATGATTGCACTATTTTCTTTATCATCTTAAAGTAACAGGATATGAGAAGGGAGTGAGTCACAAGGGGAGATGAACAGGAAGCCAGATTTCATCATGTGTAAAACTGATTTGTAGCTGCTAAGAATGCCTA
>NW_022106105.1:0-1353 GCF_000313985.2 Echinops telfairi | reverse complement strand
GGTGCTGTATCAAAGTGTGTTGAAGAAATCAGAGGTGCCTGGCTCTCATTTCAAAAACATAATGAATAATGAATAAGGATAATGTTTTAAAACAAGCAGTCAAAAGAATAATGTTTTTAAACAAGCAGTCATCTACGTGAGGTGTCAACTAAGTCCACATGGATAAAGCACCGCTGCCTGTGTCATGCAAAGATTGTAAACAATAAAATCCAAATCAGAAGGAGGAAATGTACCAGAGCTTCAAACATAAACATCCCATTTGTATACGGTATGGAGGACCTTGGAAGGCCAATGTCCATCTGCAGGGTCCTCACATGGACTATGTCCCAAGGCAATCCCCTCTGACGATAACCAAGGGACATGAATCGTTCTGCTGTTATATGGGGGACATTGTAAGGTCCATTATGGCAGATGTAGTTATTTAAAAAGAAAATGCATCATTTGATCTCCCTTTTGACCCATTTTAAAGTTGTTTTAAATTTTAGTAGTTCTGCTTTCTTTTTTATTGAGTTTTTCTACTCATGGCTGTGTGTTTGTTTGCTGTTTATTTTTACTGCATGTTTGTGTTTTGTAATATTTTTTATACATGAAATTCAGGATAGGTAGATCTATAGAGACAGTAACTGGATTGGTACTTGTCTAGGGGCAATATAAGGAAGGATGAGGGGAAATGGGGAGCTAACAATAATAAATACAAGAAGAAAATGTTCTGAAATTGATTGTAATGATGATTGTACAAATAGCCCAAATATGATTGAATGGTTATTTTTTTGATATATAAACTATAACTTATTAAAACAAAAATAAATAAAGTTTAGAGGGGATTTGTAATAGAGTGCAAATTTGAACTATAAAGCTGATATATTTATTACTCCATTCACACTTATCCCATGGCCTCATATGTTGTAGATTTCTCTTATTTTATCATGAATAAAGTTGAATAAATACTTGAAAGAACAAATGATGACAGATATATGACAGCTCCTGCCCTAGTGATGGCTTGCTCTGTATTGAACACCTTACTGGAATTAGTATCTGGAATCAATTACATTGTAAAAATAGTTCATCTAAATCTGCTTTAGCATCCTAATTTAATAGAGATTAGACGTCACATTTGCTATATAAAATAATAGGTTACAGATTGAGACAGTCCTTTGAAATAAATGATGATGAGCCATATTTACTTACATGGTCTGCTCGAGTGTATGCTTTTCATTCTTCATCCACGATTACGAAGTGGCTTGAAAACACCCCAGAACTCTGTTGGAACGCGGTTCACTTAGCGTATGCTGTGTGTGTGGATTTTCTGAGGACCCAGCAATAGTATTAAGTAAAACATGTTGTCTGTGGCAT
>NW_022106104.1:2782-4000 GCF_000313985.2 Echinops telfairi | reverse complement strand
TATAGGCTGAGGGGACACACAAACCAATCTGCAACACCATCATGTGTCAACTGGGGCTAGATTGGGTATCCTGCCTCTTCCTTCATATTCTCATGCATTCAACAGTTTTCATTGGGTATTGATAAGGTGGTGGAACCACTAGGCACTAGGCGGCTGATCAAGAGGTGGGGGGTTTAAATGCACATGGCTTCACAAGAGAAAAGACCTAGCAGTCTGCTTCCATACAGATTAGACAAGCAAACAAACAAGCTCCCTGCCATCGAGTCCATGTTGTTTCACAGCGACGCGATAGGGTGGGGTAGAACGGCCCTGTGGGCTTAGAGACTGTAACTCTTTACAGGAGTAGAAAGCTTCATCGCTCTCTCGTGAAGCAGCGAGTGGTTTCCAACTGCTGGCCTAAAGGTTAGCAGCCCAGCACTTCAGGCCCACATTCCCTGGGCTCTGCTGTAAAGAATACAGCCTGAAACCCCCTCTGGGGGCAGTTTTGCTCTGTCATAGGACATCACTGTCAGAGGACAAGGAGGCAACCGACAACTGCTGTGTACATAGCACTCCTCACGGTGCTCAGGAGACAGCATCGAAGAGGCAGTCTATCCCTGCTCTTGTGAAGCTCACATTTTAATGGAGAAAGACACACAAGATGTGGCATGTCTGGTGATCGGACAGATCTGGGCCCTTGTAGTTATAGGGCCCTTTAAGTCCAATGGCTTCCCACTCTTAATATTTGACTTTCCTGCCTGTGAGGATGGGCCAGCCCTGAGCCAGCCCTGCCCCCACCCTTGCTGAGGAATGGTCCATTTGGAGGTTAGGTGGCAATACTGACTCCCCGGAAGGCAGCCTGTGCCAGCTTCCTCTCTAGAATGAGGGCAGCAGAGACCCGGTGCCCAGGAGACACCATGTGCTTGACTGCCCAGAGTGGGTCCCTGGCTGATGGAGTCAAGAAGCCCTGCTACCCACCCTTCACTCGCTGTAACTCACAAAAGGTGCTAGGAGCCCAACAAGGAGGTCGGTTGGTGCACAACCATCTGAAGGCACTGCTTCCGGTCCTGGGAACATCCTTCAGGAAACCTTCTTTGCTCCACTCTGGGAGACAATGACCCCGGTTCCTGCTGGAGGCCAGCCCCTCTGGGCGGGCACTGACCACAAAGGAAGAGCCCCCCCCTCACCCCCCAGCTTTGCAGGTCCAGCTCTGGCATCTGCACGAACACAACAAGGTGC
>NW_022106104.1:0-1383 GCF_000313985.2 Echinops telfairi | reverse complement strand
GTGATGCACATTTTCTTTGCATAAAACTCTCTCTTATACGTGAGTTGCTGTGGATTTGTTTCTCCAAAGTACCTAGACTAATACACCGGTTGATGTACCCTGAGGAGAGGGAAGGCAGGAGCAGGGAGGGAAAGAGGAAGAAAAAAGGCTGGTGGAAGGAGAGAAGGCCACTTTTCCTGCCCCGCCCCCCGAATATGTTAGGCACCCACAGAGGTGATAGACTCTGGGTCCCAGTGTTCCTCCGCAGAGGTGAATGTTGACATAAGGCAATCCACCATCCTGCTTGGCCCACAAATCAGGAAGCTCCCCGGAGAGGAGACTTCAAGCAAACACCAGGCAAACCAGCATGAGTGGGTAACCCTGGTCAACCTAGTCCCCCCACTCACCGCCTGCAGCCTGTGCAGGGCCCTTTCTTAGGGTGGGCTAGGTTCCAGCATCCAGAAGAGCCTGGGCAGGCTTCTGGGGCAGGCTGGTGGGAAAGCGCTCCCATTACAAAGAAAAAGACATGGTTTCCTTATTTCTCCTGGCCCTACCTTTTTCCTTCCCACGTAGTGGCTTTTGTAAGGGGAGTGGGCGCCCTAATAATAATACCAACAGAGCACAGTTAACCCCTCCAAACCCAACTCAGTGCCAGCAAGTCGATTCCGACTCACAGCGACCCTCTAGAACAGAGTAGACTTGGCCTTGTGGGTCCAAGGCTAAAACAAATTTTTATGGGAGTAGAAAGTCTCATTTTTCTCCCATAGAGTGGCCAGGGACTTTGAACTGCCGTCCTTGTGGTCAGCAGCCCAACACATAATCCACTATGCCACACTTTCAAAATGCAAATGGATTGCCACCGAGTTGATTTCCACTCACAGGGGCCCTATAGGACAGGGTAGAACTGCCCTGTGGGTTTGCAAGACGAAAACTCTTTATGGGAGTAGAAAGCCTGGTCTTTCTCCCACGCCACACTTATATGATGTTTCTTACGTGGCAGGCGGTTTCCCCCAGCACGTCAGAGGGACTTATTCCACATCCTCTTCCTAAGGATTCTGAAAGACCTTCCATGAGGAGGATCGGCGTGGTGGCTGCCTCAGTGGGCTCAAGCACGGGGATCACTGGAGGCTGGTGCAGGGGCGGGCAGTGTTGGTTCTGTTGCACATGGGGTTACTATGGGTCAGAACTGACTCGCCACAGCAGAAGCTGCCGTTGGAGGTAGGTACTGGTCTCATTGCCATCTATCGGAGGGCACTGGGGAGAAAGGGTTATGTGTGGTGAAGGGCAAGAAGCCAGCAGGTGATCGGGGTAGGATTTTTCCCTGAAAGTCTGGGTCAGTGGCCCCCATTTCCTTGCTCATCTGCAGCTGTGTTTCTGGGCCCATGGCGTGAGAATTCTGCTCAG
>NW_022106103.1:2801-4053 GCF_000313985.2 Echinops telfairi | reverse complement strand
GGGGACAGGGGGGGGTAGTTGGCGTCAGAACAGGGTCAAAGAAGGATGGATGGAGAGACTTGTCTGACTTCTGCCTGATGGTGATGGGCTTTGGGTTTGTGTGGAGTTGGATTCTCCTTGTCGTGGGGTAGCCGGCGGAGGTCAGATGTGGCCTCTGCACCATTGCAGCAGCAGTTGACGTAGGTATGACCGTGGGTAACACAAAACGGCTAAGCGCTTGACTGTTAACCCAAAGGCTGTTGGTTTGAGTCCATCTAGAGACAACTCAGAAGCCTGAATGGCAGCACGGACTAAGAGTTGAGCGGCTAACAACAAGTTGGTGGTTAAAACCTGCAAGTGGCTCCATAGGAGGAAGATGAAGCTTTCTACTCTTGTAAAGGTTTACAGTCTTGGAAACCCACAGAGAGAGCAGTTCTACTCAGTCCTAAGGGACGCTATGGGTCGGAATCAACTCGATGGGTGAGTTTGTTTGGTTTGGGGTTTTGGTGACACTGTGGCTTAGATATTGGCTGCAAAGTCAATGGTTCAAACCCATCAGCTGCTCTATGGGAAGAAGATGAGACCATTGCTCCTGTAAAGACTTACAGGTTTAGAAAACCTATGAGCTTCAGCATGGACTCGATAGCAGAGGGCAGAGGCAACTTGGAAGAAAGGCCTGGAGATCTACTTCTGAAAAATCAGCCATTGAAAACCCCGTGGAGCACAGCTCTGTGCTGAGACACATGGGGCTGCACAAGTTGGAATGGACTTCAGGGTAAATGGTTTGGTTTGCTTTAATCTGGACAGACAAATAATGACACTGTGCTACTTACACAATGCCCTGTCAACTTGAAGACAGAGAACTGAAGGGGTGGCATTTAACCTGCTAATCAAGTCACTGTCTGATGGCATCTTCTGGTGGGCATGGACTTCTTACAGGAGGATCCTGGGAGCTTCTTCTCGCTGGGCTTCACATTTCTGGTGGCGAGTCATGTGGCTGAGACCTGCCAGAGCCCTGGAGATGCACCCATTGCCATTGGAGCCACACGACTTTGCACCCAGTGGCCTGTAACCTTCCTGCATTTTGCATCATTGCATGCTGCTGTATGAGTCTGAAGTGGGACTTTGGGACTAGCATGAGACTTATGGACTTGATCTGGACTGGGCTGGGATGTTTGCTCGATATCTAATTACTTGTTGATACAAAGCTCTTTCTTACACATATATGAGTGTCTCTGGATTTGTTGCTCTAGTCAACCTGGCTTAGCACAGA
>NW_022106103.1:0-945 GCF_000313985.2 Echinops telfairi | reverse complement strand
TCCTATCTGTACCAGTGTACCTCCTCTGGTCTAGCCAGACTTGCAAGATCGAATTCGAGTCATGGTAGTGGGAGTGGGGAGGAAACATTTAGGAACTAGAGGAAAGTTTTATTTCTCATCATTGTTACACACGGAGGATGTTTTTAGCTTCTCTGTGTTGAGAATAATGTTGGCTGTTGGTTTTTTATACATGTTCTTTATTATATTGAAAAATTTCCCTTCCATTCCCATTTTGTGAGTTTTTTACCCAGAATAGGTGTTGGATTTTGTGAAATGCTATTTTTTGTTGTTGCATCAATTGATATGATCATGTGTTTCTTTTCCTTGGCTCTATTTTTGTGATAGATTACATCAGTCATTTTTCTATTGTTGAGTCATCCTTGTATAGCTGGTATGAATCTCACTTGGTCATGATATGTTATTATTATTATGATGGTGATTTGTCGTTGAGTTCTATTGGCTAGTGTTCAGTTGAGAAAATTTGCATTTATGGTCACGAAGGATCTAGGTCTATAGTTTTGGTTTTCACTAAAGTTTCTTCCTGGTTATAGTATCAGTGTTACATTACTTTTATAAAATGAATTTGGAATTTTCCCCATCGTTTTTATACTTTGGTATAGTTTGAGTAGAATGCTTTCTCTGGGAGAATTCACTAGTGAAACTCTCAGGGCCTTGGACTTCTGCTGTTGCTGACAGTTTTTTAATGACTTGATCAATTACTTCTTTTGTTACTGGTTTGTTAAGGTTTTCTATTTCAGGCCATGTTAGTTTAGGTGGGTAGTGAGTTTTACCATGTCCGTTTCTTGCAGGTTTTCAAGTAGTCTGGCATGTGGATCAGAGCATTCTGTCATTATTCTTTCCATTTCAGTCAGTTTGGGGGGTGATGCCCCGTTTGCAGCTTCTTCTTTTCCTTTGTTAGAGTTGCCAGTGGTTTATTGATTTTTT
>NW_022106102.1:2928-4077 GCF_000313985.2 Echinops telfairi | reverse complement strand
ATGCACTGAGAAAAGTTGTTCGCATACAAGTGTAGATGGGAATTTAAGAGAGTCGTTACAGCTGTGTCACTCAATTCTTTAGACTTCTTCCAAGTTAAACCCTAAAAAATATTTAGTGTTTTACCGTCACTAATTAATTTTTAACCATTTTTCATGACATCTCTTTCAATTTTGAGGAAAGTAAACAATGAAAACTACCTAGCTTTTGGAATAAGCTGTTATCTTTGTCAATGTCTGGGAAGTAGATCAAAAGGTTTTACCAAAATACATCATGTCCTAATTATATCTGTTCTTCCATTTAGAGACATTTTGCTGATTACAAATCATTATGTAACAGCAGCTTATTTATCTGTGCCAACATTCTGTTTTCCTGGTCATCTCAAAGCAGTATACAAAGACATGCCGACAGAAAGAAGGGTACCTGGAAAATATAATATAATGTATTAGCAATTAATTTTCATAGCTATAAATGACTAATTTTGTAACTATACCTTTAATTAGGATTAGGAATATAACATACGAGGGAAATGAAATCAATTCAGCGTTGTAAACTTCAGAGTAATCTAGATTACATTTTAGGAGCATTTTGTCCATTGCCAGGCTTTCAAGAGTTCCGTTTAACTACCATGTAGAAATTAACAGCAAGAGAAGGGTAGAGCTTATAAAAATGAATTATGTTATTTAAATATATGATTAATAGTAGAACTCACCAAAAACCTGACCAAAAAAGACATCTGCTCCCATAAAGTTTAATAATAATAGAGGAGAAATAAATGAACAAGTAAAAAAAAAAAATGAGTGATATCAACAGACCAGATTAGTATCAACATTTAAAAACAAGTATGTTTATTCTCTGTATAAAAGCCCAAAAGAACTGAAAGCAGCCATGCAAAGGTTGGAGCAGTATTCACAACTATCCAAAAGTGGAACCAGCCTAAATGTCCATCACAGGTTAATGTTAAGCATGAAAGAGGTGCACTCATATATATCAAAGGAGAAAGACTGGGTATTCTATTCTCGTAAAGACTTAGCTATGAAAAAAAAAAAAAAAAGATTAGCCGTGGAAACCCACAGGGGGCCGCTATGAGTCAGCATTGGCTCCATAGCTGCAAGTTCAGTTTCATGTTTGGTATACAGTGGAATAATGCA
>NW_022106102.1:0-1496 GCF_000313985.2 Echinops telfairi | reverse complement strand
AAATGACCATATGTGACTTTTAAGGTAGGTTTTAATAGATATTGTCACTTCTACATAGCTCTCTAAGATGACTCACTCAGGGAATCTGATGGGCATGTTATAAAGACATAGCAGCAGCCCTACGGAGCTGACTTCCAGTCAATAGTTAGCACCAATTTACCAACCATTTGAGGCAGTAATCTTGGAAGAACACCATCTAGGCCCAATAAAGATGTCTTCAGATGACAGCAGGCCCTAGCCAGGATCTTGACCCCCAATCTCATGGAGTCCCTAAAACAGAACAACTCCAAAGCTATTCCCAAATTATTGCTCCATAAAAACTGTGTGAAATAATTAACATTTTGATGTTTTAAGCCACTTTGTTTTGTGATATTTTGTTACACAACAATAAATAAATAATATGATACACATTTAATAGTCTTTTAGCAAAAGTACATGAAAATGTTCTCCACAGAAATCTTTAAGATTAACTTAGAAATAATTATTTATTTTAAAATACTATTTAAGGGAAGCAAAGCAATGATTTATTTCTTGGTTTTAGTTAAGACATGAAATTGGTCTATTTGAATAAACGCAGAACTTTAAAGCTGAGCTTGTTTTTGTTTTTTGAGTAATGCAAAATATGGAACTCAGATCAGACACAGAAATGAGAAAAATTTACCAGTAATACTGGAAGTAGAAAAACGCAAAATGACCATGCACTAACATACAGTAATAATTTTTCAGCAGGCAGATTGCTAATCTTGAATATTCTGATTATAAAATAAATGATAGAGGCAGAGAGAGGGAGGGAAGGAAAACTCAGGGCCTGGCCATTTATTTGCCAAGAGGAGAAATAAAATCTTATTACCTTCCCTTTTTCTTATTTCTCTCTGTGCTTTGCTCTATGAGACTCTCCTGGAGGAGTAATAAATTCTTCGACAATTTTCAGAGGGAGCAAGCAACAAACTCATTAAAGATTTCCATCACTCCTGCCACCTTACTCTAAAATATATCAGGACTCTAAATATTCCAATACAACCCAAAACATCCTATTTCTAGTATCGTGTTTTATGCATAACAAAAATATGTACAGTCAGGAAAAGACATAAAATGCTCCTACAGGTTTATGGGGGCTTGGATAATAAGATTATAAGAGCTTTTGAACATCATCCCAGCATTTCACATTGTCCTATTGATTAGCAGGGCAAGATACTTCTGTAAGATTCCATCCAGAAGGATGAGAGATGCACCTCTCTTTCCTTAACTGAGAGAATGTGGACTAGATGGGAGGTGAAGGAGAATCAGCAAGGCCTCTAGGCAGTCAAATTTCCAGGCAGATGGTTTTAGAAGAGTGGTTCTCAACCTTCCTAATGTCATGACCCTTTAATACAGTTCCTCATGTTGTGGTGACCCCCAACCATAAAATTATTTTCGTTGCTATTTCATAACTGTAATTTTGCTACTGTTATGAATCATAATGTAAATATCTGCTATGCAGGATATACTATTTTCAT
>NW_022106101.1:2612-4035 GCF_000313985.2 Echinops telfairi | reverse complement strand
AGATAAGCATGGACACTATAAAATGCTTATGGGAGCAGTAGACCAAGATCCCATGTGCATAATAAAGATAAATGCCCCCAGTGAGAGATCCACAACGTTCGTCGACCAAATCTTCCAAAAAAGGAAAGTATAGACATGATGTATAGACAGAATCAATTAAAAGGTATCAAAAGATCCAAAATAAAAACTATATTGATGCAAACAAGGGGGTTTGGAGTAGAGACCTAAAGTCCATCTGTAGACAATTGGATATCCCCCCACTGAAAGGTTATACAGAAGGGATGATTCAATCAAGGTGCAGTATAACACCAGCAAAATATACCTCATTCCTCTCATTTCTGAATGCTTCCTCCCCCACCAACATACCTTACATATCTAGCTAGACAAAAAAACCCACATTGGTACAGATAGGACCTCTCAAACATGGAAATCAGGACAGGTACACCTCTCGGGAACAGTAGTGGGAGTAGCGATATCATGAGGGTAGGGGAGTGGTCAGGGAGGGAGAAGGGGGAGAAAGGGAGAACCCATCACAATTTTGGATGTATATATCCACGACCCCCCACCCCAAAGGGGACATGTAACAGAAATGTGTGTGAAGGGATACAATGGGCAGTGTAAGATACAAAATAATAATAACAATATATAATTGATAAAGGATTCATGAGGGTGGGAAGGTAGAGGAAGGAGGGGGTAAAAGAGGATCCTATACCAAGGGCTCAAGTAGAAAATGTTTTGGAAATTAAAATGGAAAAATATGTACAAATATGCTTGACACAATTGATGTATGGATTGTTATAAGACCTGTAATTATTCCCAATAAAATTATAAAAAAAGAAAACCAGCACTAAAAAGATCACTTTCCAACTCACTTTAGACAGAAGACCAACATCGATGAAACACAAGCATGAGACCACCGCATAGTGCAACACTGTCTAATAGTCATGACAGTGTAAGCGAAACCCAAGTCTTCTTTGACCCAATGGAGGAAAGAAGGCAAATATGAATCCTCTACACATATATAACACACAGCTAAGGATGGAGTTAGGAAAATACTTACCACAAAAGGTATGAGATGACAGCAAAGAAACCACAGATGGATGTAATTGCTCTGAATATCAATGGTCTCAACTCAACCATTAAAAGACAAGGACTAGCAGACTGGATTAGGAAACAAAAACCATAAATCTGCTGTCTGTAAGAGGCATATCTCCAGCTCACAGACAAACACAGGTTGAGAGTTAAAGGTTGGCAAAAGAATATCAAGCAAATGGCAACCAAAAGAAAGCAGGAGTTGCAATTTGGATCTCTGATAAAATATATTTCATAGTGCAGGACATAACAAGAGATAAGCATGGACACTATAAAATGCTTATGGGAGCAGTAGACCAAGATCCCATGTGCATAATAAAGATAAATGCCC
>NW_022106101.1:0-1078 GCF_000313985.2 Echinops telfairi | reverse complement strand
CCCTCACTGACCCATAGCCCTATAGGTGACAACACTAGAGACACAGTGTGGGAATTGCACCCGATATGATCTCACCACACCGAGGCAAAACACTAAGGGTATGCAACAGAGCAGCAAGGGTAACAGAGCAGCAAATCCCCAGGGAATAGCAAAAATGGACAATGGGACCAGGGCATAACACCCCTTCATATTTGACCGGAAAACACTCCTAAAGGTCAATAAACAGTCCGTGAACTAGCTACAAGCTTTTCTTTTTTGTTGGTGTTTTGTTGTTGCTGTTGTTTGTCATTGGCTTTTGTAGCTCTTGTTGTTTTGTTTTCTTTTGCTGCTTGGTTATGCTCTGTTTTGTTTTTGAGCATGTCATTATCTCTGCAGCTCTGTCTAAATAAGATAGGCTGGATGAACAATCTGGAGGAGCAAACAATGGGACCGACAGTTCCGGGGGGACGTGGGAGAGGTGGAGGTGGGAGAAAGGAAGCGGTGTTAACAAACCTAGGGACAAGGGAATAATAAATGATCCAAATCGGTGGTGAGGAGGGTGTAGAAGGCCTGGTAGGGCATGATCAGGGGTAATGTAATGGAGAGTAATTACTGAAACCCATATGAAGGCTGGGCATGATACTGGGACAAGAGGAAAGTAAAAGGAAATAGAGGAGAGAGCTAAGAGGCAAAGGGCATTTGTAGAGGTCTAAATAAAGGGATGTACATATGTAAATATATTTAAATATGATGATGGGAAATAGATCTATGTGCATATATTTATAGGTTTAGTATTAAGGTAGCAGATAGGCATTGAGCCTCTACTCAAGTACCCCCTCAATGCAAGAACACTTTGTTCTATTAAACTGGCATTTCATGATGCTCACCTTCCCGATATGATCGATGAAGATAAAGTGAGTGCATAAGCAAATGTGGTAAAGAAAGCTGAAGGTGCCTGGCTCTCAAACGATATAGCATCTGGGGTCTTAAAAGCTTGAAGGTAAACAAGTGGCCATCTAGCTTAGAAGCAACAAAGCCCACATGGAAGAAGCACACCAGCATGTGTGATCACGAGGTGCCGAATGGATCAGTTATCAGG
>NW_022106100.1:3056-4004 GCF_000313985.2 Echinops telfairi | reverse complement strand
TTTGTTGCTTTGCTCCCCTTGCTACTCTGTTGCACTCCCTTCATGTTTCACCCTAGTGTGGGGGGTCACGCTGTGAACAATTCCCACACTGTTTCCAGGGCTGTCCCCTGCAGTGCTGTGGGTCAGTGAGGGGACCTGATGTCTTGTTGTGGGGGCACCTCTATGGTTTTCTCTGTGCCTTGGCTACCCCAAACAGAAGTGTTGTCCTTGGGGCTTGTGGGCCAGAATGCAGTTCTCACTCTCTTTCTCTCTTTCCCTCTTAGTTTGCTCCCATGTGGTATGATCTGGGCAGACCTACCACTCTCCATGGGCTGCACCTTCAGTGCTGTCCTCTGTAATGCAATCTTCTGGGAGGAGGTCAGGGTAGCTGAGATTGGGGCCGGCCCCACAGACCTCTCTATAATTCACAACATTATGCTCATTAAGTTACTAATTCTTCATAATCGGTTCTTAGCCTGGAAGTGATGCTGAAACCTGTTCACTTTGGGTGACCCTGCTGGTATTTGAAATACAAGTGAAAGTTTCTAGCATCTCAACAATACACAAGCCACAAGAGTAAGACAAACTGACAGACAAATGGTGCCATGCAGGAGACAGGCCATAGTTTGAATATGTTTCAGATTCAAGAGTCTAGGCTGTAGTTGAAACACAGACGCAACATTCATCCCTAAGCAAAAGAAGCTTGCAATTGCTCAGCAAGAAATCTAGATCCAGTTAAATGGAGATGAGGTTCACAATAATGTGGGCAAAGTATTATTTAGCCCTCTCATCCCCACTCCTAGAAGCAGAACAATGAATTAAAAGACTTGAAAGTAACATTTCAAATTTATATGTCATGATCATCCTAAGTGACTAGTGTTGAGCGATGGGCATATGAGAGGCCCAGCTTTATTCAGCTATGTTTGTGGTCAGATGAAATCTGCAGCATAAATGGAATTATGGGAAGAA
>NW_022106100.1:0-1183 GCF_000313985.2 Echinops telfairi | reverse complement strand
GGGCTGGGGGCTTTTGGTGTACCACAGTGGAGACCGGCTTGGGTTTGGCCTTAGCCCCGCCACTGTCTCTGCCGGAGCCGGGACAATTTAGAGCCCCATAAGGGGGCTTAAACTCAACACAGCCACAGTTTGCCACCGCCTGCCACAGGACAGGGACTAAACCCTTGCAGCCCCACAGTCAGGGATCTGGGTTCAGCTACAGTGTTATTTTTGTGTCCCTCTCTTCTCTATATCCCCCCCCAGTCGCATTTATTGTTTATTGTTTTATTGCTTTATTAAAAGAGACCTCGCTCTTCCTGTCTGCTCCAGCTGCACTACAGCCAACCTCTGAAACACTAAAGCAGTCCACCCACCAGCCTTCTGGGACACTCCCCTGAGAGGGAAGCCACAGGAGGTTAAAGTGGTAGGTTAATTCCATAGTGAAATTAACTGAAGGCAGTTTGAAGAAGCATTCCTACAAGTCTCCCAGAGAGAGCAAGTGTTCTTCAACTCCCTGGAAAATGTCACCTGGCTCCTCTAAAATAATGAAATAATGAAATGCAAACCCCATCAGCCCCAATGACCTCAATGAAAAACAGGAGAAACAAAAGGCAATGGCAGAAGATGTCCTGAACATAATGACATGCATAGAAGAAGTAGACATTGAGCTGCCACAGAAAGAAATTTTCAGAATGCTGCTTGGAGTCATACAGGATATGAGGGAAACAATACAGAAAAAGGATGAGATGATAGAGGAGATAAAGGCCATACACTAAAAGGAAATACAGGAGCTTAGGGAGGAAATAACAAAAACCAGTAGAAACACGGAGCTCGAGAATCGACTGGAGTAAGCAGAGAATCACATCAGTGATGGAGGAGAGCGAAGCAGACTTTAACAAATGTGAACAAAAAATCTAATAAGATCATCAGAGAAGCTGAAGAAAACCTAAGAGCTATGTCTGAAGATATGAAGCAGAACAACATTAGAATTATTGGCTTACTGGAGGAAGACACATCAAAGAAGTCAGTGAAACAATAGAGAATTCTTGGAAGAAAACTTCCCCAGCTTAATGAACGAAAACCAGGAAACATTCTGGAGACTGAAAGAACACCATCTAGACTGAATCCCAAGAAGAAGTCACCAAGGCACATAATAGTTAAACTATCCAACTTTGAGGAAAAGGAGAAAATCATGAGAGCAGCT
>NW_022106099.1:2714-4068 GCF_000313985.2 Echinops telfairi | reverse complement strand
GCTGTAATCTTTACAGTGCTGAGCACCAGTGCAGTGGATTCGAATTGCCAGCTTTTCGGTTAGCAGCCAAATGTTTAGCCATTGTGCCATCAGGGCTCCTATGAAATGTCTAGGACAGACAAATCTACAGAGACACAAAGTATGTAAGTGGCTGCTTGGGTTGGGGGAGAAGAGCTAAAAGGTATGGAGTTTATGTTCTAAAACTCATTGTGATGATGGTTGCACATATGTATAAATATATTAAAGACCTTTAAATTATACTTTAAATGGGTGAATTTATGTTATGTGGATTGTATTACGCTGTTTTTTAAAATGATCGATGGGGTAGAGCCAAGTTCTATAAAGAGCCAGAGAGTAAATATTTTAGGCTTGGCAAGCCATATGGTCTTTGTCACCACTACTCAACTCGGCTGTTCTGGTATGACAGCAGCCAGACAATATGTAAATGAATGGACTTGGCTGTGTGCTAATAAAGCTTTATTTGTGGGTACTCAAATTTGAATTTCACATTATAAAATAGCATTCTTTGAATTTTTCCTTACTATACAAACAAAACAACAACATAAAAACCATTCTTCACCAGTGAGCTATACAACAGTTTGAAGTAAATCATAATTTGCTGATCCCTGAGCTGGATGGACCTAACCTCACCATTTTGGCTCTCTGGGGACTGGGGAAATCTCGCCCCTTTACAAATCCAACAAACAAGCAGCAGTCTTGATTCTTCTCCCAGTTTCCCCCCCATTACTAGCTCTCCCAAAATGACTTTCCAAGACCCTGCGGTACTCACAAACTCAGCCAAATGTCAAACAGCAGGAAATCCTCCTAGACTCCATTTCCAAAACAGAAGACAAACTTTAATCAACTTGGTAAAAGAGGCTGTGTTCCTTCTAAAGGTAACTCACTTCTGAACAGTAGGGGGTAGGGAAGAGACTCTGAAGCAAAGTAGAGCTGCCCCCATAGAGTTTCCAAGCTGTGGATCTTTAGGGAAGTAGGCTGGCACACTTTCCCTCAGTTTGAACAGCTGGGTCCAAACTACCAAACTTTGGGTTAGCACCCAAGCCCTTTACCAGGGCACCACCAGGGCGCCTTTACCCGACATGTAAAAGGAACTCATAAATGTTTGTCTATTCAGAAACCATGCCCTTTGGCAAGAGGGCTCCTACTGTGGAAAATGGCTTATCCTAATAGAACCTTCATTCTGTATCTGGGTTCCAGTAACTTCTAAACTTAGCAACTCTTCCTCCAATGACAGGTGGCAGGTGAAAGAGACCAAGGCTCTCATCCAGACAGTGCCAAGCTGCTGAGGTACATGCCTATCTAAACCTCCTTAGCATTACACCCAGTGCCTTTG
>NW_022106099.1:0-1483 GCF_000313985.2 Echinops telfairi | reverse complement strand
GTGCATCACGAAAACATCCCAACCCAATGCTGCCCAAGCCCACAAGTCCAACATTAACCCATTAACCCAACACCAGTCCACAAAGTCCTCCAAGCAAGGGAAAACTCCTTGTCCACAATTGAGTCCAGGGCCAAAGGAAGAGCACTGTTTCCCCGGAGCCGACATGGTGGCAGCAGTGGGCATCCAAAGGAGGCCCTGAGCATAATGTTAATCCAGGAGCAATAAACCAAGACTACTTGGCAGCTGCCTGGGACATCTCCCCACATGGAGCTCCATGTGGTAAGGACCAAAAAACTGATGCACGTCCCTGGTATGTGGGTGAGGTAATTACCAGATGGCTTCTCCCACAGTTTTTTTTTTTTGCTCTCATAGCTTCCACAGGAGCAGTGCCAACTACAAGGAAAAGTTCTCCCAAAGGGAGACCCTTAGTCTGGGGGTCTCAAAGGCCAGGTATGTGAGCCCAGACAGGAGGATGACTGAATTGTCAGCTAGCAATGCAGCAATCTACACATGAAATAGCTATCTAGGATGGCAAGCGGCTCTCCATTTCTGTCAAAGTTGGGGGTGAAGGAATGGATGACAGAAATCAAAATGATTCTTCAAATGCTCCCACGGAGACCTAGGGATTTCTGTGGGTTGCGCTGCTGATGGCAATTGGGAGGTGACCACTATTCTAACTGAACCAGTTCCACTTTCACCTTTTTAGCATCTTTTTTTAAGATAATTCACATCCCATTGAAAGTTTACAATTCAATGGCCTTTCACGCATTCACTGGGTTGTGCAACTATTGCCATAGCAGTGCTGCTTTTCTCTCTCTACTGACTTGACCATTTGGGGCTTCTAGGTTCAGGCTTATATTCTGCCTACCACTTTGTAGGGGCACGCCTACCCTAACAGCATCTTGGAAGATCCCGGTTATACTGTTGACTCTGCTTTAACATCTGTGTCTTGCACACTGTACTACTGGCCTAATCCTTTGCTCTTGATCCCTAAACCTGTTTAAGGGTTTTTTCTCTGCCCCTGTTTCCTTGGCTCAGTGTCCCCCCTACTCTTTCTACTTCTTATGGAATACACAGACACTTCTGGATATAGAAACACACGTATTCCCACAAGCGCAAATGAGGCACACTAACATACAAAGAAACACAAACATAAAGGCATATACCTTTGCACATATACAAACACACACACACACACACACACACACACAAAGCCTCTCAAAGACACCTGATCCCTGTCCCTGTCATCAGCAGGACTCTCATCCAGAAGAGACCAAGCAGACCCACCCACAAAAAGTGGGAAAGGAAAGCCAACAGTCTGCTTACCGAGAAAGGATTTCTCCTGTCTGTCAAAGCAAGCAAGCCACCTCCTGGGTTTTCCAGGAAACATGAGGGATACCATCTGGGGTTGCTGCTGCCTTATCCTGTATCTGGCTGTGGCCCTGGGACAGATTGCAAACTATGCCTACTCCCTCTGATGGGT
>NW_022106098.1:2704-4078 GCF_000313985.2 Echinops telfairi | reverse complement strand
AAAGAAAAATAAGCTTATTGAGAATGTTACATGGAGAACCCAATGCTTATTGAATTTTTAACATGACCACTTATAAAGGAAATGAAAATAAGATGAAATAAAAGACTATGAAAATGATATAAAATCTTACCATTTTGAGAAAATAATAAAATGTATGAAAGAAATCCAGACGATAAAATGTATCTGTCAGGTACCAGAAATTTACATTTTTAATTTATTTTATTTTTTAGAAATTTACTTATTTTCAAGTGACATAGGTATATTCCATGTTCTCTGACAGTGATGGAAGAACTACGTTATGGAGTATGGTTATCATTTCTGAGATAAACATGTATACGGTATCATTGACATTGGCTCATATTTTCCTAGTGAAATTTACCATCAGCTCCTTCTTGTATAGGCAACACTGAATGATAGAATAGGCTTTATTAAAAGCAAAGATGCAGTACTCAAAAGTTTATAACTAAAGGGCATGACATCAAAGCACAGGTAAGCAAGGATCCAGGTCACTTGTGTAGTAATCTTGACTCCGTAGAGCCTTGCCTGCGTTTTGAATGAGATCTGCCTGGAGCTCAGGGCAGAGGACGGATCATATGCTTGGCTGCACCTCCAAGGTTTCATGTGCTTTTCTGATGGTTTTTAAAGATTCTAAACGAACTGGGCAGGTGGCATTTGGTGTGCAGTTGTGGAGGTAACCAGGCAAAGAGAACATACAGAGGAAAGTTAGGAGAAGACACACCCAATACTCCTGTATTTATGAATGAGGGAGTAGAGTAGAAAAGTACTTTTGATTCTGAATGAAGATTGGATATTAAAATTCATAAGAATATATTTTTTAACTCAGAGAAATGTTACATAAAAAATAGAGAAATGGTCAAAATCTGTAACCAAGCCTGGAAGAAAGAAATTCCCAAGTGTCAGATATGGGAGCGAACTTGCCTTTGAAGTGGGTGGTGTCTTAACTGATACTAAGGGAATTACTGAATATAAATGTAGCTGCTAATAGCCAGCAGATGGAGTTTTATAATCACAGGAGGATATAACACAGGCCTCAGCCCTCTCATGGCGTGGGTATGGTGCCGATACTTGCTATAAAAATCAAGGACTCTTGGAAGGAATTCTCCTTTGGGGAGGGGGACTAGGAAAACTATTAAATCACAAGAGTTTAGAAAGCCTGTCAGAACAGGCCTTATTTGGGACAGGTGGTCTGCCCCCACTCCATGAGAAACTAAATGTTCAAGCTGAGCTTCCAGATGTGAAATCTAAATTTATTCTACCCCTATGGTGAGGGGAGCCCAAACAGAGACATTAATATGAAAGCTGGTGCTGGGCCCAAGGAAAAGCTCCTAGGGAGCCTGGCAGAGGCCAACACAA
>NW_022106098.1:0-1101 GCF_000313985.2 Echinops telfairi | reverse complement strand
GTGACTTGCTTTGCAACAAAAACAAACTGCTAGAGTAGAGGTTTTAAACATTATAATCCAAAATTTTTAACAGTTTCATGTTATTAGACTTGACAATATATTTAAAAGATCTTTTTTTGTCATTAAAAAAAAGCAAACTCACTGCCGTCAAGTCCATGCTGACTCACAGCACCCTATAGGATGGGGTCGACCTGCCCCTGTGGGTTGCCACGCTATAACTACTGAAGCAGACCGCCTCAGCTTTCTCCAGCCGAGTAGCTGATCGTTTCAAACTTTTGACCATGGGGTTAGGTTAGCAGCCCAACAAGTAGCCATTATGCCACCAGAGTTAAATTTTTGCCCCCACTCGTCTGCTAATTTGTCACATGATGGTATGATCTTGGAGGCTTTTCCACCTATATTTCAAATACCAAGGGAATTACTCATGGCAGGGAGATTTCAGTGTAGTTTCCAAGCTGAGACATGATAGGAAGAAAAAAGAAGTGGTGCATTTTGAAGCATTGGGCTCTGAGAACCTTATGAATAGTAATGGAAGATTGTCTGATATAGGGCCAGAGGTGAGCCCTCAGTTGGAAGACACTCACAATATGACTAGAGAAGGACTGTCTTCTCAAAGCAGACTTGACCTTCATGACTTGGATGGGACAAAGCTTTCAGGACTTTCATTTGCCAGTGGGCCATGACTCAAAACAAGAAGAGACAACTGCAGACATTCATTAATAATAATTGGAATGTAGAATATACAAAGTATGAATCTAGAAAAATTACATGTTATCAAAAGAGAAATGAAATACATAATGATCGACGTCCTACAATTAATGAGCTGAAAAGGACTGGTATTGGCTATTTTGAATTAAACAATCATAAGATCTATACTGGGAACACCAAGCTTAAGAGGAATGATGTGGTTCAGTGATGGACTTGATACACCAGAATGGAGGAGCGGCTGCTGACACTTGTGAGTCTCTTCCTTCCGCTTTGTACAGCTGGAAGAGGTCAGTAGCTTCCCACACGTTCTGCTTTCAATTGGCGTCAGAAATGGCGTTTGTTGCAAGAACAAAGGGGGGTGGGAGAGGATGACTACTGTGTTGTTTCCTGTAA
>NW_022106097.1:2561-4022 GCF_000313985.2 Echinops telfairi | reverse complement strand
TAGGTTTCAAAAACATGATGCAATTTAGAAAAAAACTGAAATCTGTAGCTATCACTTGATTGGCAAGTTTTTGACCTAAATTGACACAATAATTAGACACAATGATTACCATACGTGTTGGGCTGTGGAGAACAGATAAAATGCTTACATATTTATAAAGCTGTTATCATCCAAGATTGTGCTTAAGAGGTAAGGCGTGGTGATGGAGGGAAGCAGGAGGCAAGGGGGAGGGAGGGTCAGCTAAGGCCTCATTCTTGAGAGAAATCGAACACTTCAAGCAAGTGATCGATTTCTATGAAAGTTGGGAGACTTCCAGAGAAAGTAATTTTTTGAAATGCTTACTAAATGGGGCAGTTATAGTTTATGTCAACTGGACCCTGTAAATATGTGTCGGGATGGACTCCAACCTGTCAGTCAGGTCGAAGCCTGATGATGCCTCCTGAGGCCTGGGGCCCTCTGATAAGGGAGAAATTGGGAACCCCGCTCTCTCTGGCGCTTCATCCTCCTCCTCTCTTGGACTTTCCTGGGACTCTCTTTGTCACCTGGGGTGGCCCACACGGGAGCAGCTGGCACACCCGAACCTGGGAGCAGCTGGCACACTGCCATGCTTCCATTGACCTTGGATCCATCCACTCGACTCTGCCCCCACCTGCCCGTGAGCTCTTGCTCGTCCACCTTTCGGCATCATCGGCCTGTGGCTGCATGAGTCGGAAGAGGCCCAGCTAGCGCCAGACGTAGGGACTTGCGTTGGAACGGGCTGGGATGCCTTTGGGATATGGAATTACTCCTTGATAGAAAGCTCTTTCTGGTACATAGGTGAGGGTTCTTTGGGTCTCTAGAGGCCCCAGCCTAACACTTGAAGGAACGAATCGTGCACACATTAGGTCATTCTCAAAAGCGAACCGAAATGCAACACCGATTAGCAGATTGAGTGGAAGCAGCCCCTGTCCTCTACACTCTCATACAACATGTAAGTGGAGCTCCTGCTGTGTGAAAAGGCGGCATTCCCAACAGGAAAGGGTGGGAGGACTGGGGAAGTGCTCTGGGTGAGTCCAGAGCCAGTGGGCTGACATCTCAGGCAGTATTTGTGCCCTCCTGCTTGGCTGTGCGAGCCGCACTCATGTAAACAGGCCTGAATGGGTCAGACAGTGGTCTTTTGTAGCTGACACAAAACCACTTGGTTTCTTTCCCACTACTTGTGATCTTCTTGTGGCTCTTGGCTGTCACTGGGTAGGCCCCCAGTACAGGGCAGCCCCATCCCCATGGGAATGAAATGTTCCCCAAGCCTTCTCCAGCCTCGTGATAAGTTCCATTGCAATCCGTCGCTGGCTGATTCTCAGAAACAGGTGGTCCGGCATTTATTCCTCGCCTCAAGTCTCAAGACTGCACGGGAACTTGCCGCTGAAACACACAAGCCTCCAGAGCCATAGCATGGTGTCTGCCTTTGTAGGAAAGGCGGGG
>NW_022106097.1:0-1601 GCF_000313985.2 Echinops telfairi | reverse complement strand
TCATGGCCGCTCAGCACCCTTGGGGATATTGTAGGTGGGAGGAAGTAGGAGGTTTGTGTTAGGGACCAACCCAAACTAAACCCAGTGCTGTCGAATCTCTTCTGACTTCATAGCGTCTTTATAGGCTAGGGGAGGGATGCCTCTGTGGGTGTCCAGATTGTAACTCTTAGCAGGAGTAGAAAGCCTCATCTTTCTCCCAAGGAGTAGCCCATAGTTTGAACCTGCTTTTGAAGACAATCTCCACATGTGCAACCTTGCCCTCGTGTTCGTCCATCTCCCAACTACCTCTTCCATGTCTCCCTGGAGGTTGTGTGTGGCCTGGCTTTGTGGTGTGCCTGGCAACTCTAGGACTGCCTGAATGGACAGCGTCCAGTGTACAACTCCTCCCGTTCCCTTCCATTGGCCAGGAGGATCGAGCATCCCCGGGCACTAACACCTAGCCTAGTTCCAGAAAATGGAAGTGAATACTCAGGCTCAGAGTGAAAGTTGAGCAGATATTTTGCCCACAGTCAAGAGACCCCAGCCCACTGCCATCCAGCGGAGTCTGCCTCTGAGCAGCCGTGTAGGGCAGAGGTGAACTGCTCCGTCGGGTTCGCAAGGCTGTGGGTCTCTGCGGGATCAGGCAGTCTCTGCCTTCTTCCCAGGTAGCAGCTGGGGGGTTTGGACCGCTGAGCACACCGCATTATCAGGGACCCTTACTTAAGGGACAAGAGGAGAAAAACAAATCGTAACAGAAGCAAAACACACTCTATGCTCATAAAGATTCCAGTCCACAGTCAACATAATGTAAGCCATGTTCGGTAATCAATACAGAAAGTCAGACGTGCCCTGGAAAATCTAAGCTGCCCCCGGAGGCCCTCTCGCTCTCTGGGCTCTCAGGACAGGTGTGGTGCAGGCTGTACCTCTTTACCTCGTAGAGAGCGGGGCTGCGTGCAGGGCTGGCACCCCCATCTGCTCACAAAGTTGCCCTCTTCCTGAGTTGGAGGCTGCAGTTCCCAGCTGCTGTGTGCATGTTGCTGGAGTTTATATTTGATTATGCAAATACTGTCCCCTAGTGGATATTTATAATAATGCGCTGTGAAATCTCTCAAATCCCATCATTTATATTAGGAAGGTGTCTCAGACTCCTGTCCCACCCTTTCCAGACACTCCTGGGGATACTGAGGTCCCGACCAGAAAAAGCCACTGTGCCAAGGTCGCATGCTAAGGGGTCCATTTCAGAGCCAACCTTAGAAACCTCAACCCCCAACCTCTTATTTACACACTCTTCGGTCACTTGGGAATCAATGAAACTGTTCTGCTGAGAAAACGACACATTTCTGAGAGAGGGACACGTACTCTAGGGAAGGCCATGCCTTTGCTTTGCTGCATCTCAGATGCAGGACTCTGGGGTTATTTTTATTATTTTGATGGTGGTGGTGGTGATTTGTAGGTGAAAATTTGGCTGTGTGGTAGTTAAGTATTGGGTTGTGATCCACATGCTAGGCAGTTGAGGTAGTTAGTTTGTTATGCCAACCTGACCTATAAACGGTAAACGCATGTGGGGTTAATTAAAGGGTGGAGGGATAAGTGGCTCAGTGAGCCTCACCTTTCTAGTTCTC
>NW_022106096.1:2851-4080 GCF_000313985.2 Echinops telfairi | reverse complement strand
GGGGGGGGAGCGAGGACTGAGGGGTTAAGGGTGGGTGAGAGAGGAGGACCTGAAATTAAAAGTACAATTGATTTGACCACAAAGAGTAGGTCTTTAAAATGTATTTTAGCACTAAACTCAAAGTAAATAGACAAGAACCTCTATAGAAAAGTAGAGAATTAATTAGACAGAACACACAATCACACACATACACACACGAGGGATAATTTCTTATTGGATCTGTATGGACAGATGTGAGCTTTCCAAAACATAGTTTGGCAGTACGTATAAAAACCCATGAAAACATGCACAGCCATGAGCTAGCAGTTGTATTCATGAAATCATTAAAGGGTTATTGAACAACGAAATGCTTGCCTTCAGGTAGGACCACGCATCCAGCTCACTCCTTGTCTTTTTTTTTTTTTATTGCTGTTGCTCCTTCCAGCATGGTACAGCTCATGGGGCCCTCATGGGTGAAGCGTAGAAGAGTTGAACTGAAACCCAGTTTTCAAAGCTGACCATATGTACTCCCACTTTCTCACACCCTGTACATATGAAAACCAGTTTCTGATCACACAACCATCGCCTCTCAGGTTGATATCTTCTAGATCTGTTTTCTTCTTTTATTACTTCTCTAATAAATCATCTTATTGGAGGCTCACACAACTCTTATCACAATCCATACATCCTTCCATTGTGTCTAGCACATTTGTACACTTGTTGCCATCATCATTTTCAAAATAGTTTTCTTCTATTTGAGCCCTTGGTAACAGCTCCTCATTTTTCCTCTCCATCCCCCACCGTCCCTCCCTCATGAACCCTTCATACTTTCTAAATTATTATTATTTTGTCATGTCTTGCATTACCGATGTCTCCCTTTACCCGCTTTTCGGTTGTCCGTCCCCTGGGAGAGGGTTGTATGTAGATCACTGGGCCAGTTGTTGCCAGGGTTTCAAATGTCCATAGTCACGGTCCTTCCATTACCCTATATCATTGCTATCAATATATATTTTATTTCAATAATTTAAATAAAACTAGAAATATATAAGCTGGTAATAAATGTGCACTTTTCATCTACCAAATAATGGCATTGAAGTATGTTACTTGTGATTAACTGATTTAACCCACTCATCAATCAAACAAAAGTTAAAACTATGTCTATTGTAACACCGACAAACAAACAAACAACCTCACTATCACTGACTTGATGCCATCTTATGAAGGCCCATAGGACAGAGTAGAGCTGCCCC
>NW_022106096.1:0-808 GCF_000313985.2 Echinops telfairi | reverse complement strand
GTCAGCTGCAATGTTTCCCAGGGAGTGTTCCTTACAGGTTTCATAGTAAGAACTCAGCGCTCTATACAGTACCCACCTCTACATTGTTATTTACGTTAGCTGTATTCCTGTATATTTTAAAAGTAAATCTATGGATGTGGAAATGTTATTTCTGGTTTGTTAGTGAGAGTTAGGGTTATCGATCAAATGTGACCAAGTCAGTCTTATAACATTTCATACCTGAATCTCTAGCTATTCAGTATCCTCAACCATACAGACCACGAAGCACAAAATCTCACCACTCTTGTGACACTATATTGTGCGATGATGGCTTGTGTGTTTTCATGTGCTGGAAGTTATTTCATTGAAATTTTAAATGTCGGCAGTGTCACCCATGACGTATATGCTTCACTGGAGTTTCCAGTTTGAGAAAAACAGAGAAGGGAGGAGACAGTCACTGAAAACCCCATTCTCCACGTGGACTTAACCAGATGGGACTGAGAAGTGAAACACATGCTTCTGGGAAGCGATGATATAGATCCTGAATATTATCCCCCTACAAGGTCATGGGCTAACTGGAACAGACTAATTGCTCACATACAAATTTGGGTTGGAGCTAAAGAAAACGGAAGCAAACCCATGAGATCCAAAATATAACCTTCACTATAGTTCACTGGAATGTAGAGAAAATCTCAAAAATAGATTTGGTGTATTGAATACCAATGGACAATGAGCATATTAATATGCAATGGCATCAAGATCATCAACCACGAAGAAGCAAAGGACCATTAAAAAATAAGAATTAAATTAAAAAATTGATGTTAAAGTT
>NW_022106095.1:3267-4080 GCF_000313985.2 Echinops telfairi | reverse complement strand
ACGTTGCCTGCTGTGTCTTGGTGTAAAAATACTTTTGTCCACTAGATGGCAGTGGTTATCCAGAAAATAGGGAATTGAAGGTAGCTGCTTCCAATGTTTTAAAAGGTTTATGCTTTTTTAAAAAGTGAAGCAACAAATACTGAGGAAAGAAATCTAATGTTTACGATACATGTAAAGCATCCTGAGTAGAGCAAGATCCTTGCTGGAGTGTATTGTTTAATTTTCAAGGTGCCCAGACTAGTATAGTCACCTTTGGAGCTCATCGCATCCCTTTGCCCTTGTAATTAAAGGACCAGTACTCACTTCAGGGCAACCAAATCTGTTGGCCTGTGCTATTTTTGACCAGTGTAGGAAGCAAACAGCTGCGCATTGCTCAAAAATGGCAACTGACCACAGCTCTACTTCGTGGTCCTCCAGAGTCCTGCCAGTAATCCCAACGCTTGACAGCAGGCTTGTGGAACGACCCCATCCTGGAAGGGCTTTGGAGAGCAACGTCCTTGCAATGCTGCATAGTTGGCAGCTGCCTTTCAGCATGGCCGTTGTAGGTTTGAAGCTGGACTAAACCAGACCAAACCTATTGCCCCTGTAGACTGCCTTGTGATGCCCATGTGTCACAGAATTTCTTAATAGGACTATTTTAAAACTACACAAAGTGTAACCCCAATATTTTCTACATGTACAGTTTGGTGATGTTATTACACTTTGGTTATGCAACCATTCTTGCCTACCTTTTCCAAGTTCCACGTCCGTTAGCAAACTCCCTGCTCGCTCAAGTTCTTACCTTCCAAGCTGCTGTCACTTTCATCTCGCGTA
>NW_022106095.1:0-1329 GCF_000313985.2 Echinops telfairi | reverse complement strand
CCATATTCTTCATGGGAGCAGGTTTCCAGGCCTTTATTCTGAAGTTCTGAGTAGGGTTGGACTGCCAAACAGCTTGTGTACCACCCAGGGCCTTAGAGCTTTGGGACATAGGATAAACAAGAAGCTTAGTTGGAGAGAAAATAGCTTCTCTGGTTCCACTTGTGCTAGTCTAAACTAGTATGAGTCCTCTCTTCTCTCTGAACTTCTCACTTCTCTACATACTGTGTGAAATACTTGTTACCTGCCAAACTTGTTCCAAAGATTGTGGAACATCCATATATTCATTCCTATCTTCTTATGGTCATTAAAATCATGAAGTACAAAGTAGTGGTAGAATATGCCCCCTTTGGGTCTATCTAGAATGTCATGGCTCTGGGAGGGCTGGGAAGGTGGCCAAAGGATGAACTTAGGTTCCTTGCAGAATTGAGGTACCAACATGAGAGTTGCATGAGATACAAAGAAAATGATCAAGCCTGGAACGCCTCTGACTGATGAAAGGTGAAAAGAGCAGGCAGAAATCTAATCTGACTACAGAATCAACTGATGCCTTTAGATTCCCTCTGGGATCTGGGAAATATATGTCTGGAGGGAAAGGGCTGGGCAAAGGCAGAGCAGTTCGTTGTCTGCAATATGAGAGGACAGACAGACAGACGGCTTGCCTGGAGTAACAGCTTGTGCTAGGAAATAAGGTCACAGAATAGAACATTCAGAAGCGACAGCCAGCCCACTAACTATGAAAGAGGTTACAATTCTTTGATTAGATGAAGGTTTTTTTAAAACTTCGAAAGCACAAGCAACAGAAGAAAATTGAACTTCATAAAAATGTAAAATTAAAAACTAGTTTTTGTAATTTGGGTGGGAGTTTAAAGAGCAAATTGTTTTTCCATTTCACAATTCACTAATGTTTTGTTTGGTGACATTGACTACAATTCCCATAATGCAACAGAGTCCTTCCCATTTCCTCCCTGTGTTCCTTTTCTATTTGCCCGGTCTGATCCCTTCCTGCCTCTGAGCTTTATTCCTGGGCAATGCTGCCTCTTTGCTCTCATGTGGTTGACTGTTCTCAGTGTGTTTCTTCCTAGTTTTGTTGTGTACCTTAATAGGCATGTCTGTTCTTTGGATGGAAATTGAACCACAGGCGTGAGTTTCCAGGCTTAAAGGTTGTCCGAGGGCCAGAGTTTCAGGGTCCCCAGCAATCTCTATTAGACCAGTAAGCATTTTAAAAATTATTTTTTGAGTTTGTTTCACATTTTGTCCCACTCTGCAATTGGATCTCCTCTTTTGATCCTTTGCAGAACAGTCAGCAGTCACCATCTAGTTCTGATGTAA
>NW_022106094.1:2949-4037 GCF_000313985.2 Echinops telfairi | reverse complement strand
GGTTCTGTTGCCCTTCTTCTTTTGCCAAGAAAGCCACAACGGTTGCCTCAAGTGCTTGCTGGCCCAGAAGCCAAAGGAGCACTCAGGGACCGAGAAGAGGCCGTGGATGTCGTTTGGCAGAGGCTTCTGGTTCCAGATGGCCTTGGGTCACGTAGGGCTGAGGAGCCTTTTAAATACCCAGTAAGGTGGGGTTAGGCAGCAAAACACACAAACTCGCATCAGACCAGCTCTTGAAAGGAGAGCCTGAGAAATGCACAGTCCACACCATGTTGAGGGTGGCCCTCACCCCTCTCGAGTACAACCAAGAGGCTGAAATAAAGAGGTAAACTTGCCTGGGCAGATAATCTAGCAAAAACCCACAGACGGTACGGCCTCCAAAGTGCGATGGTAACGAAGCGACAGGGAGTGGGGAAAGTGCTCAAGCTTGCTGTCTGCAGAAACGAGTGCCCACATTCTGGATCACCATTGGGGAGTGGGGGTTTTCGACGGATAACAACTACGCCTCACCAATTCAGCGTAGAATCAACATGCAATTATCTGCAAAGTATGTGTTTGCGTTTAATCTGCTCATAGGCTTACTCCCAGAACTGGGGCCAGATTGAGAAGATTGCCTTTAATCAGGGGCCAAATGTGAGCTTTGGCTGCTGCTGCTGTAGCATTTAGCTATCCATCATTCACATGCCTCAAATGTAACTGTTAAAACGATTCTCTGTGCCTCATTTGAATGCAAGGTGTCACCATTTCCTGTCAATGGTGATTGGACTCACAGCGAATTCCCCACCTCCAAAAGCCAGCAACAACAGCAAAAGCCAACAACAACAGCAAAGCATAGAAAGTCAACCATGGGAAAGCAAGCCACAAGGACTGATGCTGAAATCCATGCTCGGTTCCGATTACATGCTGAAGCACCAACTCTGTCTTCTAGGACGTCAGTAATACTGTATTTAGTGCCTAAAAAAATCATTTGGTTAGCAAAAAGTAGCCACCCCAAATCATTGAAAAAATGTATGTATTTTCTTTGGAAGGAAAGCAAACCAACAAATATATAAAACAAACCCTATTGACTGACGAGTGTTTCCTTTTTATTC
>NW_022106094.1:0-1107 GCF_000313985.2 Echinops telfairi | reverse complement strand
TCCCAGGGAGTGAGCATGTGTCCCAGCTCCAGCAAGCTATTTATCTCCTTAGTGCCTCCAAATGAGGTCATCAAGCTACTACCTGATGAACAGGCTGGACTCCACCTCTTCACCCTGAATCCTTACACTGACACCAGATGATATAACTAACACACTCTCCCCCACCCACCCACCCCCACCCCTACCCAGGGGCTGTGTGGAAGAGAAAGTTTAGTGACTTTTTTTAGGATGCAAGAAATGCACCTCCATGGTAATGTTAAGAAACCATGATTTTTCAGAACCATTCTTTTACAGAGTTAAGAGCCATGGCAGGGATGGCTGTCTGTGTGAGAGGCTGCAGCTCAAAGAACAGCATGCAGTCAGGAGGCCTATCTATGTTGCCTGTACACAAACAAGTGCCAGCATTTACTTGTGCTACTGTGTTCTGTTGAGCCTGATGCTGTGACTCAGCATCCTCCTCTCTCACCCCATCTGTTCAATGCATCTCTTCAGAGGGCCCTTCTTCTGGGCTGCTTTATGCCAAGGGGGATCTGCCAGCTAGCTGTTCCCTTCAAGCTGACCACAGCTGGGAACCCCGAAAATGTGGACTCAATTGCTCAGTTGGCAGTGTTTCTAAGCAAGTGCCCATCTTGTCCTGGGAGCCTATGGTACTGTGAGCGGGGGAGCCAGTTGGCCATCTAACAGCATGGTCCGTACTCCAAACCTGACTTGCTGCCTGCACTTATGCCTCCTGGCATGCACATCTGAGTACGAACCCACACTTCCTCTTCCTGGTGAGTAGGCACAGGGATGTATGCACTAGAGAACTTAAGAGATGCTCGCTCGGAACACACACAGGCATCTTCCTGCCCTTCTAAAGGTGTGGGAGCAGTGCTATCCCAGGCACACCAGCTCTCAATGAAAACCCCAGCTCCAGAGGTAGTGGCACAGAGTGGTTAGAAATTTGACTCCACCCACATCTCCAGAAAAAACAATTTAAACAACCTTAGGCTAAATCCTCTCATGTTCTCTTGACTCATCTAGAAAACAAAGCAAGTAAGAGAATTGTGGTGATAATGTGGGTACATGTGCTTAGCGCTGTGCTTGGATGCAGTGTGCATTCAATAA
>NW_022106093.1:3087-4080 GCF_000313985.2 Echinops telfairi | reverse complement strand
GGGGGGAAAGAATTTAAAAAAATAAATTGGACAAAGGAACAAGCAAATCCATAAGTGGCTCTCACATAAGCCAATTAGTTTCCCCATCAGTCGCTGGGGCTCTCGAGCTGCAGGGTGATGCACAGTTTATCTGGAGCACAAGAGGTAGACAGACGCGAAGGACTTCCTCTGCTTATTTGCTATGAACCAGAGCAACTGAGATGGCGAAAACGGCAGAATACACTGTTGATGGCGCAAATGTTTACAGTTCACCCCCCTCCCCTCACCCTCATCCCCAGCGCCAGCTGTTACAACCCGTGCCATTTCTTGTTTGCAGGGTAGCTCTTAGGTGCTGTAATTTGTTTAGTTCACTGTACAATTCCTTTGAAGTTGAAAAGCAGACATGAAAAGACTACAGGGAGGAGGTGGCCCTCCAGGTGGAGGCCGCTGACTCCCTCTCTTTCAGGCTAAACACAGAATGAAATCTCCCTTGCTTTCAATATGAATCCAGCGCGGGGCATTCAACAGAGAATCCTGCTGTGATTCATCAGCCAGCCCTAAATATCTCATGGCAAATGCCCTACTGTACCCTGAACATCGGTCCTTTCCCATCAATTTCTCAAACTGAGTCTGCTCGACTGGAGGGAAGAAGCTTTCCCTTTGTAGGTTAAGCCCCATTTGGGAGGCAAAAATGCCTGGTCCTGTTAAAGAGGCAGAATAGTTCCTTCGAAGGCGAGCCTGAAGTACCTGGAGGCAGAAGCTCAGAACTCCCCCATTGCCCCCAGAGAGGTCCACCGGTGGCCTGGTGCAGGGTTCGGGAGCAGACAGCTCAGGGAACCAGGTAACTGCGGTGCCAGGAACAAAGAGTCCATCCACACCTGGGGTGCAGACAAAGGGAGCCAGCCTCAGCTACCCAAGCCCCAGTTCTCATGGTCCTCTTTACCAGCCGCTGGGGACCCCTAGTGGCGACACACACCAGGCACAGGTGTTCTGGAATCAATTCTGAATGGCAGC
>NW_022106093.1:0-900 GCF_000313985.2 Echinops telfairi | reverse complement strand
TATTTTAGCCACATGCAAATAAATATCCCAGATGGCTTGAAAATGAGGTGTGACTATACGATTCTCAAAGGTTGAAAATGCATCTGCAGTGCCAGACAGACCTGCACTTGAACCCCAGTTTGTCACTCATGTGCCGTGTGACCTTGAGCACGTTACTTGACCTTAGTTTCCTAATCTGTAAAATAGGTCTAACAATACCTTCGTCACAGGGTTAGCGAGAATGGGAGCAAATAACAGATCTAACATGTATCCTATCGAACACATAGACACCCAATTAGAAATGTGGGTGTCTGGTCCTATGGGAAAAGCAGGGCGAGTTTGCACCTACTCTTTCAGGGGGCTTGTGTGAGGTCACGTGTATGAGAGTAAATTAAGATGGGTGAGAAAATCTTGGGCTGGGAAAGGAAAGCTGGGTGACTTAGAGAAAGAATGTTACCTCTCTGATGCTTAGTCTCATCTCTTAAAATCGAGGTAATATCCCATCTTTTTGTTAAAGATCTGAAGGTAATTAGTGTAATCAATCATATTATCAGCACTCAGCAAGATTGTTGCTGTTGGCTGCCTTCAGTCCCCAACTCCTGGGAGCCCTAGACAATGGAGTGAAACACTACCTGGAATCACCATGAGCCAGATAGATCTCTGGGTCTTGCTTCAGAGCCAGTCCATCTTGGCCTGGAAGCTCTCCCGAAACTTGTTCAAAATCAGCAACACAAGACTCCACGGGCAGTTAAGTGGTGGGTTTCTATGTGAGGCACTGGCCAAGAATTGAATGTGGGTCACCGGCACCCCCCAAATAAAACCAAGCCAAACTCGTTGCCATTGCGGCAACTCTAACTCATCTCTCTTCTGTAGGACCGGGTTGAACTGCCCTCGGTGACTTTCAGAGGCTGTCAATCTTTA
>NW_022106092.1:2709-4081 GCF_000313985.2 Echinops telfairi | reverse complement strand
ATGAGCATGAGATGCCACTCTCATTTAGATAGCTCTTTAATTTCTTTCAACCATGTTTGATAGCTCTCCCAGTATACATTTTACATAAAGGCATTCCTATTTCATTCTTTAAAAATTCTTTCTAAGTGGAATTGTTCCCTTAATTTGTTCATTTCTTTTGTAGAGAAATAAAACTGAGTTTTGTATATTGATCTTGTCCCCTCTCCTGTGCTGACCTAATGCATTTTTAGAATGAAAATTTTTAATGAATTACTTAGGATTTTCTATATATGTGATCATGTCACTTGCAAATGGAAAGAGTGTTATTTTTTTATTTTTCAATCTTGATGACCTTTATTTCACTTTCTTGAAGTAATGCCCTTTTTACAACTTCCGGAACAATACTGACTAGAAGCATGATATCAGATGTCTTGTTCCTGATCTAAAACTCCCAAGAAAACTCCCAAACAAACAAACAACCCCCAGACTCACTGTCACGGAGTCAATTTTGATTCATAGCAACTGTTTAGGGCAGGGTAGTGGCCCTGCGGGTTTCTGAGACCGTGGCTCGTGCCCCGATTGGAAGCCCTCGCCTCTTCCCCTGGGATCCACTGGTGATTTTACATGGCTGACTTTGTTGTTAGCAGCCCAGCGTGCAACCACTCTGCCTCCTGATCCAAAGATCAAAATGCCCAGTCTTCCATTATTCAATAAGATGTGGCTGGTGGTTGGTGTGTATGTTCCAGAGATGTCTTTTATCAAATTGAAAAAGTTTTCTTCTATTCTTAGTTTCTTGGGTCTTTTTAGCTTTGTCTGCCTCTTTTCCAATAGTCACCTGTCTAGTGCTATATTCTATTGATAGATGGTATTGATACTTGAGTTTGGGACCCTAAACCAACCTTGCATTCTGAGACAAATTCTACTTAGCCACAGTATCATGTGCTATACTCAGTTTGCTAGGAGTTAGCATTTTGTTGAAATTTTTTTGCTTCTGAGAATATCACACACTGGTCTGTAGTTTTCCTCTGTGGCCTTTGTCTTGTTTGGGTAACGGAATAGCATAGCTTCGTAGAGCAAGTTGAGAATTTTGTTCCTCTTCAATGTGTTTTAAAGAATTTGTGAATAATTGGCATTAATTATTATTTATATGTTTGGATTTTCATTTTAAAATGCTGTTTTGTTGGTAATTTTATCCTTTTACTACTCAGCTTTTCTATTTCCTCTTGACTCTGTTTCTGTAGTTTAAATCCTTTTAGAAAACTCACCATTTCATCTAAGTTATCTAATGGTTCTCTCATAAGTTGGTGCATCTAATAGTGTCTCAGATCTTTGGTACTCTGCTTATTTGTCCTCCCCACCATCTCTCTCTACTCTTCTGCTTATATCATTTCTG
>NW_022106092.1:0-926 GCF_000313985.2 Echinops telfairi | reverse complement strand
AGAAGGGCTCTTTTCAGCTGCCTTTTCTCTTGTAAATAGTTAGCTTGTCAGCCATTCTGTTTAGTGCTATCATGGATCTATTCGCTCACTCACTGCCATTAAGTCAGTCCACCTCATAGCAGCCCTGTAGAATGGAATAATACTACTCCTTTGAGTTTCAAAAGTTACATGTTTTTCTGGGAGCAGAAAGCTTCATCTGTCCCCCATGATGTGGCTGGTGGTTTCAAACGGCTAACCTTGTGGTTAACAGTCCAACTTGTAACCCACTAGGACTCACCATGCACCAACCAGTCTCCTTTTAATTGCTCAACATCAAAATCTCTATTGCTCCTGAGCGTGCTCTTAGGCTTGAAACTCACCACACTAGTTTCAGATAAAACCACTTTCCTGAGGAAGATGTGGGTCTGCGTATTTATAGTTTAGCTCCCTCCAGGCAGAACCTCCTCTCCACCACTGCTCAGGAGCTAGAGGAGGGGACAGTGTGCCGCTACTTTTGGAATGACAACCGTGCTCTATTTGTGTCATGTATGATAGCGGTGGTGGTGATTGGTTTGGTTCTCCTGGCTTGTGAAATCTACACTCTATGAACACGACGAGACAAGGGTGATTATGAACCAGTATTCTGGGTTTATTCTTGACCCAAATCACACTTAGTCACACTTGCCTGGAGTAGAGCGTCTGCGACATGATGCTAGGAGGGAATGAGGAATGTAGTGGCTGCTCCACCTTGGGGACAAGATTGAGTGAGGAACAGAGGGAGCCTACAATTGTGACCACACCCCCTCAGAGGAAAGCATCCATCACTCTGAGGGGGGCGGGGAGGGAGTGGACATGGTTCAAACCGCAGTGATGCTCCCATTATTAACAACTGTTTTATTGGGAGTGAACACAGATATCACGCCACAGTTCCATCCGATCAAGAAGTA
>NW_022106091.1:2508-4073 GCF_000313985.2 Echinops telfairi | reverse complement strand
ACACACACACACACACACACACACACACACACACACACACTGTATGAGGACCCATCTATCAGCAAAGGAATGCTCAGGGACCCAACCTGGCACCAGAAACTGGGAGAGGGAGATCCACAGATAGGAGCCACCTGGCTGGGGTCCTGGTTTGGATATGTAGGGCCCGTGGATGAGGAGAAAAGGTATTTCTTGTCTTTAAAGCCACTCATTTGTATTTCTGTTATGGCAGCCCGAGGTGACTAAGACTCAGGAGTGGATTGCCCAATAAGCAAGGTAAGCACAGATCTACTTGTGCTTACTTACTAATGTGCAGTGAACCGTTTCAAAGTAAGCCCAAGTAAGCCCATGTCTAACATGCTCTCTGGGCCCTCTGTCCCTGTCAGGGATGGGAACTTGGTGAAGACCCTTTGATTCTGTCGGAGGGCGCAGTGGGGCTGGGAGAGAGGCTGATGGCAGCCAGACCTCGGAGCTGAATCTTTGATGTGGTGAAAGTGTGAAATTGCTTCCTACAGACAAGTGAGGAGGTCCAAGGGAGCCCATGCTTGCCTTGCTTAGTGGGTAATCCAACAGTGCTAAGACATTACTTTCTTCTCTGAGTCTTTGAAAGTAAGATTCCCTTTCAAGTTCACGTGTGTAGGCTGGGCCTTCAGCTGGAGGCCGGGGTATTGGAGACAACAAGCCAACTTAGCCTGAGGCCTGGTTGTCAAGCAGAGCACATGAGCTGGACAGCCAATGGGGCACCTCCAGGTTCTCCAGCCAGCCCCTGCTCACCCTGGCCTGGGGCACTGACAGCACTTGCAGAAAGGCCTGGAGAGCTCAGGTGTGATACTTTCCCCTGGACTCCCTCTGGTTGTCGGAGAGAGTTATATGGGATGTAGGTAGCCTGCACGAAGCTATGGATGCCACCGGAGTGGATGTCTCTAGGACTGGGGCCACAGCTGGCAGTCGCCCTGGCACTTGCCAGAACCCATGGTAATTCCCTGACTGTCGGCCTGTGCACATGCCTCTTTCCCTGACAGTTGGATTGGATTCCCAAGGGAAGGGCACTAATGGAAAATACTTGCTTGGCTGCATGTTTCTGGGCTCTCGGCTCTGACTGCAGGCCTCGCACCTTCATAAGCACCCACGGCTGGTTTACAGGCATTAGGTGGAGGGTGGGAGATACTCTAGCCTCTCCAAAAAGTAAAGAAAAGAACACAAGAGATCCCCCCTCCTACCCTCCACTCAGGTAAACCGATTCCATGGTGGTAGGGGTGAGGCAAGGCAAGGTGCTGTTCTGTACCTGTGATCCATCAGTTCGAGAAGAGAAGGTGGGCCTGGCAGTGATCGGCCGCAGACAGACAGTGAGGGGAGCTGGTGTTCCCCTGAGTCAGGGTCCTTAAACGGGTCGTTAAAACACTCTCCACTGACATGGAGATGTCCGTCTTTGCTTTCAAGTCTCATTTCTGGGCTGCAAACAAAGCTTGCCAGGATTAGCAGCCCGCATGTGTGAATCAGTTAATGAGTCTGCCTGACTTGGAGGGCGCCATCTTTGGTGAAGATTAGCACTTTCCTAGGAAGTGTTG
>NW_022106091.1:0-847 GCF_000313985.2 Echinops telfairi | reverse complement strand
CTCCCTGTTCAGGCGCAGGAACTGTCTCTTCTCGTTCTTTATTGTCAAATATGCTGTTCCTGGCTAATTTCATATTTATATCCCCCACGGCGAGAAAGAAAATAGCAATGCTGTTATTACTCACAGCGCCAAGGCTCTTTGGAACCTGTTGGTATGAAAATGCTATAGATCTTCTTGTCTGTGCAGCTCCCTCCACTGTGGGTTTACGGCTACTTACAGCATTTCTCATGACGGTGGCTTCCCCGGCTCTCCAGGAGGTCCTTGCTGTGCTTCATTGGCGATGACCACAAATGCAGGCCTTCCCCAGCCACGCGGGAAAGTGGAAACCACCATTTGTCTTCTGGCCAGCCTAAATCTACTGCTTAGAACACCCCATCACAGTGTTGTTGCTGTGGCATTTCATCGAGCGGATTCTGGCTCATGGTGACCCCACAGGCTGCAGGAGAACTGTGATCTACATGCAGGCACAGGTCGCCACGTCCTTTCTGCCACAGAGCCTTGCTGCCTTTTTGATTCGCAGCCAAGTGCTTAAACAGCGTGCCCTCAAAAGCCAACCAAGCAAGACCAAACACCCTGCTATCGAGTCGATTCCAACTTCTTTAAGACAGAGGAGAACAGGCTTCCCAGACTTGAAATCTTTATGGCAGTATGCAGCCTCAGAGTGGCTGGTGAGTTTGAACTGCGGACCTTGTGGTTAGCTGTTCAGTTCATAGCCCAGGATGTCACCAGGCTCCTGTGTGCCTCCAGGGCTCCTTCATCACAGTATAGGACAACACATATTCAACAATGCGGACGTCTTCAGGCTGTGTGTTAGTCTGGGTACTTTAGAGAAACAAATCCTCAGAAA
>NW_022106090.1:1791-4076 GCF_000313985.2 Echinops telfairi | reverse complement strand
CTTTCAATTAGCCCCACATGTGATTATTGGCCAGGTTGGCACAATTAACTAACTCACTTTGGAAATGTTGATGGCAACATATGTACAAGTGTGCTTAATACTATTGAATGATAGATTGCTATACGATTTGTAAGGGCTCCAACACAATGATAAGTAAAAGAAACAAGAATAAAAACCCCCAAACTCGCTCCTTCAGAAAGGCTGGCCTGCCCTAGAGCGGGGAGTGCAGGGCTTGCTTGCCGAGAGCTGTTTGCAGACACGACTCTGTAGGGGAACAGCACATGTTGGGGCCCTGGGGACCTGGCCTGCCAGGCTCTGTGTCCACAGCTTTGTCCCAGCCCCTCCTCCCTCGGCAGGGCCAGGCCTAGAGTCCCAGGTCATCTCTGCAGCTGGAGCCTTGACCTTCGGCTGGAGGACTTGGGGCCCCTTGCTGTCCACTCTGTCTGCCACTGCCTCTGGGCAGCCTCTCCTCTGGAAACCGATGGCTTCTGCCTCCGTGTTCGGTTTGGAGCAGATATAACTGCACTCACCCTTGCTTTTTCAAAAAGCACTGCAGGAGGAATTACCACCCAGCCCTGCGCCACCCTCGCCATGGTGTTCACGGTTGAGGCCAGGGTGGCAGCCACTGTGTCCGTCCGTCTCCTTTGAGGTCATCCTGGGGAGGGCTGACCCCGTTGCACCAAGCATGATGCCACTCTGCAGGGATGCCGGGTCTCACCGTTCCCTCATCAAGGAGCCTTCTGGCTGTACCTCTACCCCCGAGAGCTGCTCGTTCTTCTGGTTGTTTCTCGTGTGATCTTGAGCCGGGCACACGTTAGTCCTCGATGGGATCTAAGCGATACCTGACTGTTTTAGAGTTGGTCCGCCAGGTGAAGTATTGGTCGCCAGCACTGCAGTTCCCACTGACGGCGGTCCGTGTACAACAGGGCGCATCGTCACATTGCAGCCCATGGATGTCACTGCCTCATGGAGGGCTGTCCTCTTGTCACCACCCTCGACTTCACCAAGCGCGATGTCCTTCTCTAGGGACAGCCCCTCTTGGTCACATGCCCAAAGGAAGTGAGGCAAACTCTCGCCCTCCTTGCTACAAAGGCGGTCCTCCTTCCAAGACAGATGTTGGTCCTCTGGCGGCTCACGGTACTTTCTCTCAGTCGTCACCAACACCACCACTCAAGGGCTCTGCTCTTCTCTGGTCTTCCCTGCTCCTCGTCCATGTTCACCTGCGTGTGAGCTGATTACAAAGGTGCCCCTTAGTCCTCAAAGCGACATCTTTACTTTTTTTTTTTTTAATCATCTTATTGGGGTTTTTTACAGCTCTTATCACAAGCCATCCATATACCCATTGTGTCACGGCATAGAAGCCTCATGTTTCTCCGGGGAGCATCTGTGGGTTCGAACTGCTGACCTTGGGGTTAGCACAGGATGCACCAGGAGCCTTCAGTACGGCAGACGTTCCAACCAGAACCACCTGTACCCTCAGCTGTGTGTTTTGGCTGAGGAGAGCGCCGCTCTTCACTCGCTGGCCCTCAGCTGTGGCAGTTTGCCAGGCCCTGCTCCAGCTGCCTCCGCACCCCACCCTACCCCAGCTCCCCCTCCCTTACTGGCTGCTCAGCTGAACCTCCTACTGGCTGTCCCCCTAACACCAGGCACCGCGCGCCCTGGGGGCCTTTCCTCTGATCTCAATGTGTTTTCATTTGGGCCCTCAAATCTCAAGTCTCGCTGGACCCCCAGTCAGCACTGAGGAGGGACAGCCTCCCTCTAGGACCCCCAGGGGCAGTCCTCCGCCGTCCCAGAGGTGGCGGGGGTCAGAGCCACTTCATGGGCAGCAGCTTGGTGGCTGAGGATGACCAAGGTGCTTGTCCTCCTTGTGGCTTCTCTGAGGAGCAGGGCCGCCCCCGCCCTGAGGGGCCATGTGTTCCCCGGCAGGACTGGGCCCTGCAGCAGGATTCATTTCCTCCTCTCGTAGTGAGCGGTGACAAGAAAGAGATGTTGGCTGTGGGTCGCGCCTGTCCCAAGGTGAGCCCTGCGTGGGACCGGGGTCCCTTTCCTCCCTTGGGTGCTGGGCTGGGGGTTCCAGAGACAAATACCAAGGGGTGGGGGAGTGAGCTGCTGGGAGTAAATGTGGCTCTGTCGCCACTGGTGTTAAAAAAACAAACAACCACCAAACTCAAGGGCTCGGGTAGAAAGAAATTGCTTTGTGTGTTAGTCTGGGTACTTAGGAGAAACAAATCCACAGCAACTCATGTATAAGAGAGAGTTTTATGTAAAGAAAATGTGCATCACGA
>NW_022106090.1:0-860 GCF_000313985.2 Echinops telfairi | reverse complement strand
GTCTAAAGAGGGACTTATGGACTAGTATTGACATAAGGGGCAATATTGGACTTATGGACTTGATCTGGACTGGGCTGGGATGTTTTCTTAATGTACAATTGCTCTTTGATATAAAGTTCTCTCTTACACACGAGTGTCCATTAATTTTGTTTCTCTAGTCGACCCAGACTAACATACCCAGTGAGAGACAAACACAACTTTGTGTTGCTGCAGAAATTCCAATGTGGGGGGCTGGTGGTGACTGATGGACACGATTTAGACCCTGGGCCTTTGTGGGGGTGTCCATGGGTGTATACTCCCTGGCAGGCAGTGTTGGGGGGCAGAGGGGTTGTCTCCTCCTCAGCCCCATTTCAGAGCACACTCATACGCCCATCACAGGAAAATCTTCCATGTTTGCGGGGGCCTGTCCCTGAGCACTGAGTCCTGCCCTGGGCTGCTGGCTCCCCTTCACAGGCAAGCCACACACATGCGCAGCTCTGAGTTGTGTGCAGTAACTCCCCCCGCCCCTGGCGACGGCCCACAGAGATCCTCACCTCGTCACTCTCCAGCCGTCTCTGAGCGCAGGCCCCTTTTGAGGACATTGTTCTGGGGATCCCTCCTGGTTGCACACCCTCTCCTCCCTCCAGATGCAGGGGTGGGAGGGGGCTGCCTCGCTTCTCAGGTGCTGCCGGGCCTATTCAACACACCCTGCCCACCCCAATTGGCTTCCTGCAGTCCAGCAGGACACCAGGGGCCCCCTAATGGATGGCCTCTGTCTTGCGGCGGAGGGGAGGCCCTGACTCTGCGAGCCCTTGACCGTGGGGCTCAGGTGTAGTGCATTTGCACCGTCGGAGGACGGGCTCCTGGTGAATAATTTATGC
>NW_022106089.1:2307-4002 GCF_000313985.2 Echinops telfairi | reverse complement strand
GCTGAAGCAGGGAACTGGCTAAGGCAGCTGCACCCTGGTCTGACCATCAGAAAGCAAGAGACCGGAGAACTAGAAAGGAAAGGCTCACTGAGCCATTTATCCCTCTGCCCTTCAATTAACTCCACATGTGTTTATAGGCCAGGTTGGCACAATAAACTTTAACTATCTCAGTCAGCAATCTGAAATCACCAGTTGCTTCATGGGAGGAAGATGAAACTTTGTACTCTCATAAAGACATGGTCTTGGAAACCCACAAGGGCAGTTCCACTTTGCCCTATTGGGTCTCTATGATTTGGAATGGACTTGATGGCAATGAAGTAATGCTGTGGGCTAGGCACTGGGCTGCTAACCATAAAGTTGGCAGTTCAAGCCCACCAGCCATTTTCCCTTGAGAAAGATGAGACTATTTGCTTACATAAATATTTATATATGTTCTCAGAAACCCTATATAGAGTTGCTATGAGTTGGAATCAACTAGATCCCAGGGCATTTTTGGCTTTTGTTTTAAATAACAGTTTGGGATCCCTGAGTGGTGCAAAGGAGCCCTGGTGACGTACCACATCATGCGTTGGGCTGCTGACCTCCAGGTCAACTGTTGAATGCCAACAGCAGAAGATCATAGAAGAAATGCACGACTTTCCTGCACCCATAAAGAGTGATAGTCTCTGAAACTCACAGAGGTAGTTCTACCCTGTTCTACAGGGTCGCTAGGAGTCAAATCAACTTGCTGGCAGTGAGTGTTTTGGTTTTTGCATGGTGCAGACCACTCACGTTCTTGGCTGCTAATCAAAGGGGTAGAAGCTGACGTCCACTCCACGGTGCCTTGGAAAGGTCGGTGATCTACTTCTAAAATTTCAGCCACTGGAAACCTATGGAGCACGGTTCTCTGACACACACAGGGTTGCCACTGAAACAAAATGGACAATCTAATGTGTCTAATGTTTGTCTTAGTTATATTTCTTATCCAAGCTTTATATTATTTTGTGTGATTATATTATTTATCTGAATAGTATCATCTTAGGTATCTTTTATCTCCAAGCATGCTTTTGGTAAAGATCCATTGATGATGTGATTTGTGTGTCTGATTTCTTCCAATTGATGGGCTTCCTCAGGGATGGCCGCCCAGATTTCTTGTAACTCCTTGGTGCTGTGAGTGGAGCTTCAGTGAACGCCCATCCTGTGACATGTTCTTTGGGAGAGTTGTCTAATGGATGCAAAATGGTCTCTCATCTTTTTTCATTGCATTACTTTGAATACTAGTGCTTCTGAGCATCTTTCCATAAGCTTGTTAGCTTTTGGAGTTTCCTTGTCTGTAAATTTACCCATTTAAAAAAATTTGAGTTTCTTTTTTTTTTTTTGTTTGTTTCCCGGGGTTTCTTTTTTTCTTTTTGGTATTAATTTTTTTTGTTCTTAAATTGAAAATGCCTTCTCCCATTCTCTCATCAGTCTTTGCTAAAGATGAAGAGAAAAACCTTTATTTGGATTAGCCAAATTATTTTCTTCTTTATGGTTTATACTCTTGAGTTTTGCTAAAAATCTTATTCCTATAACTTCATCTGTTAACTCTATTGATTCTTCTTTCACATTTATGTCTGTAAATGATCTTGTTTCTATAGATGATATCATTTGTTGTTGTTTGGTGCAGCCAAGTCAGTTTGGACTCATGGTGATCCTATGTGACAGAGTAGAACTGCC
>NW_022106089.1:0-1255 GCF_000313985.2 Echinops telfairi | reverse complement strand
AAGAATCTAAGTATTGCCTCCTCCCTCGGGGAGGGACAGCAGAGAAGAGGGTGGGGGGAGACGTTGGACAGTGTAACTTATGACAAAACTATAATAAGTTATGAATTATGAAGGGTTCATGAGGGAGGGGAGACTGGGGAGGGAGGAGGGAAATTAGCAACTGATATTAAGGGAAGGCAAATGTTTTGAGAATGATGAGGGCAACAAATGTACATATGTGCTTGACACAGTGCATGTATGTATGGATTGTGATAAGAATTGTATAAGCCCCCAATAAAATAATTTAAAAAGTCATTGTTTAATAATGGCAAGTCTATTTAGCTGGACAACCAAGATACACATGTCAGAACCGCCTACACAGCAAACAACAACAATCAAAGCAAGGCATATTGGGAAGGATGATCTGGCGAAAGATAAGGCATGCTGCTTCTGTAAAGAGTTAGTCTCCCCAACGGAGAGGCTCAATGTCAGCATCTAAAACCAGACCAGGGGCTGACTGTGGAACAGACCATCAATTGCTTAGATGTAAGTTCAGGCTAAAGCTTCAGAAAATTAAAATAAGTCCACAAAAGCCAAAATACAGCCTTGAGTCTACCCCACCTGAATTTGAAGGTCTCAAGAACAGATTTGCTGCATTGAATACTAATGATAGAAGACCTACTGAGCTGTCGGAGGACATCATTCATGAAGAAAACAAAAGGCCATTAAAAAGACATAAAAAAGAAAGAAAAAATCAGTATAGATGTCAGAACAGACTCTGAAACTTGCTCTTAATCACAGAGCACCTAAAGTAAATGGAAGAAATGATGAAATCAAAGAGCCGAATAGAAAATTTCAAAGGGTGGCTTGAGAAGACAAGTCAAATATTATAGTGGAATGTACACAGCCCTAAAGTTAGAAAACCAAAAAGGAAGAACATGCTCAGTATATGTTAAACTGAGAACTGAAGGAAAAATTCAAGCCTTGAGTTGCAATATTGAAAGATTCTATGGAGAAAACATTGAATGATGCAGGAAGCAACAAATGAAGATGGAAAGTATACACAAAATACCAAAAGAACTCATCAATATTTCGCCATTTCAGGAGGTAGCATAGAGCAAGAACCCGAAGGAGGAAGTTCAAACTGCACTGAAAGCATTAGGCAAAAACAATGCTCCAGGAATTGATGGAATACCAATTGAAATGTTTCACCAAGCTGATGAAACAATGG
This sequence comes from Echinops telfairi, assembly GCF_000313985.2. Taxonomy (NCBI): domain Eukaryota; kingdom Metazoa; phylum Chordata; class Mammalia; order Afrosoricida; family Tenrecidae; genus Echinops; species Echinops telfairi. The sequence continues at coordinate 45 of NW_022106089.1, read as the reverse complement.
AAGCACTTACTTTTCTAGCCCAGGAAATTTGGAAGACACCTACTT
>NW_022106088.1:3072-4083 GCF_000313985.2 Echinops telfairi | reverse complement strand
CCTCAGCCAGGATGCTTTTTAACATTTCAAGGTTTTCTGTTTTCCTCATAAAAGTGAAAGATGACATTGGAAATAAAGAAAAAGACTTTTGCAATATGTATACATCATGCTTAGTTAAAGAAGCAAATTCTAAATATCCCATGCCCCTTAAAAACAAGCCAAATGCATTGCCATGGACCCAAGAGGCCCGAGTAGAACTCCCTGAGCAGATTTTCTTGAGGGAGTAGGACGCCTGCTCTCTCTCCTGAGGCGCATTTGGTGGTTTGCAGAAGTTGCAGTTGACAGCACAGCAGGTAGCCCACTACACTACTATAAACATGTAAGATATAAATTATTGATTTTAACAATCCAGTCACCTTGTACCCTAGGGGGATGATCGATAATGTTCTCTTATTTTGTTTCTTTTGAGTTTTTTGTTTTGTTTTGTTTTGTTTGCTTTTGTTATTGCTGTCATTTGCTCTTGTTGCTTCTGGCTTTGTTTTTAGTCACAATACGACCACCAAAGTAAACTAGAGTCAATTATCATCTGAGGACAAGCAGCTGGATTCTGAGCATCCACGTAATTCTTTCCCAATCCAAGAACAGTTAGTTCTTATAACCTGGCCCTGCTCCATATTCACCTTCATGGAGAGATCACTGCAAATAAAGGTGCTACAGAAAAGTGTGGTGCAGAGAGCAGATGGTGCCCGGCTGTCAATTGGAATAGTGTCTGGGGTCTTAAAGGCTTGTATTCAAACTAGCAGCCATTGAAGCGTGGCATCAACTAAGTCCACACAGAAGAAGCACACCAGTCTGTGTGACTCAAAGATGATGATAACAAAACCCAAATATGATTAAAGGAAAAGGATCAGAGTTTAAATTGTGAATACCCAATTTATAGAAGGCTAAGAAAGACAGTGGAAACCCAAAAATCCATCTGCAGAGTATCTATTAAGATGAAGTCTCTGGCAGATCCCCAATAACTACAGATAAGGAACAGCTTTCCTGTCAGAGATGATTGTAAACTTGATT
>NW_022106088.1:0-1128 GCF_000313985.2 Echinops telfairi | reverse complement strand
GAGAACAAAAGTCAACCGGGTGTTTTACACAACTGAGTGGTTTCATGCACTAGTTGATCATGCAATTGGGTAACTTGTTATAGTTTTAAACTCTTAGTTATGATACTCAAAATGTTCAACAATTCCCTTTAAATCATTCAAATTATTTCTTACTTTGAATTTAAATACAAAAATTAAATAATTTTGCATATTGGGATACAGTAATAAAAATGGTAAATGATTAATTACTTTTTTGATAAGTGAGACAAACTTGATTGAATTGAAGCAAAAGATACAAGAACCTAGTAACATGGTTGAAATTGGAGATCCTATATGTGTTAGGCCGGGTTGACTAGAGAAACAAATCCAGAGACACTAATATGTGTGTAAGAGAGAGCTTTATAGCACAGAGTAATTGTACATTAAGAAAACATCCCACCTCAGTCCAGATCAAGTCCCTAAGAAGTGTGATATAAGCCCATATGTCTGATACAAGTCATAAATTCTTCTTTGACTCATGCAGCACTTGCAATGATGCCGAATGCAGGAAAATCACAGGCCAGTGGGTGGAAAGTCTGTGGATCCAATGGTGGTGGAAGCATCTCCAGGGTGCTGGCTGCTGTCAGCATGTCTACATGTGGCTTCTCAACAGGCAGGTCTAGCAGAGATAGTGTGTCCCACCTCCAGGGAGGATGTTAGTCTGTGAACTAATTCACAGGCTAGACTCCGCCCCTTCATTCTTTTACCAAGTTGACACAAAATTGTGTAACTACCAAACTATATATTCTTCCATTTACAATTACTCTTTTCATGTGGATTCAGGTTGAACTTATTTTCACCCCTATTTCAGTTAGAGGAGCCTTGGTGATGATATGGTTATGTGTTGGGGTACAAACTAAAATATCATCAATTGAAGTGTACCAGCCTCTCTGGAGAATGATGAGGCTGCCGTCTATTGTAAAAATGTATAAGATCAGGAAATCTACCGAGAGGATGGCTATGAGTCAGAATTGCCTTGGTGACAGTGGTTTTTCAGGTAAAATTAGGAGAAAGGTGAGTTTTCTGTAAAGATTTGCAGTCTCTGAAATCCTCAAAATCAGTTCTAGTGAGTTCTGTTTGGTATCTAAGGATCAGAATTGACTGCCATGA
>NW_022106087.1:2306-4083 GCF_000313985.2 Echinops telfairi | reverse complement strand
AAAAAGAAGAGAAAATTCATCTCAAATGAGTAGACAAGGAGAGCAGAGTACAAATCTATGAAGTAGAAGACAAAAATAATAGAATATAACGTAGGAAAAAATAGACAAAATTCTAAAACTTCAGCAACCCAGATCAAGAAAGAAATAGAGAAAAATAAAATTACGGACATCAGAAATGAAACCAAACCTGCAGACATGTTGAGGATGATTAGTTAATATTGTGCACAAATTAGACAACCTAGCTGAAATTTAGAAGTTCATAGAGCAGAAGTTACCAGAATTAACTCAAGAAGAAATAAATAATTTTAGCAAAACTATACCAAGAAATTGAATTAATAATTTAAAATATACACACACACACAAAGCCCAGATAAGTCAAAGATGTCAATCCTATGAAAACTTTTCAGAAAAGAGTGGAAGAGAAGAAAATTCCAAACTCACCCTATGGTCTCAGCATTATCCTGATACCAAAGCCAGAATTTTTAAATTCACACGAAAACTATAGAAATATATATATGGAACGGAATGGAAGCAATGGCCCCGCGAACAGGAACGCGAATGACAGAGGGAAGCAGTGGTGGCCTTTCTATTTACCTCAGGGAGCACTGTTGCTGGCACATTTCCTCTGGATGCCCCCCATCCCCACCCCTGCTTACTTAACCAGGATTAATGCCAATGGCTAATTGTCTGTGGGCTATGGGGCCTCAAATCTTGGTAAAATTAGACTGATTCTCTCCATGGGATTAAAACCCTGAGATGCCTCCCTCTTTCACCTCACCATGCCTCCCTTTCTATCTCCAGTGTCATGAGACAAGAGGTTGTTAGCAAAAGGCTGTCTAGAAGAGTTCCCTTGGCCTCACACGCCCCCCAGAGAGATGGTGTTGGGCTATAGGTAGTGTGCAGCCACTGGGGTCCACATCTCAGCCAAAGAAATAGTTATACTTTCCAAATAGATTATTCGTCCCCTGTGGGTTTCCTTTTTTTTTTTTAAGCTGAAAAAAATATGAAAATACTACCCACTCCTTGAAGTTGTTGTGTGAGGGGCAATATAAGTAAGGCACTTTGAGAGGTGCCAGAACAGTAAACACTAACAATCACTGTATTGCTTGACATCTAGGTTCTAATCATCACCAAGGATGTACTATTTCTCGAAGGTTTGCTTTCAGTTCCCATCGTGAGGGTCAACTCGAGGCTCCCACAAGTGAACATCTCCTTGTTTTGAATGAGCTCTGGCAGTAGGGCAGTGAGGAGATCCTGGCTTATGTGCAGGTAAGTTACCAGTTTATTTTCTTATTGCCCGTCAATATCACGACCTCAATAGTGGAGTCACAAGGAGCACCAGATTGGAAACCAAATGGGATCTAAAATTCTGGCTCTGATACTTACTGAATGAGCAACGTTGGGCGAGTTATTTCACCTCTCCCATACGGATTCTTCTCTTAAAAAATGGGGATATATCTATTACCTATCTTTTTGGATTGTTGTAAACACCAGGTTATTTAGCAGAGAAAGCGCAGTAATGATGATAGCTGTTGGAACAATGGCTGGCTGGCTTATAGAGCGGAAATGGCATTTCATTCCCATATAGTATTGATTGCATGACTGGCTCTTTGGAGGCTGACCAATTTTTTTTCATGAGTACATACATGAATACGGAACTAATGAGAAGTGGGGAAAGCAATGCTTGTCTTTTGTTGGTGTCAGAGAAAAGAAGCATTGGGAGGAAGTGGATAAGGGAAACACTTGTTCTGAAAGACAGAGCAGGAGAAAACAACAA
>NW_022106087.1:0-1249 GCF_000313985.2 Echinops telfairi | reverse complement strand
TATTTCCATGTACAACAATCTGTGGTACATTTACTCATTTATTCAAGGACAGTCATGTCATCATCTTCTGGAACATCATCATAACAATCCAAACCCTTATTTTCGGGGAGGTCTTATTTTCAGGGAGGATGACTTATATTTCAGCGAGAGGCAAAACTGTAAGTAGGTCTTATTTTCGGGGGATGTTTTACTTTCGGGAAACAGGGTAGAGACCTACATGCTTGCACAAGGAGGGGGGTTTCATGAAAAGGGAGATGAGATGTAGCCTTTAAGCCAAAATAGAGATCAAGTGGTAGAGAAGTGACCATACCCTCTGATACCATTCCAGTATGATTTCTGCCAACATGGCCACCACTTTGCTTGCTACTCATTCTCTGTGAAGAATCCTCCTCTCACCTACTCATTACCTGTGCATAATTTGCCTTTAATTTCTGACCATATTCTGTATATTCACTGATGCTTTTCAAGGACATAGGCCACATGGTCTCAGCTTCCTCGGGCAGGGCCCGAGTCTATCAGCCTATACTTTGATTAAGGTTTGTTGTTGCAATAACTGAAGAAAAGCTATCCGGGTGGACAGAGTCAGGCATGTATGATCTGGAAGAGACCTTCTATAAGGAAACTTATTATAAAGGACATTAATGGAAAAAGCTATGGTATGAACTAGAGAACAGAGAGAATTATTTTATCCATGCTAAATTCCCTATATTTACTAACTACTATCGTGGTCCAATGGGTTAAGAATTGGGTTGCTAACTGAAAGTCAGTGGTTCAAATCTACTGTCACTCCTCAGGAGAAAGATGGAACAACTTGCTTCCATAAAGATTTACAGCCTTGGAAACCCTGTGGAGCAATTTTATTCAATGATACTGGGTCACTATGGGTGAAATCCATCAATAACATTGAGTTTTTTCTCATCTACTTTGGAAAGACTATGGGGATGGGCTAGCCCTGGGAGGAGGCCATCTTGCTTGGTCAGTGAAAAATGTGGAAAACCCTCAACAAGATGAATTGACCATGCAAATGCAACAGCAGACTCAATCATCGCAAAAATTGTGAGGATGGTGCAGCACCAGACAGCGTTTCTGTCCATTGTACACAAGAGTGCAACTTGACCATGCTTGATGACAACATAGTTAAAAGAATTACTGTTTTCTTAGAAACTATATTCTGGATCATGAGATGTCAATAAGGTATCAGGCATCTAAGACCCGGAACAAAATCAGACCAATGTGAATTGGGAGGGTG
>NW_022106086.1:3359-4071 GCF_000313985.2 Echinops telfairi | reverse complement strand
ACACACACACACAGATACCCGGGCGGGACAGCTCCCTTGGTCATTCAAAAGAAAGCTATAAGAGAATGGCTTCTGCAGCTTTAAAACCAACTCAAGCCAAAAATGTCAGCATCTTTTGCTCACCCAATTTGAAGGGACCAGCAGTTAGACGGGAAGGAAGCATAAATGGCAAATTAGCCATTTATTAGCATGAGAATGAAAGATGAAAGAAGGGAGGAGGGATTTTTTTAAAAAGAACGAAAAATGGGAATTAAAAAAAAAATTACTGCAGCAGGGAGAAAGAATAGTTCATGAGCTAAATCCCAAGCAGCAGCAAAGCCACCACTGATGTCACAACAGTGTTGCCGGCTAATAACGGGCTGCCTCGCAACTGTCGGGACCGCAAACAGCACAACATTAAAACGTTCTATTTTTTCCATCCTCACAACAGCGGCTCAGCAACAGAGGGCTGATCTCAGAAAGACAAAGGCTGTGAAAATAAATAGGCACTTAAGCCAGGGGGCCCTGGCGCGGTGACTCTCTTTTGTGACACTGAGTGATACTCCCATATCCCAAAGACTCATGCCACCAGTTGGACGATTTCACGAAATGCCATCTGAATTCATCCAGGAAATCTCCCATGACTCCATGCCACTCGTGCCTGGGCAGGCCTGCCCCACAGCTGGGCTTTCCCGTTCCCTCACCCACCTGGGCCGAGCTACCTCCAAGGTCT
>NW_022106086.1:0-1639 GCF_000313985.2 Echinops telfairi | reverse complement strand
CAGGACAGATAAACCACTCAGGACCAATAATGAGAGTAACAATACCAGCAGGGTAAGGGGAAGGTGGGGGACCAAAAGGGGACCGATTACATTGATCTACATATAACCCCCTCCCAGGGGTAAGGACAACAGAAAAGTGGGTGAAGGGAGACATTGGTCAGTATAAGACATGAAAAAATAACAATTTCTAAATTATCAAGGGTTTATGAGGGGGGGAGGATGGGATAGGGAGGGGGGAAATGAGGAGCTGATACTAAGGGCTCAAGCAGAAAGAAAATGTTTTGAAAAGGATGGCAACATATGTACAAATGTGCTTGACACAGTGGATGCATGTATGGATTGTGATAAGAGCTGTCCAACCCCCCCAAAAAATGATTTAAAAAAAGAAAGAAAGAAAAAATGTGTAATAGTTGCTTAAGCAGTTTTTGTGGTGTGAAAATAAACCCAAACTGCCTCAGAATAGCACCCAAAAAATGCAACTAGTAAACAAAGAATCAAAAGAGCTATTGAAACTATAAGCCGTATATATGTTCAAGAAAGTACCCTAAACCATGAGCATGTTAGAAAAGGACATAAATGATGATATAAAAAGAGCAAATTAACCTTGTAGAGTTGAAAAATACAAAATCTGAGATAAAAAATAGATTGCTTATGACCAAGAGCCAATTAGACCTGGCAGTGGAAGCATTAGTGAACTCAGAAGGGACAGAGCATTGGTGCACTATGGAACAACCTCAAATAACCTTACAAAATGTGGCTGTTGTTTTTTTTAAATCTCCAAAGGCAAGCAGAGAGAAGAAAGGAGAAAAAATTTTAAATGATATCTGAAAATGTTCCAAATTTTTTGAAAAATAGAAACATACAGATCTGAAAATCTTAATCAACCTTACTAAAAGAAACGACATGAAAGGTGCTTCCCAGTCAAATCAGGAGCACATCTCAATGGTGACACATCCTACAATCTAACCCCATTTTCAAAGAACATCTCCAGGATGCAGGTACTCCCTTTGCTAGCATGTTTCTTGATGTCTTAGTTACCATAAAGTCTTGTGGACTCAGAATGGATCACGGTAGTGGAGGAGGCCTCTATATGTAAGCTGCACAAGATACATCAAGTCCAGCACTTCTGTCTACCTGACCCTTTGGGTTCCCTCTTATCCTTCATACCAGGAAAGCTCTCTGGCATATCAGCCTCATGACATGCAGGCCAGCACTGAGTCCAAGTTTTAGTCAATCAATCAAGAAAGATGGTAGGACCTCCTCCAACTGTCCTTAGCTAATACACTAGAGTCAGAATCTCTCGTAGGTGTTCCTATATCAGTAAATGCAGACCCATCTGGTGTTGTCTCTTAGGACAAATACCCTTAAAATCCACTCCCATTCAGGTTACCAAGTTTCTATAGATACACAGGGAACTTGAAAAAGTTCATGGAAAATAGAATTAAAAGACAATTGAGTTGTGTTTTTTTCCCTGTGAACTTTTTTTAAGCATGGTCTTTCCATTATTTTGAGGTTTAAGCAATTTCTTCCTGCGCCATAATATTACCTGTCCCCCTTGGAATATACCTGTTTTTGACTCAATTCATGGGCTTTCCCTGGGAAAAGACTTTGTGAGCCTTTTATGAAATTCTGATGAGAA
>NW_022106085.1:2806-4083 GCF_000313985.2 Echinops telfairi | reverse complement strand
TGGTAAAGTGGAAAGGCTGTGAAAATAAAAAGAGGAAATCCCTCAATGAGATGGATTGACAGAGTGGCTGAAATAATGAGCTCAGGCATAGGAATAATTATAAGGAATAATTGTGTTTCATTTGTCAGGCATAGGGTCACTATGAGTTGGATCCATCTTGATGGAAATTCACAACTACAACAGCCACCACAACAGGTATTTACTACTAAAGAAAACTGTTTTGCTTATGAAAAAATGAGCAGAAAGTCAGACTTACCTGCAAAAAGAAAGCAACATTATTGCTGTTTGATGAAGGTTCCAGAATCTCGAGGTCTCATATTTCTCTTCATGAAATTCAAATTTAACTAGACATACACTATTTTTTATTTGCTATTCAGACAATAGTCGTTCTATGCCTTGTATCTTAGGCTGGTTTCTCGGGAGAAGTAAAACCAATGAGGCTTCTATATGTGTATATACATATGGAGAGAAGGTTACACCAAGGAAATGGCTTCAGCAGTTGTAGAGTTCCAAGTTTATGGATCAGATGACTCACATAACTGCAAGCCTGAAGAATCCAATGTTGTCAAGTCAAAGCACAGACTTCTGGCTGGAGAAGTCTAACAGGCTGGCAGGTAAGATGGCAGGTTATTGATGACTTCCAAAATCAGCAGGAAATGTAACATGCTGCTGGCTCAAATATGAAGAACTGGAGGTTAATGATTCAGGTACAAGTGAGATTTTTCCACCGGGTCCACTTATATTGGGAGCAGTCACACCCTGGAGATGTTATCATGAGGGATGACTAGGTCTTAAATGCCAAACCACCGAGAATCCTGGTCCAGCCAATTTGACATAAACCTCAACTATCCCACCTTGACTACCTGAATTATCATCGCAGGACTGAAAAGCTAGTTGGAAACTGAGCATATAGGTGGGCTTGTTGATATTAGTCTTTACTGTTGGGGGAGCTGATAGCTTGTTGTGGAATGTCTATGATGGTATCTTTAGTCTTTTTTCTCTGACAAATTCCCTATGGAAGAACATTTCATCACTTTCCTGAGTGCTCAATGAGGGAAGGAGACTGGGAATGGGGAAGAGAAGTTACTGTGATCAGACTCGATGGCAGTGGTTCTTAACCTTCCTCATGCTGCGCCGACCCTTTCATATAGTTCCTCATGTTGTGGTGACCCCCCAACCATAAAATTATGTGCGTTGCTACTTCACCACTGTAATTTTGCTACTGTTATGAATCGAGTGACCCCTGTGGAATGGTCATTCAACGCCCAAAGGGGTCA
>NW_022106085.1:0-1563 GCF_000313985.2 Echinops telfairi | reverse complement strand
GCAGGTGTGGTCTTGACCATCTTTGATCTTTCGTAAGATAATTGAGCAGAAGGGAGACAGACCTACTACCAGCAAGAAAGAAGTGCTAGAATGGAATGCTTCCTTTAAACCTGGGGTCCCTGCACTGAGAAAATCCTACTTCTAGGATAAAATTGATGCCAAGAGACAAGGAACTTTCCAACAAATGTCAGGCCTGCAGATGCTAAGGGCAATAAGAACCTGCATTCACACCCTGAATTAGGGCTCTTATTCTCTTAAATTGTGAGAGGACACATCTCTGGTTGTTAAAGTCGTACACTTGTGGTATTTTTGTTACAGCTGCACTAACTAGCTAAGATATTTGGCAAAAATAGGTACTGGGTACACCATCATTCTTAACTTCTGAGCATATGACTGTTAGATTGTACTTGGGTGAAGGTACCTGCATGAAGGTATATTTCCAGTCCAACCTCTCCATCACATTGCAGCCTATGAGGACTCCTTGAGGTGTGGCCTCTTTGTTAAGACAGACGTTGAAGGGACCTTGAAGGGACCTGAGCTCTCTTTCACCTTTTCACCTGCCTACTTGCTTGGAGTCTGAGTCTGGCTCCAGGGGCAGCCAACATGGCCTCTAGGACCCGGGAGCTGTGGGAGCCCTGCCATGTTCCTGTGAACCCTGGATCCACAGGGCTGTGCTCCCACCAGCCTGTGGTTTCCCAGCTTCTCACTTTGCCTTCTGGTATCATTCACCAGCAGCTCCATGAGTCCGACAGTCTCCAACCAACCTCTGACCCATGGATTTGAGTTAGTTAGATGGCATGCTTTCTTGACATAATATGAAGTTCTTCCTTATACATATATGAATGTCACTGGTTTTGTTTCTCTAGAAAATTCAGCCTAACAACAAAGCACATGTGATCTCCCCTGCCCCCTCAATTATAATCAGTGGCATCATCTAATCACCTTTGTCTGGCAGCAAAGACAACTGCAAATGAGGGAACCGATTGGTCAGCAATAAAAACCAAGCTCATTGCCATTGAGTTGATCCCGACGGATGTGGACCCTACAGGTCAGAGTAGAAATGCCCCTGTGGGTTTCCAAGACTGTGATGATGAGTGTAGAAAGCCCTATCTTTCTCCCAATGAGCGTCTGGTGATGTCAAACTGCTTACATTTGCACTTAACAGCCCAGTGAACAAGCACTCTGTCCCCAGGAATAGAAAAGGAAAGATGAGAATCAGAGGCGTAGACCAACAATGCCCCTCCTGGCTTGATCCAGAGTAGAAGCAGGGGCAAAACCTTTCTCTGGCTCTTGGCAAATAAACCCTTCTTGTAAAGACTACAGAGGTTTGGAAACACAGAGTCTTCATTTCTGATGTGATGGATTCCCTAAGAGAAACCCTTTTGTCTCTCTTTCCCCTCTTCACTCTTTCTCAGAGTAACAAAGACACAAAGTTCTGAAGTGACAGATGGCCTTCTCTGTCCACGGTCCTCTCTGTCCTCTCTAGAAGCCAGTCTTCTCACAGGAGATGTGCACATTGGTCTTCTCTCTGGCCCTCTGGTCAAGGGCTCCGCTGTTGGGTTT
>NW_022106084.1:12633023-12634601 GCF_000313985.2 Echinops telfairi | reverse complement strand
ACTATCAGAGAATTAATTCCTGATTTTAAAAAGGCAAGAAGGGATAGACTTTGCTGAGAAATAAAGCATTTCAAAAACAATGACAAGAAAAAGACAGAGAAAATTGCAAATTTTCAGTGTGTTCCGAGAGGGATGCTGAAACCTTTTCAAAAGCTAAGTGTGGGTGAAAAGGTCTGGTCAGAGCTAGGAATGGACTTGGCCTTTCGGACTATGAAATGACACAAGCCAACACTTACAGAGGGACATGGACCACGGGCCACATTTAGCAGAAGGTTTTGGGTCTGACCAGAGTAGCTAATCAATTTATTTAATTCGAGTTAACTTGAATGGTTTAATATGCATAAATCCAAGCAGTCTTCATAGCTAGAAAACAGAGCCAAAGAAATTCACAATCGATTTAAGAGTGATCAAAAAATAAATAAAAAAACAACCCAGAATAAGCACACAAACACACAAAATAGGGAGATTGAAGTTTACAGGGGTTTCAAACTGATTGTCTATTTTCTCTATGATTGCTAACACATTTCCTTTTTTATTGTAAGCCTAGTCTAGTAAATGGACCACGGGACCAGTGGCTTCTAGGTATTTTTCTATTACATGATTGTGATATTTTGGGCAAAATGTTATTCATCTTAAGCTGGCAACCTCAGGGTGCTGCAACAAACATAGTTACCAGGCCCTCTCATTAAGTCATGCATATGTACTCAAAACAACAAGGGGATGGAATTGTGGGAAGGGAGACATAGCAGTAGAAGTAGCTGTAACTTATTGCACATCATTATCATCATCTTATATGGTGCTGAGCCGGACACTTAATTTAAACAGGCATGGTCTCTGCAGCCTAGGAATTTATGAACTAAAACATAAACAGCACATTCTTGTTCCTTTCCAAGAGAAAGACACAGATCTGCCCTGTGGGCTTCCTAACTAAATCCAACCATTAGAACTCTAAGATCAATTGGTCATTAGCTTTGTTCTATTTCTTTTCGACTCGTACTCTCTATCACACTATACTTTAAGAAGATTTCAGAACCAAGAAGGATTCTAGAATGAATCAAAAAGATTCAGACATAACATGAAAGATAGTCAGAAATTGAAATGAGAGTAAGAAAATGACATGGTAGTGATGTGGAAAAGACATAGACCTCTTTCACCAATACTCAAATAAATACAAGAAGCATGTAGTGTTACCTGAATGAGCCAAAAATCAAGACGGGTAAATTAAGGCAAAACTTTTTGTTTTTAATTAAAAGCAAAAGGTTTTGGAGCTGCTTAAACAAAATTGATGTTCTCAAATGAAATGACGGCTCTAACAAGTCAGCAAGATAAATGGAAATAAGGCTATGTATTTCATAACTCAAGTCTATGGAAGCTAGATAACTGAAACAGTTGGCTTATATCACAGTCTTTTAGCCTTTCTATATAAGCATACGCCTTTCAGTGTAAAATGCTGGATAAGGACATTCAAAAAACACACAGCAAAAGTTCATAAATGGAATCCTCCCTACTCCCCACGGTTAACTGGGTTAAGCTTCACGACTGATGTAGATTTAATCGGTAAAGTTGCCAGTTCTCCTG
>NW_022106084.1:12631085-12632031 GCF_000313985.2 Echinops telfairi | reverse complement strand
GGACCTACCCTGATACAGCCAGAACCATGGCCCTGGAGAAGCCATGTGGAGACCCCTGCCAGTGCTGAGATGCTTACAACACCACTGGATACAAAAACTTTTGCCAATATAGTCACAGAGCTCTTAAGTGGAGTTTAAACAACCTCATCCCAAACCACAATTTCCTAACAGAAAAGAGACAGAGAACTATATTGGTCAGAAGCCTGACAGAACATGTGTCTATCCTAATTTATGATGCCACTATATAATTACTCTACACAAATCTTAACAACGATTAGCTACAAATTCTATATGTAGGTAGTCCCTTCATCTTGAAGTCTGTGCATTTGATATAGGGCATAGGTAAGACAAGGACATTAAATCTGAGGAGGACAAAATGACAAGAGCCTTATTGGGACACTGCTACTCCCAAAAGGTCTCCAAAGAGTCTGTCTTCCCACCAGTCTATGGTTCCAGTATCAATTTTCCTGTTAGGCAACATGAAATGTTAACTTTTTCATGTTGTCCTAAGGTATGTATCAAATAGCCTCTTCAGTATTTGCTTGGTTTGAGTGAAAAAAAAAATTCATTATTGAAAAATTTACCCAAGGTAGAATCACTTACCAGTTAAACCCAGGGACCTAGTATTTATCAGTCATATCCTCACTATTGCCCCGTCCAATTATCCTGCATGAATGATGAAGGAGGACCCAAATCCCATTAACACATTAGAGACCCTTCCTCTACCTTTGTTTCTTCATCCTCACATCTGGGATATAGGGAAATAGCAGAACTTGTTTTTCAATATAAACTCAACGACACACTAGGCTATGTGATCACGAGGTGTCGATGGGATCAGATATCAGACATCAGAGTCCCAGAACAATCATATTGATGCGAATGAAGGGGAGGACGGAGAAGAGATCCAAAGCCCTTCTGCAGACAATTGGAAGTTCATTCACAGAAG
>NW_022106084.1:12630021-12630985 GCF_000313985.2 Echinops telfairi | reverse complement strand
ACGTGACTGCTTCATCAAAGGAGAACTTCATTCTCTAGAAGCTCAGGTCTAGATAACTGAAAATATAGACTGTCTCATGCTTTCTTCACGTTTTACTCTTCTCATTCCAAACATTTACAGAAGCCGGATGGCCCTTCTTTACTCGGTCCCTGTCTGTTTAAGTCACATACATTCTTACAAGCATACACTGTCCATTTATACTTTGGATATTTTATCTTCAGGATTCTGACTTTTACTGTTCTCATGTGGTTTACTTATAAATGCCCAACTTCTCTTTCTAACCACTCAATTCCCCTAAAATGAACCATTTTTACTGCTGCCCAATAAGTCCCCTTTATAGACTACTCTACACATTCCCCCCCATGAATCAGAAACTTTCAGTAGTTCCCATGACCTTCAGAAGTAAGGTAAGTTCCTTTTAGTTGGGTTCATGTCTACACATTTAGTTAGATTTCCTACAGATTTTCTCTTCTGAAATTCCATAATTTAACTATTTTTTGTTGCTCAATTAATACTCATTGTTCTCTTGTCTCTCTTCTATGTACAATGCTTTCACCCAATCTGGGCTTGTCAATTTTTTAATCTCATATTTAAAGGTATAGTACAAATATTGCCATCTGTATACAAATGTTAGAGTCAGTAGTACAATATCTTTCTTTTTTGAACTCAAGCTGTAATTATAATCTATACCTCGTGATGAGTTTTACCTTATAAACTGATTATTGGAATAATGCTATTCTTTTCCCGCTTGCCAAAATGAAAACTCGGGGAGGATCAAGCTATACATCTTTCATTTTTGTAGACCCATTAATCATGTAATCATGATTACATGTAATCATGCATCATTTCACTTTTTTAAAAAAGGGGAAACACTTTATTGAATAATTTTTTTGAGGTTAAGAGAGGACTCAGGAGGGGGAGGAGTGAAACTAAGCCACCCTTATGTAAAAAAGCATTTCTCCAC
>NW_022106084.1:12627406-12628423 GCF_000313985.2 Echinops telfairi | reverse complement strand
GTTCTATCTACACCTACAAGAAATTGAAATTGAGTGTTGTCAACATGGTGCCTTAAATTCTGGAATGCAGATGAACAAAATTCCCCACTCCTGTTTCTCCATTACCACAGGGCACAGAATAGCAACATCTTCTAAGGCAAATCCCAAAGACAAGGAACTCCAATGGAAGACTGGACCACTTTGAGTTGCAGCTTTCTACTTTGTAAAGCAAAAGACATAGGAGTAGATGCAATTTAAGATCCTTCCTTGCTTTACATTTTTTTTTTTACTTTACATTTCAAAATGTCATTGCACTGTGGGAATTACCTTCTCTGGGAGAACTAGAACGCACTACTCTAATTTTCCTCTTTGCATGCCAGAAGAAGTTTTCAGGCCAGCTTATTACTTGAGTGCCCAAAGCAGATAAAAGAGTGACTCAGGAGGGGGTGGGAGGGTGGAGAGGCAAGAATCCTCCCGCTCTGTTTTGCTTGGGACAATTTATTCCCTCCTAAATACACATGGGCTGTGTTCATCCTAGCATATGTCTGCATTGTCACCCAGTTCTGGGCTGGGGAGCTGTTGCCACAGTCTGGAAAGCACTTGCGTAAGCATCTAAGGATTCCACTGACTCTTTGAGTGTCAGAATCAGCTTGCGCATTTGCCAAGGCCATGTTCCAAGACTCTAGGGAAGCTCATCACACATGCTGGATTAGAGGCAGATTGTAACTGTGATGTAAAGATTGGTCCGCTTACATGGTTCTTAGCTGTCGCATTCCAGGTTGCTGTAGCTGATTCCATGTGTGCCTTTGACTTCAGTTCTTATGTGCCTGTGGGAAGTTTGGGGGCATTCCTTTGGACTTTGGGGTGATGCCAATTACATCACCCTCTAGGGAAATGACTGAGACTTTTTGAAAGGGTTCAACTTTTCATTTACCTTGAAATAAATTGATGAAGAAGAAATGTGGGGCAATGATGGAGAGATGACTAATATTCTAGAGTCAATGACATACCATCTATTTGGGAAAGTGGGACTCCTAG
>NW_022106084.1:12625943-12627306 GCF_000313985.2 Echinops telfairi | reverse complement strand
TTTTCAAAATGTAAAATGTTGCTTCTTTGACCTGACCACCCATGTGTGGTAACAGATGGTATCCCATCCATACATCCAAGCCTCAGCCACTCTTGTTTGCAGAGACTCAGTATGACATGTGGCTTTCAAGCCAACCCTGCCGTGTACTGCGTGCCTCAACTTGATCTTTCTGCTGAACTAGCGGACCCAAAGAAAATCTTGATTTATAGAAGCCCCATTGATGTCAGTGTAGAACTGTGAGCAGTAGAGTTTTCAGTGGCTAATCATTTTGAAGTGTAGCACCAGGTCTTTCTTCCAAAATATAGCTAGGTATAGGCACACCTTTAACGTTTTGATTAACAGCTGATTGTGTGTTCTGTTTCCACCACCCAGGGACTCTTTCTGTCATCCTATTGCCATTGAGTCGATTCTGCCCCATAGTTAACCGCAGTGGCTTTCCCCTGCAGAGTGATTGATGATTGGAGCTGGCAGAAAGCAAGGGTAGTGAATAAATACATATTTTTTATCTTCCTCACAATCTTCACTTTCTTTCTTAAGACAAAGGTTTTGAGAACATGTTTCTCCTCTATCTGAACCTCATGTTATTTATGACTTTGGGGACTATTAAACAACAACAACAACAACTACAACAATCCCACTGCCATGTAGTTAATTCCAATCCACAGCAAGCCTATTTAGGGTTTCCAAAACTATAAATCTTTATAGAAGCTTACAGCTTCACCTTTTCCTGAGTCGGTCATGGGTTGAAACTGCTGACCTTGTGATTAGTAGCCCAACACATAAGCCACGATTCCACCAGGGCTACTGTTATGTGTAGGTGCTGTTAAGTTGGTTCAGACTCACAGTTACACCGCGTACAACAGAATGAAACACCATGGGAGCTGCACCATCCTGGTGATTGTTCTTGTGTTTCAGCCTATTGTTACAGCCTCTGTGTCTGTCCATCTCCGGGACGGGCTTCCTTTTTTTCACCGCCCTTCACTTTACAAAGCATGCTATCCTTCCTTCTCCTGGCACTGGTTTCTCCTGATGACATGTCACAAGTCCTTGAGATGAGGTCTTGCCATCCTTGCCTCTAAAGAGCATGTTGGTTGCATTTCTAAGACAGAGCAATTTGTTCTGTCAGCCAGTGGCACTTTCAGTATTCTTTGCCAACCCCACAGTTAAAATGCATCACATTTTCTTCAGTCTTCCTTCATATAATTCCAACTTTCACGTTTATTTGAGGCTATGGAAAATCCCATGTAACATCTTTGCTTTTCAACATTTCAAAGACGTCATGTGCAGCAAATCTACTCAATGCAATGTGTCCTTTGATCTCTTGACTGCTGCTTTCAGGAGCATTGATTGTGGTTCCAAGCAC
>NW_022106084.1:12624348-12625843 GCF_000313985.2 Echinops telfairi | reverse complement strand
TCAAAGGAGTGGGCAAACATAATCACACTTTTAAGAGTGAAATTTTTAAAATTTAGATGCACTGAACCATTAGAAATATAGTTAACAATGGACATCTGATACTGTTTATATTTTTTTCAGTACATGCTTATCTTGAGCTATCAAGGTGTTTTTATCCAATTCCATAGATCAATTGACCAAGCATCTCTCAATCATGTGCTTGAATAAAGACGTAGCAAAGGAACTTCATCATGATATATTCTATAGCAGCACATAGGCAGAAAATGTCTTACGTTGGAAATAATTCTGACAAATCAATATAAAACCTTTCAGAATGATTAGTGTAGTTGTTTTCCCCATCTAAAAAGTAGGCTCATTAAACTTGTCCATTTTATTTGAACACTTTGTCAAAAACAGAGAATGAAATATCAGAAATTTAGTTCTATTTTCCCCTAAATTTGCTCTTGTTTTAAGATACAGGTTTTTTTCCTGCTTAAATAAATATGTATATTCTTAAATAATCATAAAATACTTAGAAATATATTATCCTCTCCTTATTGTTTATTAAATGAATAGAAGCTACCCATATAGTAGTCCCTAAGAATCTGTCATGAAATCAAATGGCATATTGCATTGGTTAAATCTGCAGTAAAAGATCCTTTTTTAAAGTGCTTAAAATATTTTTTTTTAAAATGCCACTTTGAAGACTAAGAACTGCCTGGCCCAAGCCATGGTATTTTTAATCATCTCATACCCATGTGAAAGGCAGAAAATGAATAATGAACTAAAAAAGAAGGGAGTCCCTTAAATAATAGTATTAGCATGGATGGAGTCTTGGTGCCACAGCGGTTAAGCGCTGGGCTGTAATCTGCACCATCTGCAGTTTTGAAACCCCCAGCTCTCTGGAGAAAGACTGGGCTTTCTGCTCCAGTGAATAGTTACAGTCTTGCATCCCATAGGGATTTCCGTTTGCTATGAGCCAGCACTGATTCGAAGGCAACAACAGAACAAAAAATGTCTTTAGAAGTACAGCCAGAATGCTCTGAAGAAGCCTGAAGTTTTAATCTCATGTAGGTTGGAAGGGCCAAGGCTCTAAAGAACAGCATGTTTGGTAGAGAGCCCCTTTGTTACTCCTAATAACTTTTGTTTTCCTGATGTGTTGGGGGAAGAAGGTGGGAGAAGATACTGATTGGATTATATGATTCCACTTTGAGTGATTGCTAACAGAGTTCATTGTGATTGACATCCTGCTGAGTATTATTAAACCAGATATCTCAGCCCAGAAGTGGGGGATTTTACTACCACGAAGAAAGAACCACACATGGTGCCTGAGATGCCTGTGAAGTCCTGGATCCAAAAGACAGCTTTGACCCCAGAGGAGTGGCAAGGGAGCATCATCATCATCAGAATTAGGAGTCCTGCCATGAGACAGAGCCCACAGAGCAAGTAAAGCTGAGGGCTTTCAGCAGGAAACTGGGCTTGTGGACTAGGAGATTCTTGGCATTTAATAGGGAGG
>NW_022106084.1:12616635-12619478 GCF_000313985.2 Echinops telfairi | reverse complement strand
TGCTCATGTATGGACTAAGTGCTGAGTTCTCAGCACAAGGTCAGCAGCAGCCACTCTGTGCGGCTGCTCTGTGGGAGAAAGATGAAGCTTTCCACTCCCACAGAGAAGTACACTCTTGGAAACCCACAGGGACAGCTCTACTTAGCTCTACTGGAGAGCTCTCAGTTGGAATTCACCCAAGAGCAGGGGATTCGATTTTAGTTTTGGTTCAGTTTGGATGGTGGGCTGTACGATGATGAACATTATTCCAGTTTACTGATAGTTTACTCTTACGAAAACAAAAACCAACAAACTCATTGTCAACTCTGTTAAATATTTTCATTCCATTTATTAATATAAACATTTTTAATAACTGTAATTATATGATTTAAATACATTTAGATTAGGTGGAAGGAACAGTGAATCTAACAATATAGGTAAGGAAATTGTAACACCTAATAGAAAGGAGCCCTAGTAGGACTGTGATAAGGCATTGGACTGCAAGGTTATGTTTCAAAACTCATCAATCACTCTGCAGGGGAAAGCTGCTGCGGTTAACTATGGGGCAGAATCCACTCAATGGCAATAGGATGACAGAAAGAGTCCCTGGGTGGTGGAAACAGAACACACAATCAGCTGTTAATCAAAAAGTTAAAGGTGTGCCTACACCTAGCTATATCTTGGAAGAAAGACCTGGTGCTACACTTCAAAATGATTAGCCACTGAAAACTCTACTGCTCACAGTTCTATACTGACATCCATGGGGTTACTATGAATCAAGATTTTCTTTGGGTCCGCTAGTTCAGCAGAAAGATCAAGTTGAGGCACGCAGTACCCGGCAGGGTTTGCTTGAAAACCACACGTCATACCGAGTCTCTCCAAACAAGAGTGGCTGAGGCTTGGATGTATGGATGGGATACCATCTGTTACCACACATGGGTGGTCAGGTCAAAGAAGCAACATTTTACATTTTGAAAACGTAAACCACTTGGCAATGAATATACACATATTCTAAATCTCTTTTTCTTATTATTTTCTCTGGCACCTTTAAGGAAACCTTTTTGTGCACCGTGGGACAGGCACTAAGCTGTTAACCTCAGAGTCATCTGTTCAAACCAACCAGCTCCTCTGCAGGAAAACGATGAAGCTGTCTTCTGTGGAGAAGGTTCTGGAAACGCTGCACAGCATTGCTGTGAGTCAAAAGTGACTCAGTGGTACTGGGCTTAGGCTATCTGGTATTTAATTATGAATACATTGTATGAACAACCTTTTTGCATAAAAATGATCATTTTGTTTTGTGCCTTTGTTTCCTTTATTTAAATTTGAGGAGTTAACACTTTTTTGCACTATAACCTTTTCTCCCCCCTTCTGCTGACATTTAATAATGCTATGGTTAACAGTTTTTAGACTTTCTAAGAGGGGTTAGACTGACAATCATTAGGTAGGTTTTTGTGAATTTCAAACAGTCCCAATTTTTAAAAAGGTTATTAACAATTAACTCTGCTGAAAGTTCTGACAACCAAATTTTTCAAAAATGCATCCAACTAATACTGTTTTCTAAAGATTGTTTTTTTATAATGTAAATTAAATGGAAAGGTTAGGCATATGTTTGCCACTGTTAAATAATTGGGCAAAAGAAATCTTCTGATAAGAAACAAAAAGACACAATTCATAATGAAAAATCGAGCCGAAAGGCTACAATTTTAAGTCTGAGAGGAGACATACAATGCTTCCAACGACTTTAATTACTTGAGTAGCACAAAAACGGATTTTAATGTTCAAATGCAAACTTTGGCCTATTCTCCAGATCTGCTCTGTTTATGGGACTTACTGCTAGCTGATATGGCAGGAGCAGCTCAATCTTCTAATGTCGCCATTTTCTCCTAATGCTTTCAACTTTAATATCTTTCAGTTTGAAAAATAAAATATATACAATTTATAATAAATCATTCCATATAAGATTATATAAATGCTAACCAAGGTAGACTTTAAAGGTATTCATAAATACCTGAATATATTTTAAGGATTTTTAAGATGCTATTTGTTATTTGTCCCATTTGATGAGACTATTGTCTCTCTCCCAAAATACAAGATTAAGAAAAAGCGTATCCCAGACACAGACAAGCGAAATAAAGAGTGCAAAGGGAAAAACAGTGCAGCTGGCTAACGTCATCTCACACACACACACACACAAACACACACACACACACACACACACACACACACACACACACACTTACTTGTGAACTGGAAGTCCCCAGTCGCGTGCGACGGGGCTGGAGACAGAAAGTGCTGGCCTTCTTCTGATGGTCCTTCCTCGTTGATTTCCATAATCAACCTGCGGCTGTTGAACTTCTTGTAGTTCGGATGTCACTGCCAATGATTCCGAGTTTAAGGCAGATGAAGCTTCACACGAAAGACCTGATGTCGCGATCTTATGTTGGGCCCTAGGAAACATCAACAGTGAAGCTCTCCATTAACTTCAGGGCTCATTGTGGAGCTGAACTTTACAAGTTGCATGTGGACTTTCTTCCTGCCTACCCATTCTTCATAGTCTGGGACCAATCCAGCTAGCTAGAATCCGGCACAATGATAGTGTATTCATAGGATGGGGATCCAATTTCTAATAGGTAAATTATTTTCTCTTACTTCATTCTGAAAATGGCTGCATTAATCTGGGGGCTGCTGACTCAACGTACACCTAATTTAGCAGCAAGGGCAGCTAGCACCTGGTGAAGGCCTTCACATGTCTGCCATGGTCAATCTTCCCATGACACTTTCCATTAGAACTGCCCATTGTGTGCATTTCTCCAGCCACCCTTGTTAAATCATTATTCATGATCACATAAACATAATCTGGCCTG
>NW_022106084.1:12613211-12614368 GCF_000313985.2 Echinops telfairi | reverse complement strand
AGAAGTACTTGATAGTTTCTATAAAGATTTACTGACCTAAAAAGTCCTATAAGTATAGGGTCACTGGGGTCCCTACAAGTCAGAATCAACTCTCTGGCCATGGATTTGGTTCTTTGTTCTTTTATTGTTGTTTTATATTAGAGGGTTGCCACTTGTATGTATGTCATCATGTGGTGACTTGTATGTTTCAGTTATGCTGAGCAGCATACCACTAGTATTTCATATACCAGTAAGGTCATACGTGCTAGACAGGTTTCAGTGTTGTCAGGTACATGAAATCGAACTAGAAGAGCTGCCTTCTCAGAGTTGTGTCAACCTTAACGATGCGGTTGAAGTGAAGTTTTCAAGACCTTCAATTAGGATTACGATACTAGTTAAAATAAAAAGACACAAATGAGATCACCCACTAATAATATATGAAATATAAATATAGAAAATTTGAAAGTTATCGAAACTGAAACGAAACATATAAAGATGAACAAACTAGGCACAGTAAGTAGAAATGGTCTGGTATTGGCCACACTGAGTTATATCATCCTATGGTCCACAATGAAGGGAATGATACCATGTTCATCACTAACTAGAACATTGCAAGGTCT
This sequence comes from Echinops telfairi, assembly GCF_000313985.2. Lineage (NCBI taxonomy): Eukaryota > Metazoa > Chordata > Mammalia > Afrosoricida > Tenrecidae > Echinops > Echinops telfairi. The sequence continues at coordinate 12,613,769 of NW_022106084.1, read as the reverse complement.
ATTCTGAAATGCATCGTATAGGAATGTATAGGAAAAACATTCATATATTAATAAGGAAAACCAGATAAAATACTATTATGCAAATTTGCCACCAATTACTAGTGTCAAAGATGAAGAAATCAAAGATTTTTTTACCAAGTTCTGCAGTCTAAACATGCAATCAAGATGCATAAAAAATTAATGCTCATTGGAATGCATAAATTGGAAACAAGGATTGGTAGCTTTTTCAGGGGAAATATAGCATTAGGGATAAAAAATAAAATGATGCTATATATGACATGATAAAATCATGCAAAACAAGTGACTTGCCTATTGAAAATATCTCTTTTTCCAAAAATATAAGTGGTAACCTGGGCCTTGGTTTGGGGTTTGGACTATATACTGGAATCAAATCAATGACATTTGTGCAAAGATGTTAGAGAAGCTCAGCACCTTCGGGCAGAACAAGGCCAGGGGCTGCCTAGAGAATATCCTCAATTGCTCATCTACAAGTTCATGTTGACAGAGAAGAAAATTACAACTGGTCTACAAAAGGCAAAGTCTGACCTTGAATAGCTA
>NW_022106084.1:12610217-12612268 GCF_000313985.2 Echinops telfairi | reverse complement strand
CACTTTTGAGATACAAAAAGAGCAGAGTCAGCACAACATCAAAGTAACAGAAAGGGAGGACCACAGATGCCATGCCACAGGCAGGTCTTCAAGGAGCCAAGGGAGATGCTGCCCACAAATAAAACAGACTGATCCCTCAGAATCAGCACAGAGACTTTTCCCCAAGAGCCAGGAAAAGCCCTGATTTGGAACTTTTTTTTTTGACCTCTTCAACCGCTGAAAAATATACTTATGTTCATTCAAGCTACCCACTCACTGGTGTATTTCTCTTATAGCAGCCTTAGCTTACTAAAACTCCATCTGAATTTAAAATTTTTAACGAAATATAAAATGATGATAAAAGACATTGGATTAAAATATAAAGAACTGACACAGAGGAAGAAAACAGCGAGTCATCTCATATTCTCAGGATCACATGTATAAAGTTTTAAAAAAGGTAATTTGGTGCAAATTTACCATAAAATTCCTGGAAATTATTTAAAATATATTCCTCTCATAGCCATCTATAGAAACGAAGCCCTCCTATTTATCCCACACAGAAATCTCCTGCCCAAGCATCCTTCCAATGCACACTGTGTCTGATAGGGCAAGACAGAGCTCTCCCCTCGGATTACCAAGGCTGTAACCCTGTAGGGAAATTGCAAAGTGTACCTGTTTCCTACAGAGAAGCTGGTGGGTCACCATGAATGACCTTTGGGTGAGAAGCTGAGTGCTTAACGTTGTTCCACTAACAGTCCTTATATTTATCACCACAGAGTGAGAAACAAAATGATTGGGTTTGGAGTAGCAAAGGTAAAATGCCCTATCTTTCATTTAACATATTGAGGCCTTTATGAAGTTGACCAGACTTTTAAATTTGTAGGTTATAGACTGAAGACATTACCAGAATCCCTAAAGTTAGAGTGAGAGATAGAAAAAGAAGAATAGAAGCCAGTAAGACCAATGGTCTGGGGTCAGACAGTTGTGTGCCTACATAGGTTTTCATAGACAAGGAGAGTGTCATCAGTGGATGTCTATTAATGTCCTATGTCCCCAGTGTAAAAGTGTGAGAAGACCACCTTTCTGCTTACCCATACGCCAATATGGAGCATCTTCTGTTAGTAGAAGATGATTACCATGTAGATGGGCAGAGAGATGGGCTCTCAGTCTAAGCCTAGGATTTCTCCTGCTCCACTTTGGCATGGATGGGACGCAGAAGAAAGCTACTGGTCTTTAAGGTTGGTTTATGAAAAGAACAGAGCTAAGAGCTAATATGCTAACCTTAAGTTGCCTAAAAAAAAAGGAGAAACTGTGCATGAGACGCTATAGTTCTGAGTTCCCGATGTGAGGAACAGATGGAAGACATGCCCAAAACTCAGCAAGTTTTTCTTAATTCATTAAGAATCAAGGTGCGATCAATCTGTGACTTACACTAACCAAACAGGATCCCGAATTTGATGGAACCATCTGGCCAGGTTTGCCACATCTTAGTCGATAATAACAAGCATTCACCTAGGTGAATAACAAGCATTCACCTAGTTGAGGGAGATTTATGAGCTCTATTTTTTCATGTTCAATACTAGATGGTCATGTAAGGTATTTTGCTCACATATGTGGCTACAACCCTTGAGAGTGAAGCCAGGCAAAGGCGGAGCGATCTAGAGATATTTAAATAAAACAATAACTTTCTAAAAATGTAGAACAGTTCATTAAATGAAGATTTAGATAAATATAGCCTAAAAGGTTAAACATATCTCTTCATCTATATCTGCCTATCTTTTTGGCTAGCTATCATCTACCTACATACCAACCTAGCTGACTGCCTATCTACCACTTACATAATTTTGATTTTCTGTTTTCAACTATTGGGAACTTACTATATAGACCAAGTAATTAATAAAAAAAAATAATTTCATTTTTCTGTACTTTCAAAGAGATTAAATTTTGCCATCACTGTCACAAATACTGAAATTCTTTAATTAGTTAAAATGCTTTTTCATCCTGATAGAATATTTTTAGTGTCCCAATAGATATCTTACACTTAAATGAAGCACGAAATAGAATTAATTTAA
>NW_022106084.1:12608814-12610117 GCF_000313985.2 Echinops telfairi | reverse complement strand
TGTCAGTTCTTTATATTTTAATCCAATGTCTTTTATCATCATTTTATATTTCGTTAAAATTTTAAATTCAGATGGAGTTTTAGTAAGCTAAGGCTGCTATAAGAGAAATACCACCAGTGAGTGGGTAGCTTGAATGAACATAAGTATATTTTTCAGCGGTTGAAGAGGTAAAAAAAAAAAATCCCAAATCAGGGCTTTTCCTGGCTCTCGGGAAAAGTCTCTGTGCTGATTCTGAGGGATCAGTCTGTTTTATTTGTGGGCAGCATCTCCCTTGGCTCCTTGAAGAGCTGCCTGTGGCATGGCATCTGTGGTCCTCCCTTTCTGTTGCTTTGATGTTGTGCCGACTCTGCTCTTTTTGTATCTCAAAAGTGGCTGGTTTAAGCCACCCTCTTCACAGATGTGCCCTCGTTAACATAACCCGAGCACAATGGACAGAGTAGAGTGTTGGCTGGTGAGTGCTGTCCTTACAGTCATTGCCATATGTGAGCCTGCTGTAGTCACTGAGGCAGCATATCTCATTAGAAACCGTCTATTTTTTAGTCTCTCTACTATACCAAAGTGATGTTCTCCTGCAGAGATTTGTCCCTCCTGATAATATCCAAATTACAGGATGTGAAGTCTCACCATACTCCCTTCAAAGGAGCATTATGTCTGTACTTCTTTTGTTTATTTGTTTATTCTTCTGGCCATCTGTGGTGCATTTATTATTTCTCACTAGTATCACGATTTAAATGAATCCCCTTTATTCTTCCTTAGTCAGTCATTTCTTTTTTCCACTAATGCCTTCCATGCACCTTTGCTTTCTCCTTCAAAACCACAAGCTCTTGGTGATGTGCTACCTTCTGAAGTGATTGAACACCAACCAATTCTGTTTGGTAGAGGGAGTCTGTGTTGTCTTCCCATATTCACTTGATGTTTCCTGCTTGATTCAATAATTTGCTCATAGACTCCTGTAATATTTCAGCTCAAGGCTTGAATTTCTCTACTTTTTTTTTTTTAACGTGAGAAAGGCCAAGTGAATTTTGCCCTTTGAGTTTTCAAACTAAATTTGAAATATTCTGTTCAGCTCTTTTATCATTCCTTCTTTTTGCTTTAGCTACTCTGTTCAAGAACAATTCTCAGAGTCTCCTCTGACATCCATTTTGGTCTTTTCAATGACTTTTTGGTTACTCATGTATTATATCCTTCGTGCCATCCCACAGCACCTCATGTTTTAGTCATTAGTATTTCATGTTTCAAATATGCTCTTGAAATTGTCTCTAATTCAGCTATTCAAGGTCAGACTTTGCCTTTTGTAGACTAG
>NW_022106084.1:12607869-12608714 GCF_000313985.2 Echinops telfairi | reverse complement strand
ATGATCCAAGTCCTTAAGTTTGCTTCCAAAGCAAGGAAAGGGGGATGATGTGGAGGAAAGTCATGCCACTTGATTCTCTATTTGGGAAAGTAAACCTGTCCCAGTCCCTTTCTCTTACCCCCAGACCTTATTTGTATCTCATAGGACAGAACTGGGTCTCAGGGCCTCTTAGAGTAACAAGGGACGCTGATGAAATAAAGATTCATTCCAAACTCTCTTTATTGAGATGTGCAAAAAAAAGAAGCAAGCTGGAAAGAACTTTCTAAATTAGACTCATAATTACAGTGATAGGAATAAAATTGGGAGACATCCTCATGGAAGTCAATTTTGAAAAGAAAAAGAAGAAAGAAAAGGAAAAGAAGAAAATGATCAAAAGTGGAACCTTGGGAAATAAAGAGGATGGGAGATGATCAGATTTCAGTAAAAAATATATAGAAGAGACAGAGGAGAAAATGGAAGCAGCCATATATTTCAGTGGAATGGAAACCAAATTGAAGGAGAGTTTGAGATAGAAAATCAGTATTACCTAGCTCTACAGAGATACAAAAGAAGATTTAAAAGGCTATGGGATTTAGTGATTAGGAGGTGTTGGCCTTTCAGAAAATACTTAAGACCTGAGGAGAATCTAGAAGCCCAGGAATTGAGGAATGAATGATGAGAAAGTAAAAAGGCAGAGCAGCAGCAAGGAAGAGGAGAATGGAATATACGTGAACACACAGAAAGGTGGTTTTTAGCTAGGGTGGGTGTGTTTGAGAACCATTATACATGTTATCTAGGACAAACTAGGAAACTTGTAGTGAGTCCTGGAGACTTCTAGTACATCTGAGTAGGTGAGGGTTCTAGAA
>NW_022106084.1:12605912-12606604 GCF_000313985.2 Echinops telfairi | reverse complement strand
TGTTAACCCCAAATGAATGTGCTCCAAATTATAGCTCCTTAAAAACAACCCAAAAAACAGGAAAAAATTGTTTCCATACAAAATATATCTTTGATTTAAACGTTGATCTCTGACATTGTGCTGCAGACTGTGGACTGTGACTCATTTGAACCAAGATTTATAGCTGACATTTATTAACTTTGTAAGTGTGGACCTGTCACTTTCCCTCTCTGGGCCTCAGTTATCTCAGGAATAAAATGGGGTAATAATAATCACAGTACCTATTCCATAAATGAAGAGGCAGCACAGCAAACACAAGAAGATCATGTGTGATTTAAAATCAAGGAAGATATGTATCAGGGTTGTAGCCTCTCACCAAATTTAGTAAAGCTTAACTATATCCAGAAGTAAACGTCAGGAATGGATAAGGACTCCCTGACAACTTGTGATATGTAGATAACACAACCTTGTCTAGTTGCTGAAAACAACTAAGACTTTAAGTACTTATCTGATGAAGATCAAAGGCTACAAACTTTTGGTATGGATTGCACCTCAAATTAAGAAACACAAATCTTCACCACTTCATTCATAAACACCCTCATGATAAATTGAGCAGAGATTAAAGTGGCCGAGGATTTAATTTTATTTGAATCTGAAGCACTCGTGGAGGCAGCCGTTAAGGAAAGATGTACTCCAGTGGGTAAATCTGTTGT
>NW_022106084.1:12604330-12605812 GCF_000313985.2 Echinops telfairi | reverse complement strand
TCAGGCGATTCCTAGGTGATTCCCAGGTGACTACAGATGAGGAATAGGCTGTTCACTTCTGAGCATTTGGCCACTGAAAACCACATGGCTGACAACAGAGCACTGTCAGATACTGACAACTTCAGGAATAGTGGTAGAGCCTTGTCAGAGAGAGTGCCAAAGATGAGCCCCTCTGATTACAAGGCAATTAAAATATGACTGAGGAAAAGCTGCTGTCCCAAAGTAAAGCCTACCATAATGACATAGATGGAGCAAAGCTTTTGAGACCATCATTTGCTAATGCATGTATTAATAATTGGAACTTGGAATGTATGAAACATGAATCTCAGAAATCTGGAACCTTCGAAGCTATCAAACATGAAATGGAATGCATAAAAATGGATATCCTAGGTGTCAGTGAGCCAAAATAGATTGATCTTTTCCCTTTTGAATCAGTAACCATACTACCCTAGGAATGACACATCCAAAGAAATACTATCACATCACATTCACTGTCCAAAAATGAATTATTTTATTTTTATAAAATGGTCATTTTAAGATCTATCTTAAAGTCCAATGCTGTCTGTGATAGGATAATATCTATCCACATGCAAGGCACTTCAGTCACTACAACTATTAATACATTTCTGCACCAACCATTAAAGCTAAGGATGAAGAAATTGAAGAATTCCATCAATGTCTTCAGTCTGAAATTGATCAAATATAAAATCAAAGATGCATTGATAAATATTGGCCATTAGAATGCAAAAGTTGGAAACAAAGAGGAAAGAACGATAGAAAATATGACCTTGGAAATAGAAACAAAGATGGAAATTGCAAGCTAGAATTTTCTAAGAACAAGGATTTCTTCATTGCAAATACCTTCTTTCAACAACACAATTGATAATTATACACTGGATTTCTCTAGATAGAAAACACATAAATCAAATTGACTACATCTGTGAGAAGAGATGACAGAGAAGTTCAATATCAGCAGATAAAACGAGGCTAGGAGCCAATTTTGAAATAGACTGTGATAGATACATAACCTAGTGTCAACTTGGGGATATTAAGAGTAAAAGTGTGGAGTCTAGACAGTGGGCATGCTGTTCGCATGAGGATTCTGGAACTTCCTCTCTCTTTCCCTGGAGGTAGGCCACGCACTCTCTCAGCTTCACCTTATTGTTGAGGCACCTCACTCAGGAGCAGGAAAATCCATGGGGAGACCTGTGCCAGCACTGAGATGCTTTCACTGCCACTGGATCCACAAGACTTTTCGCCCACTGGCCTGTGATCTTCCTGCATTCAGTGTCATTTCGTGTACCGTGTGAGTCTCAAAAGGAATTTGTAGACTAGTATCAGTCATAAGTCCAATAATATCGGATGTATGGACTTGATCTGCACTAGGTTAGGATGTTTTCTTAATATACAATTGGGTTTTGATATAAAACTCCCATACACACAAATGAGGATCTCTGGATTTGTTTCTCTAGTCAACCCAGA
>NW_022106084.1:12594496-12603204 GCF_000313985.2 Echinops telfairi | reverse complement strand
TTCTACTCCCTTATTCTCAGAGTGTGGCAAAAAACAAACAACAAAATGGCAAAAATACAGAAATAACACATTTGATATATTTTCTAAAACATACTAAAGACCTTTTTCTACCATCAATAAAAAAACATTGAGAGATATTAATTCAAAAATAATGCCTTGATTGTGTTCATTTTAGTTCACTGTTTTATACTATTCTGATTCAATTTTCTCAAGGATGTCTAGGTCTTGGTATCCCATAACTTAATTTAGCAGCTTGTTCAAGAGTTAAAATAACCTTTGGGACAGAATATTCTTTTTCATGTACAATTTATTTGATCATGCTGAACTTTAATCCCTTTTGTTCCACGGTTGGGTTTTGAATACTTTTTTTTTAATTAAAGGTGACTTTGCTCACTATCATTACACATTATTTATTATAGAACTTTTAAAGTCATTAAAAATGAAACCAGAATGGTTTAATGTATTTTCCTGTATGTGAACTGTTATCTATGAAAGAGACTTTCAAAGAAATATGAACAAATATATCTTGGGATAAATTCAACCATAACGTGAACTCCAGCATAGACTGAAAAGTTGAGAGTATGATAATCTGACACTAACGTTAATATAAACATTCTACACAGATGCCAACAATTAATCTAGATATTTCAGGGTCCACTGACAAGAGAGAAATGTAATGGGTTGTCAATATACGAGATATGAAAATTGGGTCAAATTATAAAACTTGGTCACATTTCGACCGATATCTAATACTTTGTCCCCGGGTATGAGTGCATTATCTGAAACCATCTGCTGCATTTTGCTAGAGCGAGAGATGTCAGAAAACAAGGCAAACACATTGGTCCTCGGGCTCCAGTTCACAAAAGCATGGGCTTATTCCACACACAATCTGTTTAGACATGCTGTAGTAGTCAATGCCTGGCTGTAGGCAAGTGCTCTTACCATGTGCTTGTCTTAGGATGCCTTCAACCAATAAGCCCAACCAAACTATTGGGCTTATGAGGGGATCTCCATGAATAGTTACTCTGAAAGCAGAGAGATCAGTTCAGAACAGTATGGCAATTGCTTTGGAGGATTTTAAAAGAGTAATCTTGATAGCTTTTTTCAAAGCGCACATGGCATTCAAGGAGACTTACTAGGAGTACGTTTCAAGATTGTTGACAATTCTGACCTTCATGAGAAAAAGGCCAGAAAGTTACACAGCAGATTCTTTTGGCAGTGCAAACCTTCCAGCTGGCCTGGGGAAGAGAGAGGAGGCTATCTATTCCAGTAAACATGTACAGTCTTGGATATGCAAAGGGGACATTCTCTTCTTTGCTATACAAGTTGCTATGAATTGTAATTGACTCAAGGGCAGTAAGATGTGTTTTCTGTTTATTGAATGGGAAGAGACAACAGAGAAGCTCAACATCAGCAGCCAAAATGAGGCCAGTGGCTGACTGTAGAACAGGCCATCGATTGCTGCTATGTCAATTAAAGAAAATTAAATTTGATTTTTTAAAAATTAAAGCAAGTGTGTGAGGGCCAAATATAATCTAAAGTTTATGCCACTTGCATGGTGAGAACACTTCAAGAATCGATTTGAATCACTGAGCACTGATAAGAGAAGATCTGCTGAGCTATGGGGTGATATCTGAAACATCATATGGAAGAAAGCAAAAGGTTACTCAGAGGAGAGGAAGAAAAGAAAGATCAACGTAGATATGAGAAGAGGCACTGCAACTTGCTTTTGATAGAACAGCTAAAGAAATTCATTAAATGATAAAGAAAAAGAACTGAACAGGGACATTTAAAGGGCAGCTGGGGAAGCAAAGTACATTATTGTAATGAAATATGCAAACACTTGTAGTTAGGAAACCCAAAATGAAGAAAACACTCAGCATGTTTTAAGTTGAGAGAATGGAGGAAAAAATTCAATAATCTAGTTGCAATATTGAAAGATTCGCTGGGTAAAATATCAAACTTTACAGAAAGTATCAAAAGAAGGTGAAAGGAAAACACAGTCACTGCACCAAAAACCAATGACAGACGTTCAGCCATTTCGAGAGGCAGCATCTGATCCTTACCCAATGGTACTGAAAGATGTTCAAGCTGCACTGACGGCTTTGCCCAAAACCAAGCCTCCAGGAATTGATTCAACTAAAGGTTTCAACAAGTGATAAAGCATGGGAAGCACTCTCTTGTCTATGCCAAGAAATTGGAAGACAGGTACCTGGACTATCAACTAGAAGAGATCCATATTTGTACCCATTCCAAAGAAAAATTACCAAACAGAATGTGGAGATCTTCAAGCAATATATTAATTATAGCAAGTAAAGTTTTCTATTTAACGAATGGGAAGATTGAATTGTTGACGATCATTCAGCTATTATTGCAGCAGCTGCTATATATTAAAGTCAGATTCAGAAGAGGATGTGGAACAAAAGATATCATTATTGACATCAGGCGAATCTTGACTGAAATCACAGAATGCCAGAAAGATGTTTGCTTGTGTTTTATTGACTCTCTCAAAGCATTTGACTGTGTGGATCATAACCAACTATCAATAGCATTGAGAAGAATAGGGATTCTATGACACTTCATTGTGCTCATATGCAAGCTGTACATGGACTAAGAGGCCGTCAAAAAGAACAAGGGAATATGGAGTGTTTTTAAAACCAGGAGAGTGTGTGTCAGAGCTGTATCCTTCACCACATTTGCTCAATCTGTATGCTGAGAAAATAATCAGAGAAGTCTCACTCTATGAAGAAGAATAAGACATCAGATCAGAATCAGGTTTTTTAACAATCTGCAAGATGTGCAGGATACAGCCTTGCATTCTGAAAGCCAGGCGGACTTTAAGCACTTGCCAATGAAAATCAAGCATGCCAGCCTTCAGTATGGATTCAAAGTCAACATAAATTCAAACTCAAAGTAAATAAAACTAAACTCCTCACAATTGGGAGACAAAATCATGATAAACAGAGAAAAGATGAGAACTGTTGGAGTTTCTTTCGTGCTTGGCTCCTCAATCAACACGCATGGGTACAGCAGTCATGAAATCAGATGTGTACTGCACTGGGAAAATCTACCGCGTGCGCTTTTTGCAAAGTGCTAAAGAGCAAAAATGTCACTTTGAGCGTTAAAGTGTGCCTGAGCTGATCTACGGTATTTTCAGTGGCCTCATATGCAAGTGAAAGTTGGACATTAAATGCATAAGACTGAAGAAGAATCGGTGCCTTTGACATATGGCGATGGTGAAAAAAATATATTGAAAATACCATCGACTGCCAGAAGAACAACAAATCTATCTTGAGACCAATACTGCCAAAATACTCCTTGGAAGGAGGCCGGTAAGCCTTTGTCACACGCATTTGTGACATGCTATCAGGAAAGGCCCATCTGTTGAGAAAGACAGCAGACTTAGTAAAAGGGAGAGGCAGCAAACAAGAGGGACATTGTCAGTCAGATGGATTGACCCAGGTACCACAACAATGGATTTAAACATAACAATTGCCAGTGTGGGTTTCACTGAATGCCAGAAAGATGTTTGCTTGTGTAAAGTGGGGCACTATGAGTTGGAACCAACTTGATGGCCCCTAATATCAACAACAAACAACCTAATTTGGTAACAGTACTTTTGTACTTTCCTTTGTATTTAAGACCTTGAAAGTATATAGAAAGATATCCTGAAAATATATTTCATGCACTTTTATTTGCAAGGACTACTTCATATTATAAAGCCAAATGTAGTTACTGAAATATTGAGAATAATTAATGTTGAAATCCTCTCGAGGCTATGAAAAAAATTAGGTCATTTCGGAAATGGGATAATGTCTGTGTCAATTCTGCAAATCCCCATGGATCCAGGTCAGGGATACCCAATGCAGGAGAGGAAGATGTAATTGTATATAACAGCTTATGATGATGATTATAGTGACTGAAATGATGGAATGCCTTTTAATTTTGTGAAGTTACAAATAGATCATTATCATTTGAAAAGTGTTAGGTGGTAAAGTAGTTTCCAATAGACAGGGAAATAATTTGAAGCATCTAAGAAAGAGCCTAAAATTCTGTATCTGTACACTTCTTATAGGAGCTGTTTTTAACATGTGCAACTGTTTACACATATGATATTTTCCCATATATTACACACCCACACATATACTGCATCTGCATGTAACATACACCGCACTCATAGAAAAGTAATGCATGAAGGGTTGTGCAGTTTACAAAACAAACAACACAATAATTTATAATGTATTCATTATTTATCTTATGCAGGGCATAATCGTGTGTGTGGTGTGTGTGTGCGCATATGTGTGCTTTTTGTGTGCACATCCTTCTAATATCATCCTTCATGTTTTCTCTGTACCTTGGCTACTTGATCCTATTATTCCCTAAATCCAGGTGTTGTTTTTTTTTACTGCTACATAGACATGAAATTCCAGCACTTGTTTCCATTTCATAGGAAGGTCCCTGGTCTCACCACCGTTTCAGTACTTTTATTGGCTTCCACCCCATATTCAGTCAGTACTCCTCATGTGATCGTATAAAAATACAAATATAATTATGTCTTCACCCTACTTAAAGTCATTCAATGGTTTTCTAAGTTAGATGAAATTAAAACAAACACCTGCGTGATCCTGCATTGGGCACTGTTCACATCCTTAGGCTGCTCATATGTGAAGGGCTATCAAATAGAATTGGTAGTAGGGCAGGCATTGCTATTTGCCTATCTTATGTCCATCTGCTGTTTCTTCTTTGTTACCAGCACACTACTTTTGTGTTTGAGGGAGTTTCTTAGTTTTCCTTGCAGCTCACTTGGCCAGGTGACCAGATTCACCAATGATTTCTAAGAGGAGTTTGCGGAGGGCTTCCCTTCAGGTTTCCAGTTGACTATCATCAGCTCAGAGAGGCTTCCACTAAGCATCCTTTATAAAACTGGATTCCCTGCTCTTACACACATCTTCAAAGCCCGATTTGTTCTTAGCATTGATTACAACTTGTAATTATTTTATGTATTTGGTGGCTTCCAATTCTGCTTCCAGTTCAGGGAGTATAATGACCATGCTTGTTTGTTTACTGCTGGATACACTGCCTTTCATCAGGTTAGGAGTAGGAGAGGGATATTAGTGTACAAGAAAATGAATCAAATATTTTATAAAGCAGCGTATGTCAAATGTTACAGACTATATTACAAACCCAGTCATAAGGATTTGTTAAGAGTTTAAGGTACTGTGCTTGTACGGGTGGGGCAGATAACAGATAGATGACGTGGCTCATGCCTGAAGGAAGCTCCCAGAGTAGAATCAATGGAACGCTTGACCACACAGAACCGTGATAAATGGCAGTGGTGAGAAGTGTCATAAGCCCGGCCTAAAAGCTATGCATTCAGTGAAGAGAGAGTGGTTCTTGCTTACTGTCGTGGTGGGAAGAGAGCTGGGGAGAATTGGCATCGAAGTTGACCAGGACATTGGGTACCATTTTAACGGGGTGGGAGGTGAAAGTGAGTGGATGAAAGCAAAAGCATCTCAGACAGAAGAAACCCCAAAGACACTGACGGCAGACGCTTTGGGCTGTACATGAAACACAATGTCCTATCCCAACACATATTTTTTTAACTTATAAAGTAAATATATCATCTCTATGCATTTCATCTCCCATACTTCCTCATTGTGAAGCATCATCTGCTGATACTCCATTTTGGCCACAGAGTAAGGATGAGCCGTGAATTAGCACATGTACAGATGGAAGAGATAATGAGAGGAAACGGGAAATGGTGTCCTGAACAAATTCTATCAAAATCATCATCCCAGGGGGAAGCGTGGGGGAGATGGAGAAGTTCACACAATTAAAATTAGAAATATTTACTTTGAAAACCGGTAAAGACAAGAAAGAAGAAATCAGTTACAGGGATAAAAAGACTGATCACTATGTGATTAACAGAAAGGAAATACAAAAGAGAAATGAAAATATAGCTTACAGACTGTGTGATCAACATAAGTAATTTATTTCAAGATACAGATGAGTCAATATATTTCTTTTCCCTTCTAAATGCCTTTTTATGTGGTTGTAGCCAAAGCATCATCATCAGATGAAAGGTATAGAAAGATATGAAACTTAAAATCAAGTATTAGTTATGTATGAGAGAGAGGATCTGGTGAGCACATATATATATACATGCAAGCATGACAAATTATCACAATATTACAAAAAATGAATTTTAATGTATTGTTTATTTCATATATATATTAATATATATAAATTTAAGAAATTTTAAGGGTTGCTTCTCTAATATTACTTGCCAATTAATGAAAGGGGTATATGATCACATGTATCTGTGCATTTGAAAATATTTACTATTTATAGGTAACCCATGAACATTGAATTAATATGACTCATAGAAGCCCTCTATAGGATTTCGAAAGCTGCAAATCTTTAAAAGTGCCGACAGCCTCATCTTTCTCCCTCAGAGAGGCTGGTCGGTTTGAACCACTAACCTTCCAGTTAGTAATCCAACACCACAAAGACTCATTATAGTTATACAGAGTTATGCATAGAGTGGCAATCTAAGGTAAATGTTGGGCCACTAATGAAAGATTTACAGTCTTATAAAAACATATACAAGATCTCAATAAGTTGGAATGAACTCCCTGGTAGTGTTTGCTGTTGCTGTTGTAATGGTGTTACTTATATCCATGCATCCATACTCCAAATATTTCAAAATGTGCTATGACTTTCATAGACTATGGCTATCCCTTGTTATTTGACCCTAGCAATACTTCTGAGAGGTAAATAACATTATTTTGCTTCACGTATTTAAATAAAGGAGCGTTATACGTTTCTAGAGATACTATTACTTTTGTAAAGAAATAGAGTTAGTTAATAACCAAAGGTAAGTGGAACCAAAATTTCAACTCTTTGATCCCAGGGATCTTTCTATTACATTGAGAAAAGCATAACAACATCTCTGCATGCAGATGGGAGAATGATTAACATGCTGTCTAATATACAATGCCCTCTTAGATTTATACATCACTTTTCTTCCAAGGGGTTCTCAGATATTATCTCATTTGTCTTTCCACATCCCTGAAAAATTAGAAGGGTCAAGTGGGTTCATCTGCATTTCCCAAGATGGATTATAGGAGGCAGGGAGGGTAGCATCCCAGGATGCAGCTGAGCTCTGCAGCAATCAGATTATCATTCTAGCCAGCTTCTCCTCTCCCTGAACCTGGTAATACAATTGTATGAGTAGAGATTGTAGAGGGATGAGAATAGAAGTTTGGAGATGCCTGGAGGAGGGTGCAGCTCTGTTGCTATACATTCACTGTCTAATCTCTTTCTTGTGTACCTACAGGAATATGGGAGAACTGGAATCATAATCTAGAAGAGAGCTCTGTTACTCAAAATCAGTGACTAATGTGTAATGCTAAGAATGAAAAGGGGGAATCACTCTAAATTCAAAAGAGAGTGGGAAGCAATAGAAGATTCTCATCTTTAGAGATTTCCAAAGAAGCTGAACTAACCCTATTACTCACTACTACCCTTGTATCCTCCTCACATCCGCCCCTTATAGTTTAATTTTTTTTTAAAGCTGAGAAATGAGAGTGAAGAGGTCATTATGAGCCACACATTCTTGTCATAATGAGGATTGGGGCCTCCCATCTCCAAACAAACAAATAAGAGGGCTATGAGAATTCCTGGAGAAAATTAGGATTCCCTGTGTCTACATAACAAAGGAAAAGCCACTTGAAAATACTAAATAAAAAAAAATACAATACAGAGGGATAGCAGCATAATAGGCTGCATTTCTAGATTTGGGTCCCCATAGATAAGTGGGCATCACAGTAGAGTACTGGATTAGAACGACTTTACCAGACCCCACAGAAGAGGACTTCATGCCGGGTAAAGATCTTCAAGTCACAGGAGATCAGAAGATGAATGAACAGAAGCAAGTTCAGAAGACTGTATAGGAGAGAATCTTCCACAGAGGCCTCCAATAAACCCATGCATGGTCCCCTAGGAGAGCCATCTTGCAACTTGCAAGGGACCCCCCCTGAGTAGAGCAAAACTCAACACAGAAAAGACCACAACAGCACTGGTCATAGAGGAAACACCTGTTGTTTCCCTTCTTCCTCCCCACCTCACTTTAACACACACACACACACAATTAAATAGATTAATTAAAAAAATACATGCCTAGAGGCCAACTAATCCCACACCAGATTGCAAAATAAAAGAGCAAGAGATGCAGTGGATATTTAGAATCTGTATTAGATAAAGTAGAGAACACTAAGAATATAGAAGTGTCCTTGGGGGTGTGGCCTACTTGATCTCTATAAAAGAGATGCTATAGAAAACTGGATCACCCTTTCTCTCTCTCTCCACCCACTAGCCCCTGCCCTGTGGCCTACCTATCTCATTTCCTCCCTCCCCTGGCCTGCCTCTTGCATCTTGTCTCTTGAGAAGTGTGCTGGCATCCTGAAATACTGTCTGTCAATACTGATATATTTCTGTGGCTTGCCATTATCTTAATCTGATCTCTCTATGCCTCTGACCTTCTGGCTTCCCTTACCCAGACACCCACCTGAGTCAGGAAAACCTGCCATCATAATATCTGACAACCAAACTGGACTGAACAGCTTCTACAAATTTGTCAGCCATTTTTCTTGATATGAACTTCTCTCTTTATATTCCTATATAAGGGCCACTAGTTTTGCTTCTCT
>NW_022106084.1:12592596-12593973 GCF_000313985.2 Echinops telfairi | reverse complement strand
TGCAGTCATTCTCTTATTGATACCACAATTATAAATTATAAATGGGATAAATAGCTGACACGGTGTGAAGCTAACTACTCCAGGTCCCAAGCATAATACTCAAACCCAAGGGAGTTCATCCCCAATATCCATTCTCCAGATATGAAGATACCCTTCAAAGTCAGTTAGTAGCTTGGCCCAACAGATGTTTTAGAAAAGTGGCCACTCTCCTGAAGCTTACAAACTACTGTACGATGAGTCCCCATGGAACATGTTTAAAGTTCTAAAATTCATTTAGAGTTTTCTTTTTAAGTAAATCATCCCGACTGTGATCGTTCACACACCTAATAGACTACCCAGGCTTACCTTTACCTAGTAAAGCACTGTGCATTAAAAAAGGAAAAATCTAGGACTAGAAGGAGAGAAAAACAGCCAGTAGACTACTGACATCTGATGGTACAGCGGGAAAGGGTGGGGAGAGTTGGGAGGCATTTCAATGAGTCTCCCTTCCTGTGTTCTTACATTATTTTCAATATGACTTCTGATAGTGGGGACAGATGTGTGCATCTGACCAAGTAACTTGGCATGTTCTCAAGAAAGAGAATGTCTGTTGATATTCTTCCTGTTCTTCTCAGCAGAAGCATTTCCTCACCAGAATGTACTAGCTCAGTCTGCTGTTATTGAGAACAAAAACCTAAGTGTATCGTTAATATGCTGGCTCCTGCTGCCAAGCTATCATCACAGACAGTACCTTACACACTGCTTACCTATGTATTTTACCTTAGTCTTATGCCTTAGACCAAGGGCTTGCTCTCAGACCCTGCTTTAAAACAAAGAAAAAGAAAAGAGGTAAATAGAAGAAACATGTAGTGTATTCTGAGCTTGAAATATAGACGGCTTCACAACAATTTCTTTTCCGTAACAAACCAGGGATTTGTCTCAAACAGCTGCAGGCTGTAACAATTATGGCTTTTGAAACTCTAACTATGTTGTGTACTATAGTGAAACAGCTCTGATTGAAGAACCAGCTCCTGTCTGTGCCATACATTCTATTTTTACATCTGTATTGAAGAGATTGGTGCCCTTTGATAAAGCAAAAATGAGAGATGCATTCAGTAATGGTATTTGACCTTAAGAACAAAACCCAAGATCGTGAATCTCAAATATTCGAGGGAAAATGTTATTAGTGACATTTTTAGAATAATTCTTATTGAGACTTAAAATATATTAGTGAAGAGTCTTGTGTTAAAATATAATAGATATCTGGACAATAAAAAACAATTTCCTCTGCCTAGCCATTTGTGGTTATTTTAGAGTACAGGGATTAAGAATACCCACCTTGGAGTTAAACTTCTAGGCTCAAATTCAAGAACTCAAATTGTTCAAGAACTCAGGCAA
>NW_022106084.1:12590155-12592062 GCF_000313985.2 Echinops telfairi | reverse complement strand
CATTTTGATTATCCGTTATTTGTTGATTAACATTTAGGAAGTATACATCTTTGGGCTATGATGAATACAACTGCAACAAACATTGATGTAAATGTGTATTTGTATTTCTGCTCAGTTCTCTTGGGTATAGACCTAGAAGAGAAAATCCTGGAGTATGTGGTAATTCTAAGTCTCACTTTTGAAGGAACCACCAGATTAATTTCCACAGTGGCTCGACCACTTAGAAATCCCACCTTTTTCTTTACATCTTTGCTAACATCTGTTGGTTTCCTAGTATTTAAAAAGAAATCATAGCCATCTTAGTGGATGTGAAGATACATCTTGTGGTTTTGATTTATATTTCCCTAGCGATTAGTGGAAGGATCCTTGGTAGCGCAGTGATAAAAATACTTTTTGTTAACTGAGGAGTCAGCCGTGTGAGCTCACCAGCCACTTTGTGGGGAAAGCTGTGACAGTCAGTGTTGGTGAAGACTTACAGCGTTGTAAACCCTATGGAGAAGCTCGAGGCTGTCTTCTAGGGTTGCTTTGAGTCAGAATCAAGTTCCTCTCAATGAGTTTACATGGGGTATTTGCTTAATGACTAAGGACATAGGCTGGTGTTTTCCCTTGTTTTCAAGCCCTTGTCCCAATTTCTGGTAGAGTTGTTTGTGTTTCTACTCTTTAGTGGTAGGGATTCTTTATATATCCTGTACAATAAAATCATGTCACATGTATGGTTCCCATTTTTTCTCATCTATAATTTGCTTCCTGATTTTGTTCATAAAGTCACTTGATAATCAAAATTTTTCTTTATTTTTACAAAGATAATATGCATGTTACATGTGTTTTTAAAAGCTTTACAATCACCTCAGGTGCTATTTTCCTATGTGCAGTATGTATATACTGCATATACATGAGCATGCTGTTTACATGGGTATGTTACACATAACACAATTTTTTTTTGGAGAAAATGGATTTAAAAGATAAGGGAGTTAAAAAATCTAAAGTCCATTAATATTTTATATAAATGTATACTATATATACATTATGTATATGATACACACACATACACATAAGAAGACTTCAAAAGTTCAGGGAATTTGAGTTAAAAGATAATGGAATTCCATGAGCGTTTTTGAAGCCTCCTCCCTCCACCAACCCACATGCTTATATATATAGTTAACATTGTGTCAAATCTGCTACATCAGATTTATTTAAGTGTTAAAAGATGGGAAATGGCACAAATTTCACATTGAGGACTAAGCTACACTTGTTTTGCACTTGATATAAGTCATAGTACTGTCAATTACTTCCTTTACTTTCAAACATTAGACAATGAACAATGGCCAAAAAAGAATTTATGCATTTGAACTATGATGTTGACAACAAATACTGAAAGCACTAAGGACTTGCAGAAGAAAAAGCACATTTTTCCTGGAGAAAGTACAGACAGCATGTTCCTAGAAACACAAGGCAAGACTTCACCCCATGTATTTTAGACATACTACCAAGCAGAATCAGTCTTTGGAGAAGGACTTCTGCCTCGCAATGACCAGATAAGTAAGAAGGAGACTCTCTGCAGGACAATCATTGAGATGGATATGCTCAGTGGCTGCAAAAATGGGCTCCAGAATTGGACCGATTGTGTTGATGGCAGGAGAGAGCAGCATTTTATGCTTTATGTAGATGGTTACTTTGAGTCAGAACTAACTTGATAGTACCTAAAAACAACATTAAAACCAAAAAACCAAACTCACTGCTATCAAGTTGATGTCGACACTTAGTGACCCTTAGGGCAGGGTAGAATTGTGCTTGTGGGTTTCTGAGATCATAACTCTTTACAGGAGTAGAAATCCCCTTCTCTCTCTCACAGAGCTGCTGGTTTCAAACTGTTTACTTGTGAATCTCAGCCCAGTGCATAACCACTA
>NW_022106084.1:12586845-12588333 GCF_000313985.2 Echinops telfairi | reverse complement strand
GAGGGTTCAATAAAAAGTAAATGTCTAGAAGAGAATGAGGACAACATATGTACAACCATGACTGACTCAACTGATGTATGGATTGTGATAAGAATTGTACCAACCCCCAATAAAATGATTTGTTTAAAAAAACTAGGCTCTTTATAAGTGTGTTAGGATTTTGTGCCAACATGGTTGCCATAAGAACATGTGGGTGGCGTTTAGTCTGTCAATTAAGTCACAGCTTGATTGGAGGACTGCCAAGATAAATGGCCTCTCTCCTCTTCTCTCTCTCTGCTTTACCTTCCTATTGAAGTGCCACTTTGAGCCACACTGATGGCAGCCAGAGCCCTGGGGATGTTTCTATTGGATCTACAAGACATTGTGCCCACTGGCCTCTGATCTTCCTGCATTCTGCATCAGTGCATGTTGCTGCGTTGAGTCTAAAGAGGGACTTAAAGACTAGCATTGGACTTATGAACTTGATCTGGACTGGGCTGTGATGTTTGCTTGATGTGTAATTACTGCTTAACATAAGGCTCTTTTGAATACATATTTGAGTGTCCTTAGATTTGTTTCTTCAGTCAACAGAAATGCACGGTGTCATCTCTCTGGAGACATAAGTTCAAATCCACATTTGGCTGGGCCAGGCTTCCTCTAAAGTCAGTAAAGCAAGAATTGTTCTTGCCTCTCCCACTTTCTCATATCAACAAGCATTCCTAGACTTTTAGGTACAGCTTCATGGAACAATTCTTTGTTTTTGTGGGGTTTTTTTTATTATTAAGGACACAGTTTATATTGGATTATAACCTAACCTATTCCAGTATAACTTCACATTAATTTAACAAAGATCCTATGTCCAAACAAGATTGCATTCACAGGCACAGAAAGTTAGGAATGTAGCACCTATTTGGGGGGAGACAATTCAGTCCATTGCAGTGTATAACTCAGAATAGTGCTATTGAGTTTGTTATGATAAAAAGGATAATGATGATTAAAGTTCAAAAATATGACATTTTTGCTCAAAAATAGGTAGGTAAGGAGTCATTACGGAATGTCGTCTTTCATATTCTAGAGGATTTATTTAGTTATTAGAATAAATAAAACAAAAATACTTTCCTAAATTTAATCTGGGTACTTAAATGTAGTGGTTAAAATAATATTAACTGTAGTGGCAGAAATTAATACACACTAAGCAAAAGGTATGTCAGAAACTATAGAAGCATTACAAAAAGTATCTTAATTTTTCCTCACTACCACCTTATGTAATGGTGTTAGAAACCATCTAATCACTTCTGACTCATAATAACCCCATGCGCAATAGAACACACCACTGCCTGGCTCTGCGCCATCCACATAATTATTGCTCTGTTTGATCTCACTGTTGCAGCCTCTGCACCAATCGATCTCATGGAGGGTCTTCCTTCTTTCACAATCTAACCAGCATGATGTCATTTACATGGTTTTACCAAGTGTGATGGTTTTCTCCAAGCACTGGCTGCACTTGGT
>NW_022106084.1:12581497-12582613 GCF_000313985.2 Echinops telfairi | reverse complement strand
GGGCAGCATCAGCTTTCTTCACCACATTTGCTTATGCACCCATTTTGTCTTCAGCAATCCTATTGGAAAGGTTAGCATTATACATTGTCACATTATTAGAACAAACCATTCTTGTACTGAGGTAAGATTAAAGTAGAGGCCCAAAGTCCATCTGCTTCTATCTTTATATTTTTTTCATCTTTATACTTATACTTATATATATAAAATTTTTACTTTCTTGTTCTTCCCTCTATTTCTTTTTTCTTTCCTTCTGCTCCAATATCATATTTTTCCATCACTCACCTCTCAGTAATTCCACTCAGATATATTTCTATTGATTAAACATGACCAAGAATGCTATCCCTCATCACCATCTTTTTAATCCCTTGCAATTCCCCTGTCCCTTTCATTATTGGCTCACTACTGCCCTCCCTTCACCTTCTCCTCTTCTATGCACTCCCCCAAAAACTTCAGTCCCATTGCTGTCTCCTTGGGATTGTTTATCCTGCCTATCTTATATAGATAGATACCAAAAAAAAAAACAAAAACAAAAAGACAGGAAAAAAAATGAGCCCATGCTAATAGTTCTGTGTCTAACTATTGTCCTGGCCCCGAGTAGATGATTATCCCTCTGCTAATTAGCGAGCAGACCCTGATAAAATACATAGGTCCATTCCCCTTTTCTTTTGGGTATCATCTCCCAGGAACCACTTACCCAAAAGCACTTATACCCTTTTAGGCCTCAGCATTCATGTCTGAGGGGCACACCTTCTACACACCCCATTGCAATACCCTGGAAAAAACCCAGACTGAGCACAATGATGCATACGTCATGTTTTTTTTTTTTGTTTTTAAGATGCGGATAGCCATGGTGCAAAAATATATCTCTTCCCCCACCCCTCATAAGCCTTTACAGCCCACAGAGGGGTGGGGGAAGAAAAAAGATGGCAATGAGGGAGCAAGTCACCAATCCACCCAAGGCACCAATCCACCCAAGGGGAAGGTATTGTTTATGACTTCACAAAAAAGGGAGGGAGAGAGTAAACCTCATTCTGGTACAGCAAGCCTGGAGGGTGAAATTTCTGCTCAGAGCAGCTCATCCCCAGAAAGGATTTCATGGCTGGCTCCAGCTTGAGA
>NW_022106084.1:12578219-12579720 GCF_000313985.2 Echinops telfairi | reverse complement strand
AATTAAGATATATCATCCTCATGTTCTTGTAACTATTTTAATATTGCAATCATTATGAGCATCCTGTGGTCTCATTATGATTTGACAACATGGTTGAATTCTCCTGGATGTCAGTTCCACCAGAGTGAAATCTCTGCCATTTGTAACACAGATAACGTTCTAAGTGTAAGACTCTACCACCTTATGATGGGTGTTGTACATCAGTCTGCTATGGGGTTATCAAGATTCAAATGAACATATAAAGGCAAGCAGGGCATTGAAGCACATGTACTCCACAGACTCCATGAGTACAATTCATACTCTATGCAGGGACTCTAATCACATATTCAGACTTCAAAGAGTCAACCTTACAGAAGACCGACGTAAACAGGAAGTTCTTGATCACATTTACAAGTGTGGTTATCTACAATAGCAGATTAATTGAAAGTCATCTTCAAGCTCTAATTATACTGAGAAAGCGTCTAAAGTCTAGTGGATTCAATATCAGAAGACCTGGAGTCTAAACCACATTTCACTGTACATTGATATAGTATTTTTGATCACTGTTTAGATTTTTGACCTACATAGTACCACAGTAGTCCCTCCCAATATCAAATCTGATATGGCTCATACAAATTTGGGAGTAAATGATGAACATTTGTGTCATGCTTCTAAAATCAATGGTTTTATGGTCTCCCAAAAGATTTAGTACTATTTTAAATGGTGAAGGATTATGTAAAGCTCTAAGTCAAAATAATTATCTGCTTGAATATGTCATTTAGTAACATCATTGGAGCTCTGTTCTGATGTTGAACAAATTAAAATCACCTTTAAATCTTTATTTCAATTTATTATTAATGTGGTTGATAAGTATAACTGGCTTGATAATATAAAGCAGTTTCCCTGTAGAAAGAATGAAACATTGTTATAATTCACAAGTGACCCTAAAGAAGTACAATCTGCACTGAAAGTATTGGCCAAAAACAAGGCTTCAGGAATTGATGGAATACTATTGAAATGTTGCAAGAAGTTGATGGAGACCTGGAAGCACTCACTTGTCTATGCCAGGAAATTCAGAAGACAGCTCCTGGGCCAACTGACTGGAAGAAATGCATATATGTCCCCTTTCCAAAGAAAGGTGGCCAATAGAATAGAATACTCAATAGAATAGTATACTCAAATTATATAGAATATTCAAATTATACATAGAATATTCAAATTATACAATAATATCACTAATATTACATGTAAGTAAGATATTACTGAAAATAATCCTTAAACAGTTACAGTAGTATATTGACAGGGAGCTGCCTGGGGTTCAGACTGATTCAGAAGAGGACATAGACAAAAATGATATCACTGATGATGTCAGATGCATTATGGCTGAAAGCGGAGAATAGCAGAAACATTTATTTGTATTCCATTTTGTTTCAAGGCATTCAACTGTTGGGATCATAAAAACTACAGACAACTTGAGGATAAAGAGAATTTTAGAACACGACACTGTGCTCATGCTGAACGT
>NW_022106084.1:12574493-12577126 GCF_000313985.2 Echinops telfairi | reverse complement strand
GGTGAAGCTGTAAGCTTCTATAAAGATTTATAGTTTTGGAAACCCTAAATAGGCTTGCTGTGGATTGGAATTAACTACATGGCAGTGGGATTGTTGTAGTTGTTGTTGTTGTTGTTTAATAGTCCCCAAAGTCATAAATAACATGAGGTTCAGATAGAGGAGAAACATGTTCTCATAACCTTTGTCTTAAGAAAGAAAGTGAAGATTGTGAGGAAGATAAAAATGATGTATTTATTCACTACCCTTGCTTTCTGCCAGCTCCAATCATCAATCACTCTGCAGGGGAAAGCTGCTGCGGTTAACTATGGGGCAGAATCGACTCAATGGCAATAGGATGACAGAAAGAGTCCCTGGGTGGTGGAAACAGAACACACAATCAGCTGTTAATCAAAAAGTTAAAGGTGTGCCTATACCTAGCTATATCTTGGAAGAAAGACCTGGTGCTACACTTCAAAATGATTAGCCACTGAAAACTCTACTGCTCACAGTTCTACACTGACATCCATGGGGCTGCTATAAATCAAGATTTTCTTTGAGTTCACTAGTTCAGCAGAAAGATGAAGTTGAGGCACGCAGTACATGGCAGGGTTTGCTTGAAAACTACACGTCATACTGAGTCTCTGCAAACAAGAGTGGCTGAGGCTTGGATGTATGGATGGGATACCATCTGTTACCACACATGGGTGGTCAGGTCAAAGAAGCAACATTTTACATTTTGAAAAAGTAAACCACTTGGCAATGAATATACACATATTCTAAATCTCTTTTTCTTATTATTTTCTCTGGCACCTTTAAGGAACCCTTTTTTGTGCACCGTGGGACAGACACTAAGCTGTTAACCTCAGAGTCATCTGTTCAAACCAACCAGCCCCTCTGCAGGAAAACGATGAAGCTGTCTTCTGTGGAGGTTGGTACAATTCTTCAGTTTTCTCATTACTAGTTTTAGTTGTAGGTGTGTAATCATAGTTCTATTAAATGTGCTTCCTTAGGGAATATAGATATTATCCTATCATAAACATTATAAAACCTTATGATGGATCGTAAACATTATTTTATGATGAATGTGATACTATTCTGCTTGGAATTTGTCATTCCCTATGATTGACTGACTCAAAATAGCCATTTCCTGTTTCACCTTCGAACATTTCCAATTTTCCTAGATTCATACTTCATGTGTTGTGTTGTATATTCTGATAATTAATGGTCATGTGTCACTATTTCTTTATATTGTGAATCATGCTCCATCAGCAAATGAAGGTCCCCAAAGCTTTACTCCATCCACATCATTGTGGTCTACTCTGCTTTACCTTACGGATGCAGCTCCACCATTGTCAGATTTCAATGTCTTTTGATCTGAGGGACTCATAGTCTGGCACTATGATAGACAGTGTTTAGTTGCTAGTCACATGGTTTTCAGTGGTTAATCCTTCAGAAGTTGACAATCCTTCAGAAGTTGACAGCCTATTCTTCTTCAGAGTCTTCTTAGTCTGGCGACTTTAATCTGTTCACCTTGGGAGACGCTGCGGGTATTTGAAATACTGGCAACCTAGCTTTCAGCATCACATCTACATACAAGCCACCTCAGTAAAATACATTGAGAGAGAAGTGGTAGAAGCTAGATAGTTAACATACTTGACTTTGAAATATAAGTTCATTTCTCGTATTTATCTATTTTGTTGCTGTGCCATTGATAAATGGTATTCTTAAAAGTATAAAGCCAAACAAACTGCCAGTGAGTCAGTGTCAATTCATAGCAACTCTATAGGACATGGGACAAGTGTCCCTGTGAGCTTCTAAGACTGAAACTCTTCACAGGAGTAGAAAGCTTCATCCTTCTCCCTCAAAGTGAGCCAGAGGTTTTGTACTGCTCTTCTTCTGGACAACCATCCAATGCATAACCATAGCTCTCAAAATTGTTGCTAATTGCTTAGTGCTATCAAAATTTAAGTCCTTCCAAGAGACATACAATGAAGCTTGTTATGAATGTAGACGACAAAGGCAGACAATTGTTAGTAACACGCGAGGGTAATAGACTGCTGTGTTCAGTTAGGTATGAACAAAGTCTCCTATGTTTCACCTGGCACTCTCCCATAGCCACTAACATTCAATTACTCTTGGTCCCTAACATAATTTGCTATTAGTAAAGCAACAGTTGAATGTTCATTGGCAAATTTAAACCAAATTCCTAATAAAAATTTAAAATTTTGCAAGGATATTTCTAGAGCCCTTTCTTAGAATTAGGCTCTAAGTAATAAAGTGAGAAATGCAAATGAACTTTAAATGCACCACCTTTGGAAAACAAGCTCTGAGATTTTAAATTTCACTCATTTTGCTCTCCTCTTGGCTTAGATTATCTCTAGTGTTCCTTCTAAACAAACTGAAATCCAACCCATCCCCTAAGACCTGGTCCAAATGCCACTTCCTTTGGGTTACTGTTTTTAATGCTACAGTTATACTTAATCACTACCTAGTATTTTCATAGTTCTTGATTTCTGCTTTTATTTGGCCTTATCATAATCTACCTGATATTATAGTTACTTATCTCCCCTGCTTCCTGGAAATTCCCGGGAAGTAGGAATGGATGAGGGTGGTAGGGAAGGGTAGTACTGCCAGTTGGTTAAAAGCAAGAATTT
>NW_022106084.1:12563087-12573164 GCF_000313985.2 Echinops telfairi | reverse complement strand
CTTCTTGCCTGTGCTCTCTTATGGACCAAAACTGCATAGCTCTTGACCTTAGGACATTACAGACAAAATTTCCTTTCTTCTTCTTTCTTTCCTTTTTATGTCAAACAGTCTTTTTCACCTTTTTTCCCCTTCTAATTCCTTTTTATTTGATCTATTGTTCTTTACTCTTCTCCTTTTCTATACCAATTTTCTTTTAAGCTTTCTCTTCTTTATCCCTTCTTCGTACATGCCAGCAGCACTAGCCAAAGTCAATTAACCCTACATGACCCAGCAACCCTACCAGTACTCACAGCTGCACCATGATGCTGTGGAAACAAGTCTATCATGGCACGCGTACACCTGTGTACACTCCCATGCACACGTGCATGCAAAAGCAGGCTAAAACAACTGAACAACACTCCTATCCAATGGAATAGTTGAAAGAAAAGACCCTGAAACTACTAGAAAAAGAATTCAAAAGAATTATATTCAGGTATTTTCAATAGATAAAGGACATATTTAAGTGAAAAACAACAAAAACTTCTTTGAAGAATCAGAAACCCTCTCCCCCGCAATAAAATTCTAGAAGATAATAAGTTAACAGAGTAGACAATATAGTAAAAGATCAGAATAAGCAAATCAAAGAAATTAAAAGCTGAATTAGTGAGCTTATCAGATAATTCCCTTTAATACCACCAGCTAGAAAAAAAACAATCAGCAAAGGGAGTAAAATAATCTGAAAAAAAGCTAAAGTTACATTGAATACTAACAAAAGTGAAAATTTTATATCTCACTGAGATTCCGTGAAGAATAAAAATAATCTACAAAGAAAATAGTACAGGAAATCATAGGAAGAAATGTGCATAGCACCATTAAAAGAGGTGACACCGGGAGGGTGGAGGGAAGGTGAGGGAGAAAGGAGGAATGGATTACAAAGATCTACATATAACCTCCTCCCTAGGAGTCAGACAGCGGAGAAGTGGGTGAAGGGAGATGTCCGATGGTGTAGATATGACAAAATAATTATAATTTATAAATTATCAAGGGTTCATGCGGGAGGGGGGAGTAGGGAGGGAGAGGGGGAAATGAGCTGATACCAAGGACTCAAGTAGAAACCAAATGCTTTCAGAATGATGAAGGAAACAAATGTATAACAGTGCTTGACACAATGGATGTATATATGGATTGTGGTAAGAGTTGTACGAGCCTCCAATAAAATGATTTAAAAAAAGAATTGTAATTTAAAAATTCCTCAAAACAAAAGAGAATAAAAATACAAAATACTAAGAAATGAAATAGATGACATCAGAGCAGAAATAATGAAAATTAAAAAATAACTACATAATTTTTTTAAAAAAAGGAGAAAGTAACTATTCAAGAAGCTAATAGAACCCCCAACAGCAAAAAGCCCAACTGAAAAGCATCACTTCTTATCATAGTTAAACTGCAATATCAAGGAATGGGTGAGAATCCTGAGAGCAGGGAGGGAATTGTCACAAGTGAGAATCAGAGATAATAAGCTCGGATTTCTCAGCTGAAACCATGAAGGCAAGAAGATAATGGGATAACATACAGCACATAAAATCCTGAAAGAAATAGTTGCCTGGCAAGAATTCTATATGCAACATAAGTAACCCTCAAATAAGTGGGAGAAATAAGAGGGTTTCCAGATAAGGAAGAATTAAAGGAATTTATTTTATTAAACATTACAAGAAAAGACTAAAGGGACTACATTGGAAAGAGAATCAACAGTAGCAGCAGTCACCCCTGAGAGCAACACACAAAACAACAACACCCAGAAAGCAACACTCTGAAAAAATGAAATCACACACACAAAATAATCAAATGTATGCAGCAAAATGACAGGAATAAACTCATGCATATTAATAACGATAATGAATATTAACAGACTAAATGCACTAGTCAAGAAAAGAGTAAAGTATGCTGGATAAGAAAAAAGACCCATCGATATGCTGCCTACAAGAAACACACTTTAGACACAAAGATAAAAATAGACTAAAAATCAAAGGGTGAAAAAAATATATCAAGCTATTGGCAACCAAAACAGACCAGGAGTAACAATAGCAATTTCTGATAAAACATATTTCAAGGAAAAACCATCACGAGCCAAAAAGGACAGTACATAATGATGAAATGAATTATAAAACAAGAAGACATAATCATAATAAACATATATGCATCCACTGAAAGACCATTGAAATGTTAATCAAAGTCTTACAGATCTAAAGCAAAAAAGAGACAATACATCAACATTAATAGAAGACATCAATACAATAGTCTTGAGGAAAGACTGATAATCAGAAATAAACTCAATAATGACACAGAGCTAAAAAACATAACAAATACAATCTCCTAAACCTAAACAGGGCACTCCACTCAACAGCAGCACAGTATACATTATTTTCCAATATACCTGGGTTATTCTCTAGAATAGACCATATACATGTTAGGTAACAAAGCTAGCCTTACATTTTTTAAATAAATATTTAGATTATAGATTATCAAATAATACTTTAAAATTAGAAATCAACAACAGAATGAACAAAGGCAAATAATCATATGCCTGGAAACTGAGCAACCTATTGCTTAAAACCTAATGGGTAATGGATGAACTTTTAAGATACTTGAAACAAATATAAATTAAAGCGCAGTGTATCAATAACTTTGAGACACAACAAAATCAGTTAGCAGAGGGCACCAACATAGAAAAAACAAAAGTAAACACTTTATCCCAATATTTTCAACAACTAGACCAAAAGTAACAAAATACACCTTCCTCCATCAGAAGAAAAGAAATTGGAAACTTGGGAGGATACAAGATTAATATACAAAATTCAACTTGATTCCTGTATATAAGGAATAGAGCTATGAAAAAGAAATTAAGAAAACAATACCATTTACAATAGCTATACAAAAAAATGAAATACTTACAAAAAATATAACCAGAGAAACAAAAGACCTGTCCAAAAGAAAACTACAGAACACTATTATAAGAAACCAAAAAAGACATATAAATCAAAGAAAATTCCATGTTTATGGATAGGAAAGCTTACCATTGTGAAAAATGTTCTTATTACCTAAAGCAATCTATAAATACAATGTAATTCTGATCCAGATCCCAATTCCATTCTTTAAAGAAATGGAAAAAACTAATTACTATATATGGAGAGGCAACTGAGTCAAAATAAGCAAAGAACTTCTTTAGAAGAATAAAGTAGGAGGTCGCTCATTACCCAACCTCAAAACCTAATACAAAGCCAAATTGTCAAACAGACTGGTTCTAGGACAATGATAGGTACATGGACCAATGGAACAGAGTAGAAAACCCAGATTCATTAAGATCAGATAACTGATCTTCAACAAAGGCCCAAAAACTTTAAATGAGAAAAAGATAGTCTCTTCAAGAAATGGTAATGGCAAAATTGGATCTCAATCTGCAGAAGAATGAAACAGGACCCTACATTATCAATGTTCAAAAAATGAACTCAAGATAAATTAAAAAATTAAATGTATACCCCAAGCTATAAAAATCACTGATGAGAAAATAGGGACAAATTTAAGAACCCTACTTCAGAGCATACACATGTTATCAAAATAAGAAAGGAAGTACACATAGAGGACAAAAATAAGTGACTAGGCATACTAAGAATAAGATACTTTCTTATTGTCTTGTACATTAATAGTTAATATCTCATTCCTTTATATCTAGGAATTAATTATTTAACTTTTTATACAAAACAATAGGAATATATCTAAAAAATGTATGCTGAGTAAAATAAATCAAAATATTATATATACATCCTCTTTTATTAAAAAAAAGATACTTATGTGCATCAAAATACTCCATCAACATTAAAGAGAGAATCCATGGACCAGGAAACATTCTTTAGCAATGACACACAGACATGGGACTAATCTTTAATATCTATAGAAAAATATAATCCCTCAATAAGAAAAATCATAATAATCCAATTTAAAAGGGGGCAAACAACATAAACAGATAGTTGACCAAAACTGATATCCAAATGGCTAACATAAGAAAAAATGCACATGATCATTAGACATCCAGGAGTACAAATAAAAACAATGATGAAATATCACCTTACACAGACTATGGAACTCAATTTAAAAATAACAACAAAAAAACAGAAAACAATTAATACCGGAGAACATGCAGAGTCTGGAATTATCATACACTGCTGGTGGTCCTTTAAATATGTACAATGATCATGAAAAATAATAGAGCACTACCTTAAAAAAAAGCAAAAAACCACAGACTATAATTTTTATACCATCTAGCAATTCCTCTACAGGGTATATATTCTAAAGCAATAAGAGCCAAAGCACTAACAAGCATAAGTACTACCAAGTTCATCACAGCCCTGTTTATAATAGCAAGACTTTGGAATCATATAAAATTACCACCAGTAGAAAAAAGGATCAAGAATCTCTGGTACATGCACACAATGGAATACAGGGCATTGCTAAAGTAACTATGGTAAAACCATGAAGGACCTTATAACATGGATGGGCTTAGTGAAGTTAAGTGAAGTTGGCCAATCACAAAAGAATAATTTTTATATGAGGCCACTACTCTAAGAATAGGAACTCTAGTGGTTACATGTTCGTTAGGCTGCTGACCACAAGGTCAGCAGTTGAAAACCACCAGCCACTCTGAGGGAACAAGATGGGGTTTTCTACTCCCATTAATAGTTACAGTCTCAGAAACTCATAAGGACAGTTCTACTCTGTGCTATAGAGTTGCTAAGAGTTGGCATTGACTTAATTGCACTGTCTTTGTCTTTGTTTTCATCCTTATATTAAAGAGTTACATAGGAGCAATTAGATTTCATGACAACTTGAACCTGTGTGAAAACCTAGGGGTAGAGGCCAACCTGCCAATCAGGTGATAGCTTGATGGGGAATGATCAACACATAACCACCAACCACCCACCACCCCCAGTGGGAGGAACAACAGAAACCATGGGGAAAGGGAGACAGTGGTCGGTGTAAGATAGGAAAATAATAATGATGTATAAGGTATCAAGGGTCATGAAGGTGGGGGTGGAGGGAAAAAAGAGGAGCTGATATCATAGGCTCAATAGAAAGTAAATGTTTAGAAAATGATGATGGCAACATATGTACAAATATGCTTGATAGAATTGTTGAGAACTGTAAGAGCCCACAAGAAAATGATCTTTTAATAATAAAATAAAATAAAATAATGAGCCTTGGCTAAAGTAAATACCCCAAATCCTAACCTCCTAAACTGAGAAAATAAAATTTCAATTGATAAAACTACACACACGTGTGGTGTTTGTTATAGCAGCACTAGCAAACTATAGCAATAAGAGATGAATCAGCGAAAATGCTAAAAAACACAACAAACCAACAAGTGAATAACAGCAACAACAACAAAAAACCCAACAGAAAATGAACAACAAAACCCCTGAAACTCACTAATATCAAATTGACCACATAGGACACGATTGAACTGCCCACGCGGGCTTCCAATATTGTATCTCTTTGCAGTAGTAGACAGCCTTAGACTTTCTTCCACAGAGCATCTTCGGAACTGCTAATTTCTCTGTTAACGGGGCCATGCATAAGCCACCACACAGCCAGAGCTACTCTCAGTCAATAATGTGGCAAATAACTAGAACAGCCATCACTCTTCCTACTTTCAGCAATTGCTTTGCCTTCTGCTCTGCTCACTCTGCAGCTTATATAAAGAAGTAACAATTTTATCAAGAGATTAAATACAAAAATGTACCTCTGCACTTGTTATTCTCATAAGCTTGTGAGCATACCATGGGAAGGGTGAAGATACTAAAGAAGATGTGATTAAAATCTTCGATTCTCCCACCGGAGCATTAAAAAACTCAGAACTGTATAATCATTTATAGACCACAGACCAGCAGGAGGGTAGAAGTGTGAACACAGCAGAGATTTGGTAAGTTTGGCCTCTAAGACATTTTTCTTTCAAAGAAACATATAACACAATGCCAGATTTATAGCAACTCATAAAGTCTGAATGGACCTGACATGCAGGTTAATGAAGGTCTCTGCAAACAGTAAAAGCTATGTCTGTAACAAGATGGGACTTTTTTTTGGTGGCTTATCCATCAGAGCACATTTTTATCACATTTTAATACATTTCCAAATACTGAGCACAGAAAAACGATCACAAGATTTACATAATTTTTGTCCTGAGTTATTATAAATGAGCCAGTCAGGGTGCAGTGTAACAACAATGAAACATACAACTTTCCTCTAGTTCCTAAATGCTTCCTCCCCCCACCCACCCCCACTATCATGATCCAAATTCTACCTTGCAAGTCTGGCTAGACCAGAGGATGTACACTGGTACAGATAGGAACTGGAAACACAGGGAATTCAGGGCAGATGATCCCATCAGGACCAGTGGTGAGAGTGGCGATACCAGGAGAGTGGAGGGAGGTTGGGGTAGAAAGCGGGAACCAATTACAGGGATCTACATGTGACCTCCTCCCTGGGGGATGGACAACAGAAAAGTGGGTGAAGGGAGACATCAGACAGTGTATAATAAAACAAAATAATAATTTATAAATTATCAAGGATTTATGAAAGAGGTGTGCGCAGGGTGGGAGGGGGAAAAATGAGGAGCTGATGCCAGGGGCTAAGTGGAGAGCAAATGATTTTTGAACGATGAGGGCAATGAATGTACAAATGTGCTTTAAGTGGTTGATGTATGCATGGATTGTGATAAGAGTTGTATGAGCCCTCAATAAAATATATTTTTTAAAAATTACCTATGGAGGTTGGGGGGAAATGGGGAACAAACAACAATTAGTATGAGAAAGAAAACTATGTTCTGAAATTGATTATGATGATGATTGCACAACTTTACTTAATATGAATGAACTATTAGATCATATGGTATATGAAGTATTTTCTAATAACATTTTTAAAAAGAAAAAAAATAGTTCTATATCTCAAATCTACAGTATCAGGGTAGTGCAAACAGGATAGGAATCTCAGGGTAAATAAGCATCTAAAGGTTGGCAGTTCAAACCCACCCAGGGGTGCTATAATCAAGGGCCTGGGTATCTGCTTGTGTTAAGATTAGAACCAAGGAAACATATAGTAGTGGTACTCTGTAACACAGGGGGTTGTCATAGATCAAAATTGGCTCAACATCAATTAGTTTGGCCTTTTTACTTATAGGCTTAATTCAAGATCAGTACACAATCTGATCAAACAAAACAAAACATTTAGAGTCAACACCCTACAAGGAAAGACAAAGCTTTAACAATTAACCAGAAAAATATATCTTTATTTACAGTCACTCTTTATTTATTTATTTAAAGTCACTGCTGTCACCCAACACCATTTAAATATTGTACTATATTATGTTGTGATCAATCTGTGTTTTAATCTTTAAACTGTACACGAGTAATGACCATTTATCTGGTGCAGGTATGCAGTGAGTTGTATATCCACAGACTCCCTCTCTCCTCCCCTAATCCCACATTTCCATAGAGAAAATAGTTTCTGGAAGTGGGCTACTTCATTACATCTACTATGTCTATAGTCATATCATGTATGGCAAAATTGACATAACTTTCAGAGTGAATGTGAACTTAATTTCTGATAAAGTATTCTGAGTTCTTGATTTTTCTATTAATGCCTCCATTTTTTGATAAATACCTTTATTCCCAAAAAACTAGGAAGTAGATGAATCAAGAATTCAATTTAAAGAGAATACCACTTCTGTTTTCTCTTTATAGACAACAACATGAATGGCTTTTGTAAATACAGCTTGCTATAATTTAATGGCTCTCAATCTCATGGTTCCCTACTCTTTAGTGACTCATGAGCACTCAATCACATGGCCTTGTTACCCACAGGCTGGGGCTTAACGTAAAAGTAAGCAAGCGAGAATAGAAAAAGCTGTAGGTGTAGGATTTGTCTGGCTCAGCATATATTCTGTCCTACAATTCATCCTGCTCTGACCTTGGCGTTCCAGTAGTCAAATAAATGGCCCTTTATAATGTTGCCATTTCCCGTGTGACTCTTTTATCTGGAGACCAGAGCAGTTTGTCATTTGGTTTCATGCCTGGCCAAACTGGTAACCTGATTTACTACCCCCAGATCCCAATATTTCCATTGCCTGAAGTTTATTATGTACTGTTTAAATACCTACTATAGACAGCTACACAGTGAGCTGAGTCTTAGATTCAGCATGGACACTTTCCCAATCAGCATTGACACACTATATAAGCCCCTTTGAACATCTCCAAATAAATCCCAAACAAACCCACTACAGTCAAGTTGATTCCCATTCATAGCAACCCAACAGAAGAGGGTAGAAGTCCCCCTGTGGGTTTCCAAGGCTGTCACTCTTTATGAGTGTACAATACGTAGTCTTTCTCCCTTGGAGGGGCTGGTGTTTCAAACTGTTGACCTTGTGGTTAGCAGCATAACTCACAACTACTCCACCACCAGGAAACCTCTGTAGGTCACCAAAATCGTCCCTCTGCTCCCCAACTTCCTCACTTGTTTTGCCCTGTTGCCCTGTTGTACTGACTGCAGGGGACAAAATACCATCTAAAATTTTTAATTATTTTTCTGTTTCTCCTATTAAAATTTGATCGAATAGGTTATGAATTTCACTTCAGTTTTCATGTCCCTACATTCCAATAATAATCTACTGTGAGATTTGTCAATGTATACAAAATCTTTCTTTCAATGTACCCTATATATCTGATCATTTAATATCACATGATGAATATCAATCATAAAATAGTACAAATTTGTTTCAAGAATAAGACCTCAAAATTTCAAATAAAAAACACAGGAACACATAAAAATGAATACCTATAAATCTCCCCCACATAGTTAATGTGTGTTGTGATGTATTATTTGTATATAGAATCATGTGTCTTCACATAAAAGTATGACAAACATTTTCAAAGGCATTCTATTGACTACAGAGAGGGTACTTGGCATCAGAGGTACACTAGTTCAGCATCATTAGCAAAAGCAGATGGAATAATTTTTTTTAGATAGATAAAACTTTCATTTTAATTTTAAGATTAATCTTCGCAATGCATATTCCACATGGCCTAGAAAGAAATTTACTCAGATTTTAAGGAATGTCAACTTCTTAAATGCCAGCTTCATTTAAATGAAAACAATTTTCTTAAGCCATAAGCAAAATCAGTGTTCTCTTAGGTTTTTAATTACTAGTTCTTTGTGGAATTGGAAAGATTATCCATAGAGTTTAGTGAATTAATCAAAGGAGTGGAAAAACATAATCACACTTTTAAGAGTGAATTTTAAAAAATTTAGATGCACTGAAGCATTAGAAATATAGTTAACAATGGACATCTGATACTGTTTATATTTTTTCAGTACATGCTTATCTTGAGCTATCAAGGTTTTTTTATCCAATTCAATAGATCAATTGACAAAACATCTCTCAATCATGTGCTTGAATAAAGACGTAGCAAAGGAACTTCATCATGATATATTCTATAGCAGCACATAGGTAGAAAATGTCTTACATTGGAAATAATTCTGACAAATCAATATAAAACCTTTCAGAATGATTAGTGTAGTTGTTTTCCCCATTTAAAAAGTAGGATCATTAAACTTGTCCATTTTATTTGAACACTTTGTCAAAAATAGAGAATGATATATCAGAAATTTAGTTCTATTTTCCCCTAAATTTGCTCCTGTTTTAAGATACAGGTTTTTTTCCTGCTTAAATAAATATATATATTCTTAAATAATCATAAAATACTTAGAAATATATTATCCTCTCATTATTTATTAAATGAATAGAAGCTACCCATACAATAGTCCCTAAAAATCTGTCATGAAATCAAATGGCATATTGCATTGGTTAAATCTGCAGTAAAAGATCCTTTTTTAAAGTGCTTAAAATCATTTTTTTTTTCATTGTGTATCTTTTTTTTTTTTTTAATTAATCAATTTATTGGGGCTCATACAATTTATCACAATACATAGATCAATTGTGTAAGGCACATCTATACATTTGTTGCCCTCATCATTCCCAAAATTCTCTTGCCT
>NW_022106084.1:12558544-12562835 GCF_000313985.2 Echinops telfairi | reverse complement strand
CTGCGCTTCCAACTCCCATCCGCACCGCTGTGTATCATCTGGTCTAACCAGGTCTGCAAGGCGAAACTGGGGTCCTGGTAGTTGGGGGGAGGAAGCGTTAAAAATGTCACTTTGAAGACTAAGAACTGCCTGGACCAAGCCATGGTATTTTTAATTGTCTCATACCCATGTGAAAGGCAGAAAATGAATAATGAACTAAAAAAGAAGGGATTCCCTTAAATAATAGTATTAGCATGGATGGAGTCCTAGTGCCACAGTGGTTAGGCGTTGGGCTGTGATCTGCACCATCTGCAGTTTCGAAACCACCAGCTCTCTGGAGAAAGACTGGGCTTTCTGCTCCAGTGAATAGTTACAGTCTTGCATCCTATAGGGATTTCAGTTTGCTATGAGCCAGCACTGATTCGATGGCAACAACAGAACAAAAAATGTCTTTAGAAGTACAGCCAGAATGCTCTGAAGAAGACTAATGTTTTAATCTCATGTAGGTTGGAAGGACCAAGGCTCTAAAGAACAGCATGTTTGGTAGAGGGCCCCTTTGTTACTCCAAATGACCTTTGTTTTCCTGATGTGTTGGGGGAAGAAGGTGGGAGAAGATACTGATTGGATAATATGATTCCACTTTGAGTGATTGCTAACAGAGTTCATTGTGATTGCCATCCTGCTGAGTATTATTAAACCAGATATCTCAGCCCAGAAGTGGGGGATTTTACTACCATGAAGAAAGAACCACACATGTTGCCTGAGATGCCTGTGAAGTCCTGGATCCAAAAGACAGCTTTGACACCAGAGGAGTGGCAAGGGAGCATCATCATCAGAATTAGCAGTCCTGCCATGAGACAGCCCACAGAGCAAGTAAAGCTGAGTGCTTTCAGCAGGAAACTGGGCTTGTGGAGTAGGAGATTCTTGGCATTTAATAGGGAGGACTGGGTATGTTGACCCATGAACGGGAACTGAGTGCCTTCAGGGTGAGGCTTACAGCAGAGTGGTATTCCCTTTGGGCTTTTACTGGTAGCCCTACAGCTGAGCTTTGTAACTGCCTGAATAGGACAGAGCCCAAGCCAAAGGCTGGGGACAAAAGAGAAGCCTGGCTCTGGGCACAGTAGAGAATAAACACAGTAGAGAATAAACAATCCTAACTAAACAATTGTATCCCTAGAATTCCTTAAACCAGATTTGAAATCACTTAAATGTAGCTATTTCTTTTATAACCATCAGGAAGATGAATTGATATAGTGGCTACATCAAAAAGCTCAAACATAGCAATAGTTGTGAAGATGGTACAGGACTGGGCAGTGTTTCATTTCATTGTACAAGAGGTTGTGATAAATTCAAATGGATTCAATGGTAACTACCAACAACAGGAATAATTTATAAAATTAAAATATTCCAAAAGGGTGACAAAAATGAATAGTACATCCTAAAAGGATTTAACAGTTATGTCCCAGAAATATTTATTTTTAAAATGTCATTTAAAAACTAGTTTAGGACACCCCCTTCCTGAAGGGTTGTGGGGAGGAGATGAGCCAGTCAGGGTGCAGGGTAGCAATGATGAAACATATAACTTTCCTCTAGTTCTTAAATGCTTCCCCCCACTATCATGATCCCAATTCTACCTTACAATTCTGGCTAGACCAGAGGATGTACATTGGTACAGATAGCAACTGGAAACACAGGGAATCCATGACAGATGACCCCTTCAGGACCAGTGGTGAGAGTGACGATGTCTGGAGGGTGGAGGGAATGTGGGGTGGAAAGGGGGAACCAATTACAAGAATCTACGTATGGCCTCCTCCCTGGGGGATGGACAACAGAAAAGTGGGCAAAGGGACATGTCAGACAGTGTAAGATATGACAAAATAATAATAATCTATGAATTATGAATGGTTCATGAGGGAGGGGGAATGGAGGGGGAAAATGAGGAGCTGATATTAAGGGCTCAAGTAGAAAGCAAATATTTTGAGAATGATGATGGCAACACATGTACAAATGTGCTTGACAAAATGGATGTATGTATGGATTGTGAAAAGAACTGTACGAACCCCCAATAAAATGATTTTTAAAAAAAAAGCAGTTTAAAGAAGAAAAACAGAATCAGTTTAGCTGAGGATCTTAAAAGCATGAAGAAGCATAACAGAGTTTGGGGACTATGTCTTCCAGATGAACAACACAATACTAAACTAAAGATTTTAAACAATTGCCTCTGGTAAACTTTTGTTCACTCTTGTCAGCTATTGCATACAATTTCAAAAACTAAAATGACTGTTAGGAATTCCAATATATTTTATGAACACACAAAGGGTGAAAAATGAAAATTGAAATCTTATTTTTCAACTGGAGGAATATTATTTTGAATACATAATATTTATTCTCACAGAGTCTGATTTCTTAGCTCCATGATTCAAAGACAGAAATATGTGATGACAACATTGTTGCAGAGATTGACTAAGCTTTAAAAATACTAGCATCATTAGGAATTTAAAGATTATATAGTTTCATTGAAATAGAAGACGGTATGTGGCCTACATATGCTATATCTTGTGAGGAAGCCACCATATTTACCTAGTAGCTTCCAACTCTAATTCTTTCACTGCCTTCAGACTCTCTTCTGCAGCATGTAAATAAGAAGGCTGATCCGTGCTTTCAAGGTCTCTTAGTAATGCAAACCCACCCATCAGCGTGGCAGAAAGGCCTGGCAATCTACATCCATAAAGATGAGAACAGCAAACACTATCTGTATGTGCAGTCCCAGGCATCACCTGGGGGCAAAATCAATGGCAATACGTTTAATTTTTTGGTTTAGCTGCTTTTTGAAATTCAATGGAACATTCATGGAAACAAAAATAAGTCACACAGAGCATGGCCAGTTGAGTAAGGTGCATGAGGCAAGAGTGGCAAGATGTTTTAAGCCAAAAATGGGGACAGTGAGGTGGGTGCGTGAGCAGGTGCATTGTGATTGTAGCAAAACCAGTCCCCCTTCTGCCACAAATCAGGCCTTTTTTTGTTGCACAATGTTATGCAATCTTTTCAGAACCTCTAAAGAGAAAGCTTGATTGACATTCTAACCTGGTGGACAAACTCCAAATGAACTACAAGTCGACATTTGCCTCTGTTCCGGAAGTTGATGGATGTCCAGAACAAGATTTATCATCAAACGACATTTCTCCTTTTGAAATGAGAAAACTACTCCTCCATGAGTTTTTCCCATAGCATTGTCCTTTCAAGCTGTGTTCAACCGTTTCTGCGGCATTTTTCCCTGAGCAGGAAATAAAGTTTCATAGCTGCACACTGTTCTCTTAAATCGGCCGCCACAAAAAAAAACAAAGCAAGGTTCAAGAGAAACTGCTTTTATGGAAAAATTCACTGTGACCAGAGAGAACATTCCCAGGTGATGTCACTGGGTGCACTAATTCAGAGCATATTGCTTGATGCTTGTCTAGCAGGAAAAATATATTACAAAAGCTCGGCTCAGCCCAGCACAATTTCAGTTTTGAAAGTGTACTCCCTTGTATATATACACATGTGTATGTGTGTATGTATATTTGTGTGTGTGCTTTATTTTCTTCATGTTATGTTATAGGTTCTAAAATTGCCCAATTCATGTCGGCATCTAAATACCTATGTATATAAAAAATCTAGGATTTTAAATTATACTAGCTTTTAACCATAATTATAACAAAAACACTAATATTTAAACAAATTACACACATGAATTTCTTAATCTCTGATGCTTTAAAATAGAGTACTTTGATCCCTGTATTCTCAGGCAGCCAAAGGACCTACTCAGCAGCACAGTAGTCTTTACTTATAAATTGAGAACACAACTCCTACTGCATAGGATAAATTTTGCTATGATAGTTAGGGTTTATGTGCCAAATTGACACCCATAAGAAGACATGGGTGGAGTTTAGCCTGTAATCATGTCGCAGCTTGATGGGCTCCTTTGGAGGCATGACCAAGTTAAATAGCTCTCTGGAGACCATCCCCCCCCCTCCCTGGTGGTCGGCCCATTGAGCTGACTGATCTAGCTGCCCTGCCTCAACATGTGTGCTCAGCTACCTGTGTGTCATCAGTGCTCTGCTTGATGTGGCCGAGTCAACTGTGGACCATGGTGGACCACTTCGCTAGGCCATGTTGTTCCACTCTGAGGTGCTACATCACCCTGCCATGTCTGCTGCCTGTGGGTCAACTCCACATGTCTGGCTTCAACTCCAGACCCCACACCTAAAGCCAGCCACCTCGCATCACTACACCGTGAGGCTCCACCACCATGCTATGCTACTGGCCTCTGCTA
>NW_022106084.1:12554966-12556702 GCF_000313985.2 Echinops telfairi | reverse complement strand
CCGGGAACCCAGGAGGCAAGAGAATTTTGGGAATGATGAGGGCAACAAATGTATAGATGTGCTTTACACAATTGATCTATGTATTGTGATAAATTGTATGAGCCCCAATAAATTGATTAATTAAAAAAAAAATAATAAATGTAGAAGGGTGGTATTCAACCTGCCAATCAAGTTGCAGCTTGATGGTACCTCCTTGTGGGCATAGCCTTCTCATAACGAGGAACCTGGGAACCTCCCCATCTCTCTCTGCTTCACCTTCCTGTAGTTGATCCTGGTTGCTGACAGAGCCACTGTTGTTGGATCCACATGACTTTTCACCCACCAGCCTGTGATCTCCCAGCATTCTGCATTATTTCATGTGACTGAGTGAGTCTGAAGAGAGACTTATGGACTAGCATCAGACTTATAAACTTGTGTTGGACTGGCTGGGATGTTTTCCTGATATATAACTACTTCTTCATATAAAGCTCCTTCTTACATATATATGACTATCACTGGATTTGTTTCTCTCTTGACACTCCAGCTTAACACACTAATCATAAGTAAAAAATCATTAGGTGGCAGAACAAATAAAGTTGGTAAATCACGCTAGTATACAGTCAGTCCTGGATGCAGAATGCATGTGACTGAAGACTTGAGTGATCTATTTATCTCCATAGTCATAAAGAAAGGTAGAATGTAATTTTTAAGTCATGAAAAGTATGGTAAAATGTTTTCCAACTATGTATGTTTTTTTCATAAAAGAAATCCTCCAAAAACTAAACCCACTGCCATGGAATCAATTCTGAGACATAGTGACCCTACAAGGCAGGGTAGAAGTGCTTCTTGGGGTTTCTGAGCCTGAAGTAGAAAACAGCACCTTTATTTGGTAAAGTGGCTCGTGGGATGCGAACCTGTAACCCAGTATACCACCAGCGGTCCCTGTAAATAGAGGAGGAATATTCCAGATAAAGCACCTTATCAAATTATTCCTGTGTCCAGATATTTAAAACGACACCCACTCACAGCTAACAGTCAGCATAATTAAAGGGATGCCCTGCTCATGCATGCACTAAGTGCTGAGTTCTCATCACAAGGTCAGCAGCAGCCACTCTGTGCGGCTGATCTGTGGGAGAAAGATGAAGCTTTCCACTCCCACAGAGAAGTACACTCTTGGAAACCCACAGGGACAGCTCTACTTAGCTCTACTGGAGAGCTCTCAGTTGGAATTCACCCAAGAGCAGTGGATACGATTTTAGTTTTGGTTCAGTTTAGATGGTGGGCTGTATGATGATGAACATTATTCCAGTTTACTGATAGTTTATTCTTATGAAAACAAAAACCAACAAATTAATTTCAACTCTGTTAAATATTTTCATTCCATTTATTAATATAAACATTTTAATAACTCTAATTATATGATTTAAATACATTTAGATTAGGTGGAAGAAACAGTGAATCTAACAATATAGGTAAGGAAATTGTAACACCTAATAGAAAGGAGCCCTAGTAGCACTGTGATAAGGCATTGGACTGCAAGGTTATGTTTCAAAACTCATCAATCACTTTGCAGGGGAAAGCTGCTGCGGTTAACTATGGGGCAGAATTGACTCAATGGCAATAGGATGACAGAAAGAGTCCCTGGGTGGTGGAAACAGAACACACAATCAGCTGTTAATCAAAAAGTTAAAGGTGTGCCTATACCTAGCTATATCTTGGAAGAAAGACCTGGTGCTACACTTCAAAATGATTAGCCA
>NW_022106084.1:12552128-12554222 GCF_000313985.2 Echinops telfairi | reverse complement strand
TAATATCTCTCATGCTCTTGATGACTTTAATATAATGCTTATATATCTCAACTGTACAATTGTGCATTACTGAACCCAGAAGTAGTATTACTGAACTCGTAGGAGTAGCAGTGGGTGGGGGCTGGTCCCCCCACACCCCCAAGCGCCAATTTTTTAATTTAATACTACAATATTCTAAATTTTTTTCTTATTATTTTCTCTGGCACCTTTAAGGAACCCTTTTTGTGCACCGTGGGACAGGCACTAAGCTGTTAACCTCAAAGTCATCTGTTCAAACCAACCAGCCCCACTGCAGGAAAACGATGAAGCTGTCTTCTGTGGAGAAGGTTCTGGAAACGCTACACAGCATTGCTGTGAGTCAAAAGTGACTCAATGGTACTGGGCTTAGGCTATCTGGTATTTAATTATGAATACATTGTATGAAGCACCTTTTTGCATAAAAATGATCATTTTGTTTTGTGCCTTTGTTTCTTTTATTTAAATTTGAGGAGTTAACACTTTTGTGCACTATAACCTTTTCTCCCCCCTTCTGCTGACATTTAATAATGATATGGTTAACAGTTTTTAGACTTTCTAAGAGGAGCTAGACTGACAATCATTAGGTAGGTTTTTGTGAATTTCAAACAGTCCCAATTTTTAAAAAGGTTATTAACAATTAACTCTGCTGAAAGTTCTGACAACCAAATTTCTCAAAAATGCATCCAACTAATACCGTTTTCTAAAGATTGTTTTTTTATAATGTAAATTAAATGAAAAGGTTAGGCATATGTTTGCCAGTGTTAAATAATTGGGCAAAAGAAATCTTCTGATAAGAAACAAAAAGACACAATTCATAATGAACAATCAAGCCCAAAGGCTACAATTTTAAGTCTGAGAGGAGACATACAATGCTTCCAACGACTTTAATTACTTGAGTAGCACAAAAACTGATTTTAATGTTCAAATGCAAACTTTGGCCTATTCTCCAGATCTGCTCTATTTATGGGACTTACTGCTAGCTGATATGGCAGGGGCAGCTCAATCTTCTAATGTAGCCATTTTCTCCTAATGCTTTCAACTTTAATATCTTTCAGTTTGAAAAATAAAATATACACAATTTATAATAAATAATTCCATATAAGATTATATAAATGCTAACCAAGGTAGACTTGGTTATTATGAATACAAGGTATTCATAAATACCTTAATATATTTTAAGAATTTTTAAGATGCTATTTGTTATTAGTCCCATTTGATGGGACTATTGTCTCTCTCCCAAAATACAAGATTAAGAAAAAGCGTATCCCAGACACAGACAAGCCAAATAAAGAGTGCAAAGGGAAAAACAGTGCAGTTGGCTAACGTCATCACACACACACACACACACACACACACACACACACACACACACACTTGTGAACTGGAAGTCCCCAGTCGCGTGTGACAGGGCTGTAGACAGAAAGTGCTGGCCTTCTTCTGGTGGTCCTTCCTCGTTGATTTCCATAATCAACCTGCGGCTGTTGAACTTTTTGTAGTTCAGATGTCACTGCCAATGATTCCGAGTTTATGGCAGATGAAGCTTCACACGAAAGACCTGATATCACGATCTTATGTTGGGCCCTAGGAAACATCAACAGTGAAGATCTCCATTAACTTCAGGGCTCATTGTGGAGCTGAACTTTACAAGTTGCATGTGGACTTTCTTCCTGCCTACCCATTCTTCATAGTTTGGGACCAATCCGACACAATGATAGTGTATTCACAGGACGGGGATCCAATTTCTAAAAGGTAAATTATTTTCTCTTACTTCATTCTGAAAATGGCTGCATTAATCTGGGCGCCGCTGACACAACGTACACCTAATTTAGCAGCAAGTGCAGCTAGCACCTGGTGAAGGCCTTCACATGTCTGCCGTGGTGAATCTTCCCATCACACTTTCCATTAGATTTGCTCATTGTGTGCATTTCTCCAGCCACCCTTGTTAAATCATTATTCATGATCACATAAACATAATCTGGCCTGACATTCTTTTTCCGAAATGAGCCAACTGGTTGTACCGGGGAGTGTCCAACCTCATTATTACCCATGGGTTCTCTTGCTGCTGTGCCTTGATAA
>NW_022106084.1:12548662-12550361 GCF_000313985.2 Echinops telfairi | reverse complement strand
ACACTACATGAAAATGGGCATATACTGTTGACCACTCACAGTGATATCTAAACCAAATATTACCTTGATGCTAAAATAAT
Organism: Echinops telfairi; assembly: GCF_000313985.2. NCBI lineage: Eukaryota > Metazoa > Chordata > Mammalia > Afrosoricida > Tenrecidae > Echinops > Echinops telfairi. The sequence continues at coordinate 12,550,281 of NW_022106084.1, read as the reverse complement.
AGTATTGTTATATTGAATAATTTTTAATCGTGTATTTCTGCTACAGTGTCAAATAACAAAGTTCTTATGCCTCTGGATGGAACTGTTTCTACAATATTAGTGTGGTGAATCTTGTTCTGGACTTGTGGAAGAAGCCATGTGGGATAGTGATTAAACAGTTAATATATTCTATTAGAGATAAGAAGTTAGAGCATCATATCAAATTGTTTTGCCATCTCCTACTCTGTGGTGATAAATAAAGTTGGTTGTGCAACTGTTAAGCAAGTGCTAACCAAATGGCAAGGCTTTCCATTATTCCATACCAGGTATTCCTTAGGAGAAGTACTTGATAGTTTCTATAAAGATTTACTGACCTAAAAAGTCCTATAAGTATAGGGTCACTGGGGTCCCTACAAGTCAGAATCAACTCTCTAGCCATGGATTTGGTTCTTTGTTCTTTTATTGTTGTTTTATATTAGAGGGTTGCCACTTGTATGTATGTCATGATGTGGTGACTTGTATGTTTCGGTTATGCTGAGCAGCATACCACTAGTATTTCATATACCAGTAAGGTCATACGTGCTAGACAGGTTTCAGTGTTGTCAGGTACATGAAATCAAACTAGAAGAGCTGCCTTCTCAGAGTTGTGTCAACCTTAACGATGCGGTTGAAGTGAAGTTTTCAAGACCTTCAATTAGGATTATGATACTAGTTAAAATAAAAAGACACAAATGAAATCACCCACTAATAATATATGAAGTATAAATATAGAAAATTTGAAAGTTATCGAAACTGCAACGAAACATATAAAGATGAACAAACTAGGCAAAGTAAGTTGAAATGGTCTGGTATTGGCCACACTGAGTTATATCATCCTATGGTCCACAATGAAGGGAATGATACCATGTTCATCACTAACTAGAACATTGCAAGGTCTATTCTAAAATGCATCGTGGTTATGTATAGGAAAAACATTCATATATTAATAAGGAAAACCAGATAAAATACTATTATGCAAATTTGCCACCAATTACTAGTGTCAAAGATGAAGAAATCAAAGATTTTTTTACCAAGTTATGCAGTCTAAACATGCAATCAAGATGCATAAAAAATTAATGCTCATTGGAATGCATAAATTAGAAACAAGGATTGGTAGCTTTTTCAGGGGAAATATAGCATTAGGGATAAAAAATAAAATGATGCTAGATATGACATGATAAAACCATGCAAAACAAGTGACTTGCCTATTGAAAATATCTCTTTTTCAAAAAATATAAGTGGTAACCTGGGCCTTGGTCTGGGGTTTGGACTATATACTGGAATCAAATCAATGACATTTGTGCAAAGATGTTAGAGAAGCTCAGCACCTTCGGGCAGAACAAGGGCAGGGGCTGCCTAGAGAATATCCTCAATTGCTCATCTACAAGTTCATGTTGACAGAGAAGAAAATTACAACTGGTCTACAAAAGGCAAAGTCTGACCTTGAATAGCTAAATTAGAGACAATTTCAAGAACAGATTTGAAACATGAAACACTAATGACTAAAACATGAGGTGCTGTGGGATGGCATGAAGGATATAATACATGAGTAACCAAAAAGTCATTGAAAAGACCAAAATGGATGTCAGAGGAGACTCTGA
>NW_022106084.1:12546431-12548127 GCF_000313985.2 Echinops telfairi | reverse complement strand
GCTTCTTTGAAGGGAGTACGGTGTGACTTCACATCCTGTAATTTGGATATTATCAGGAGGGACAAATCTCTGCAGGAGAACATCACTTTGGTATAGTAGAGAGACTAAAAAATAGGACGGTTTCTAATGAGATATGCTGGCTCAGTGACTACAGCAAGCTCACATACAGCAATGACTGTGAGGACAACACTCACCAGCCAACACTCTACTCTGTCCACTGTGCATCAGGTTATGTTAAGGAGGGCACATCTGTGAAGAGGGTGGCTTAAACCAGCCACTTTTGAGATACAAAAAGAGCAGAGTCAGCACAACATCAAAGTAACAGAAAGGGAGGACCACAGATGCCATGCCACAGGCAGGTCTTCAAGGAGCCAAGGGAGATGCTGCCCACAAATAAAACAGACTGATCCCTCAGAATCAGCACAGAAACTTTTCCCCGAGAGCCAGGAAAAGCCCTGATTTGGAATTTTTTTTTTGACCTCTTCAACCGCTGAAAAATATACTTATGTTCATTCAAGCTACCCACTCACTGGTGGTATTTCTCTTATAGCAGCCTTAGCTTACTAAAACTCCATCTGAATTTAAAATTTTTAACGAAATATAAAACGATGATAAAAGACATTGGATTAAAATATAAAGAACTGACACAGAGGAAGAAAACAGCGAGTCATCTCATATTCTCAAGATCACATGTATAAAGTTTTAAAAAAGGTAATTTGGCGCAAATTTACCATAAAATTCCTGGAAATTATTTAAAATATATTCCTCTCACAGCCATCTATAGAAACGAAGCCCTCCTATTTATCCCACACAGAAATCTCCTGCCCAAGCATCCTTCCAATGCACACTGTGTCTGATAGGGCAGGACAGAGCTCTCCCCTCGGATTACCAAGGCTGTAACCCTGTAGGGAAATTGCAAAGTGTACCTGTTTCCTACAGAGAAGCTGGTGGGTCCCCATGAATGACCTTTGGGTGAGAAGCTGAGTGCTTAACGTTGTTCCACTAAGACTCCTTATATTAAAAAAAAAAAAAGACTCCTTATATTTATCACCACAGAGTGAGAAACAAAATGATTGGGTTTGGAGTAGCAAAGGTAAAATGCCCTATCTTTCATTTAACATACTGAGGGCTTTATGAAGTTGACCAGACTTTTAAATTTGTAGATTATAGACTGAAGACATTGCCAGAATCCCTAAAGTTAGAGTGAGAGATAGAAAAAGAAGAATAGAAGCCAGTAAGACCAATGGTCTGGGGTCAGACAGTTGTGTGCCTACATAGGTTTTCATAGACAAGGAGAGTGTCATCAGTGGATGTCCATTAATGTCCTATGTCCCCAGTGTAAAAGTGTGAGAAGACCACCCTTCTGCTTACCCATACGCCAATATGGAGCATCTTCTGTTAGAAGATGATCTACCATGTAGATGGGCAGAGAGATGGGCTCTCAGTCTAAGCCCAGGATTTCTCCTGCTCCTCTTTGGCATGGATGGGACGCAGAAGAAAGCTACTGGTCTTTAAGGTTGGTTATGAAAAGAACAGAGCTAAGAGCTAACAGGCTAACCTTAAGTTGCCTAAAAAGAGAAGGAGAAACTGTGCATGAGACGCTATAGTTCTGAGTTCCCGATGTGAGGAACAGATGGAAGACATGCCCAAAACTCAGCAAGTTTTTCTTAATTCATTAAGAATCAAGGTGCGATCA
>NW_022106084.1:12542700-12544795 GCF_000313985.2 Echinops telfairi | reverse complement strand
TACAGTATGTGATCTCTACCTCATAAATGTAGAATGTCGGTGAAACAGTTACCCATGCATTCTTATAAGCACCATCGGGAATTTCACAGATAAAGGGTATATTTCCCTGGTGAAATTTACAGTTCAGTGCATTATTATCAGTGCAAATTATTTTACTCCAAAGCAGACTTAGATGTGTTTCTTGAAAGTACCCTCTGGTGGTTAAAATCTCGAACCTCATGGCCAGTGATCAAGTACTTGTCTCTCCGTGCCTATCATAAATGAAGTAAAGTCTAACGTGTACACTGGGCTCCTGGATTTTGCATTTCCTTGACTAGATCAGCTGAGAGAAATAGAGAGGGCTGAGCCCATGGCCTCCATGCTTTCAGAGACATCATTGGACTCGCAAAAAAGCCCCCTATTCTTTGAAATGCTCCCAGCCAAAAACACTGTGGGAACTTTGTTGTTGGTATTAGGGGCCATTGAATCTATTATGATCCATAGTGATCCAATGCATAGGAGAACAAAGTATTGCATGGCCCTGTGCCATCCTCATACTTTCCTCTAGTCTGGAGCCTGTTGTTGCAGCCCTGGTATCATTCCATTTCATTAGGGCCTTCCTGATATCTGCTGCCCCTCTTCTTTACCAAGCATGGTGCCCTTCTCCAGGGACTGGTCTTTCCTGATAAAATGTTCAAAGAATATCAGACAAAGTCTTGCCATCCTTGCCTCTAGAGAACTGTCTGTACTTTTACCAACACAGATTTGCTTGTCCTTTTAGCAGTCTAGGGTAGTCTCAATATTCCTCTCCAACACCACAATGTAAATGTCTGGATTCTTCTATGGTCATCTTGATTCAATGTCCAACCTTCACAAGCATATGTTGTAATGCAGAATACCATGGTTTGGTTCAGGCACACCTGAGTATTCAAAATAATATCCTTGTTCTTCGCTGCTCTAAAGAGGTTTTGTGAACAGATTTACCTAATGCAACTCCTCTTTTGATCTCTTGGCTATTGCTTTCATGAGCATTGACTGTGGAGCCAAGCAAGACAAAAATCCTTGACAACTTCAACCTGTTCTCTATTTATCATGATGCTACCTATTGGTCCAATTGTAAGAATTTTGGTCTTCTTTACACTGAGTTGCAAATCACACTGAAGGCTGTAATCTTTCATCCTCATCAGCAAGTGCCTCAAGCTTTCCTCACTTTCACTAACCACAGTTGTATGGGAACATTAGCTGGGTCATTTATGTCTGATGCAAGGATCTACGATGGGTAATCTTTGCTCAGAGGTTCTCCAGGGAGGAGGCCACGACTTTTTCAGAGCAACACTTCAGTCTTAGGCTCTTTCTATTCATTTTTCCTTCATTCTATATTTCTGGATTATGCTCTGAATTGTCTCCCTATCTACTCCTGATCATCTCTATCACCCTTTTCAAGTTGTCTGATAAGTCTGCTGCATGTCTCATGCTGTCGGGACACCTGCTTCCAGAGGATCTCCCCGGAAGCAAATGGTTAGTGAACATTACTAGGAAAATATGTTCCCTCTGTCAATATTCCGTTCATTTTATTTATTTGTTTGTTTGTGTTGATTCTTGACAGAACAGAAATTCTCAGAAAAACCAAAATGAGTTACCAAGGAAAACAATTTAATCCTTTTTCTCTCCTACAAGCAGAAAAGACAAAATCAAAAACTGGTATTTCATACTGACACCTTATCAAAATTTATTACTCCCAGTTATGGATTAGAGTTGACAACAGCTTTGACTTCAAATCCACATGCAAATGAAGTCACGGTAATTTTCTATATTCCATTATATCATCCTCCAGTGTTTCTCCAATTGACATATCTTCAAATCCCATCTCGTGGTCATTGGCTTCAGTCAGAAATTGATCTAACATGCAAGCAGAAGGCATTGAGAGTTATTGGCAATTGCAACTCAAAAGTTGGAAACAAAGAGGAATGAACAGTAGTTTCAAAATGTGACCTAGATAATAGAAATGGAGGTGGAGAATCCACGAGAGAATTCTACATGAACAGCAGATTCTTCATCAAGAACTTTTTTCAAGAACACAAACCATTGCTATTTATGTGCACTTCTGCAGATGAAA
>NW_022106084.1:12540324-12541328 GCF_000313985.2 Echinops telfairi | reverse complement strand
AAAGATTTGTTGTATTAAGTAAATCTGCCAAACAAGATCTCTTTAGAATATTGAAGAGCAAGGATGTTATTTTGAACAGTACGGTGTGCCTGGCCCAAGCCATGGTATTCTCCATGGCATCACATGGTGTGAAAGTTGGACAATGAGTGAGGAAGACCAAAGAAGAATCAATGCATTTGAATTGTGCTGCTAGAGAAGCACAGTAAAAGTATCATGGACTGCTAAAAGGACTAATAGATCTGTGTTGGGAGAAGTAAGGCCAGAGCATTCCTGAAAGACAGGGAAGGGAAGACTATGTCTTTTTCTTTTTCCTTTTCTTTTTATTAGATATTTTTATTGGGTGCTCTTACATCTCGTATCATGATCCATACATTACTCCATTGTGTCAAGCGCATTTGCACATATGCTGCCATCACTTTCAAAGCATTCTCTTCCCATGTGAGCCCCTGATATCAGGTCCACATTCACTTCCCTCTCTCCTCCACCTGCCCTATCTCAGGAACCCTTGATAATTTATAGATTATTATTTTCATTTCTTACTGTGGACATATTGTCAGAAGAGGCCAGTCCCCAGAGAAGCACATCGTATTTGGTAAAGTGGAAGGGCTGGGAAAAAGAGGAAAACTTTCAACAAGATGATTGACTCCCTGGCTGCATAAGAAGGCTCAGACCTTGGAACATTTGTGAGGATGCCACAGGATTGTGCAGTTTGGTTGTACAAAGGGGACATGTCAGAGCTGACTTGATGACACCTAACAACAATAACAATATGAAAACCGAAGAAAAATCGATGCATTTGCATAATGGCGGTGACAAAGAATAGTGAACGTACTATGGACAACCCAAAGGAGAAGCAAATACATCTTGGAAGAACAATTGCCAGATGTTCTTTGGAGATGAAGAGGCTAAGACGCTGTCTCATGTAATTTGGGACATGTTCTCAGGAGAAACCAATCCTGGAAAAGAATAGCATGCTCGGTAAAGTGAAGGGCTGGTGAAAAAGA
>NW_022106084.1:12533722-12539520 GCF_000313985.2 Echinops telfairi | reverse complement strand
GTAGGGTCGCTATGAGTCAGCATCTGATTTGTCTGCCAGTCTGTGGTTACGGTGGCTTGCATGTTGCTATCATGCTATAAGCTAAGTTACACGTATTTAAAATGCCAGCAGGATCACTCATGGTGAGTAAGTAGCAGCATAGCTTCCAGATAAAGAAAGAGTAAAACAAGGACCAGTCTATCTACTTCTGAGGGATTATCACTGTAAATAAACCCTATAAATATAAGCTGAACATTGTCTGATACAGTGCCAGAAGATAAGTACCAACAGTTGGAAGATATGAAAAACACAATCAGGGAGGACTGCTTGCTCAAGGGAGAGTAAGCCCGTAATAGTATGGATGTAAGAAAGCTTTCAGGGCCTTCATTTCCTGCTGGAACATCACTCAAAATGAGAAGAACAGCTGCAAACACCTACTAATAAACTAAACGTGGAATGTAGAAAGTAGTAATCCAGAAAATTGAAGTCATCAAAAATCAAATGCAATGAATAAAGATCTATGTCCTAGGAATTAATGAGCTGAAATGGACTGGTATTGACCAAGTTAAATAAAATAGTCCTATGATTTACTATGCCAGGGATGTCAAATTCCAGAGGAAGGCCATCATAGTCATAGTCAAAGAGAACATTTCAAGATCTGTCTTGCACTACAATGTTATCTGTGATTGGATAATTACTATACACCTACCAATAAATCCAGGTAATAAACCATTATTCGTGTGTATGTGTCAACCATTAAAGTCAATGTTGAAAAGTTGAATTCTAACAAAATTTCCAGTCTAAAATTGATCAAATATGTACTGAAGATACATTGATAAGTACTGGTTATTGGAGTACAAATGTTGGAAAGAAAGTGGAAGCAATAATCACTGAAAAATATGCCCTAATAATTGAAATAAAGTTGGCGATCACACAGTAGAATCATATAAGATGAATGACTTCTTCATTGCAAATACCTTTTTTTCAAACAATATACATGTAGACCTGAACAGAGAGATACACAGGAATCAAATGGACTACATCTGTTGAAAGAGACAATGGAGAAGATTGCCATCTACCAAAACAAGACCAGAGGGCAACCGTGGAGACAATCCATGTACTGCTCATTTGCAAGTTCAAGTTGAAGCTGAAGAAAATTAGTACAAACACACAAGAGCAGAATCACGACTTGATCATATCATACCTGAATTTACGTGCCATCTCCAGAACAGATTCAGCACACTGAGTCGTAATGACTGAAAATCAGAGGAGTTGTACGATATAAAGAACATCATAAATGAAGAACGCAAAATGTCATTAGAAAGAAAAGTACAAAGTGCATGTTGGAAGAGAATCTGAAACTTGCTCTTGAACACAGTAGCCAAGGCACATGGAAGACTTGTATATAGGTACATATACAGTGTGTGTGTCTGTGTATGTGTGTAGAGAGAGGGGTGTGTGTAATGAGTTATGTGGTGGGCTGCTAACTGCAAGGTCTGAAGTTCTAAACTGCCAGACACTGTTGGAAACCACAGGGGGCAGTTCTACCCTGTCCCATAGAGTCACTGTGAGCTGGAATTGGCAGGATGGCAGTGAGGTTATTACGTACACTCACACCCATGAAGGCAATTTAAAAACTAGTGCAACACAATTGTAGAAATTTTTATTAATCAAAAATATTAAAAATATGAAGCTATTGTTTCCCAGCATGTCCTACAACTAGGTCTATACACTTCTGAAAGCAGTTTTGGCCTCCTTAAGGAACTTAAACTGTGTTTCTTTTAACTATTTTTTTTAGTTTGGTGAACAAAAGTCTGAAGAGAAAATGAAGGCTGTATTGTGGATGGGGTAAGATTTTTTTCAACAAAATTCTCATAGTACAGCTCTTGTTCTCCTCAAAGAATGAGCAGGTGTGTACTGTCATTATTTATAATTTTAAAAATTCCTTGGAGCAAATTTCCTAGCCATTTTCTCACCAATGTTGATGTCAATTTTCTTAAAGCTTGTTCATTATGAGCCCTTGTGATTGCCCTGTGTTCTTCAAGAAATTCTAGCTAGATTGCCTCTTTGGGATTCCAGTCATAGTGACCATAACCTGAGTTTACTGAATGTACTTCTCTGCTTTAAGTGGAACTAGCCCAGCAGATTCTATCTGAGGTCCATGCTTTGACTGGATCTTGCTCTCTGAACTGTATTGGGAAGTTCAAAATCTAACCCTGGTTAAACTTTGTTCCATAAAATCCTCATTAGCGTTGATCTTACTTAAAAGACTGATGAAAAGAGAAGCTCTCAGACCTAGTTGATCATCTTGCACTGCTTTGGGCCCCCATGCAGCCCCCAGTGTGCTAAAATTGAAAATGCTGAACCACGTGAGATCCCAACTTCAGTAGCTGTTAAATCAATGGCAATTCTAGGTCTCCTTTCATCAGTTTCTAAACATCAGTCCTGATCTCGCCATTTGGGGAGGTCAGTAGACTTCCCTCCCTTATGACATCTTTGAGTTCTTCCTGGCCTTCTTTAAACTACACACAAAAAAATGTTGTTTTATGTGTGGCAGTAATTCTGTCAACTTGTTGCAAGGTTTCAGTGATTTAGGCAGAATCCACGTAAGTATTGTTAAATCTTTGATATTAGCCCTAACTTCAAAATCGTTTTCACCTATAGCACAGAAATTATCAGTTTTTTTGAAGACACCTAAGGAGATTTTTTAAAAAAGTGTATTACTAACATTATCTCTCTGTGGCCATCCACGGGTAGCAGTGACCTGCTTAAGTGTGTTTGGTATGGAACAAATCCGTGTGCATATAAAGTGGAACCCTAGTAGCTATACATTTTAACTTACCCTCACGATGTGTATACATATACATAGAGCAGTGTGTTAATAAAGTACTGCTAGTAATTTGATTTCACACCTGCACTTGTTTATTTATTCCAAACAAAATGTGTTTAAACACATCTCTATGAGTGGATGGCTGCAGACAAGTCTCAGGCATGGATTTATCAGACTCTCCTTATGGTACATAAAAAATAGAAAAATGTCTAATCAAACCATGGCAATAGATAAGACCTGCTACACCAGTTAAATGGATGGCAGAGAAGTCAGCTCAGAGGTTATGGCATGTTTTGGGGGATTCCGAATGAGGGATCTTGATAGAATTTTGTCAAAAGACACAGTGCAACACAGAGGATTATAAGAAAAGTTATAAACCTTGAAACGGCATAAGTGAGAAAAAAAAAAGCAGGCAAGTTGTGCCAAGGACTTGTGTTCCACTAGTCTAATGAACTTGGGATCCTGGTGGTGTACGGGGCTCTGTGTTGGGCTCCTAAATGGAAGGCTAGCAGTTTCAACTCACCAGCTCCTCTGAGGGAGAAAGATGAGGCTGTTTGCTCCTGTAAAGATTTCCAGCCCGAAAACCCCAAAGGGCAGGCAGTTCTACTCTGTTCTACAGTCTCTGTAAATTGATATGGTGACAAAATTCAACCCTAGCACAAACCTTTCTTGATTTTTAAACTATGGAGTATCCCTTGTCCTACTCAAAGAATGACATCTTGTCGATGTAAGTTTCCATATGAACCCATTTAAATATTTGGGAATAATGTTATACATGATTTTTTAATAGTCATAATCCAAATACAATGTTTACCAAACACAAGTATATCCAAAATCCAAACACTTTTAGTGGTGCGTTTGGTTCGGGGTTTTCTAATACACTTGCTATTCTTCCAAGGTAGCACAGGCTACCTGTGAACATTTTGTTGGGAACCCGTATGCCATCCATAATAGAGATCTGATCTTTTCCCTCCTGACTTCCTTTCATTCCCCAAACTAATAGAACATTTGAAAAGAAATACAATTTGAGTCCCTCAAAGATGTCAAAACACCTGCTTTGATGTGATATAAAACAAGAGTGTGGCATTCTCCGGGGAAGGCTTAGACAGATGAATATACCCCTTTCAGAAGTGTATAGACTTATATTAGCCAGACGATATTACAGGAAGCAACAGCTTCATATTTTGATAGTTTAGTAAAGGTCTCTATTTTGTAGCAATATTTTTTCTTCATCTTTTTATACATAAATCCAATCAAAATAAAATCATTGCCTATCAAAATAATCTTGGAGAGGAATTAATATAATGAACTACTGATATGAGGAAGAAGATTTCAAAATTCAATGATCTAATAGTGATGAATATAAGAACATCACATAACTAGCACAACTGATTAAATTGAGTTGTGATTGTACATTTCAAGTTTTATATATTTATATATTTAATTTTTAAAGTCACTGAAAATTCATATTTCATAGAAAACTGTAACACCTTTAAACTTTCTAAGGTCATTAACAATTGAACTGAGTTTCATGAGCCACTTAGTTTCAGTGTACTTTAAAATATGTATATATATGGATGATTATATTATGCTAATTTCATACTTTTCTGAAGATTTCATATCATGGATAAAACAATAATCAAGGTTTTCAGATACAACTAGAAAAATACAAACATAAGACAAGCAAATGAAAGAAAACAATCTGAATAATACATATAACTAATGAAGATTTAGTTTATAAAATATATTTTAAATGTTTGCAAATCAATGTAAAAGGTAAAACAACAGAAAAAATATAAAAAGACGTAAATAGGCAATTCAAAAATACTAAACACAAATTGCTAAGAAGCATTGAAGGAGACTCATCTTCACTAGTAATCAGGGAAATGTGAATGAAAATCAATGAGGCATAATTATATAACAACAAACAAAAATTTTTAAGTCTCAAAAAAATCAAGCACATCAATATCGAAAGCAATTACTTTTATACAATGCTGACTGTAAAACACAACAGAATATAATTTGGTTGCATCAAATAAAATTGAAATTTAAGTGATAGGACATATCATAGTAAAGGCATATGGAGAATGAGTAGCTGGAAGAGAGTAGTGTTCATTGTCAATGGAGCCAATAAGTCAAAGTACATGTTCAGGTTATTAACCGGACTTCCCCATGAAAAGTCCCCAGGATCAAAGAATGGATAACCTTGGGGCTAAGGAGCAGTTATGTAGAGAAATCTCAAAGGGTTGGCGCTTGGCCAAATAACCTGATGAAGAGAGTAGAGGTGTAGTACACTCAAGCAGATATCAGATAACTTTTAATGAGGTTATTATAGCCAAGGTGTCTCCCTATAATTCTGGGAAAATAGTGACTCTTTCTTACTCTTGATAACACATAGACAGGTCATTGCTGTAGAAGCTCACACCTCGAGAGAATGCCAGTTTCCATTAAGACAAAGAGACAAATGAGAACATTCTGGGAAGAGGTAGGAAGGGGAGGAGACTTTATTTTTCCTAGAAAGAGGATCTAGGTGACCATTGTGTAAAACTTTAAGATGAGAGCAGAAAGAAATTGAAGCATGGCCACCTAAGCCCGTAGCCTAACAAGGATGATGCTATGATGACAAGAAGTACGTGTGGTTTAGAGAGACAGACATAATGACAAGGATGTGACAAGGGGTAGGACAAACTAGACTCAGGTTCTAACTAGGCCTCCAGCTAAAAGTATTTCCTATCCTGTGCAGGCTGAGTGACATCAGGGAGCAGTGGAGTCTTCATGATATTATATATCTGTGGCTTTTGTTTACATATATAAAGAGCGATTTGAAGTGAAGTGCTGAATGGATTTCTGTTAAGTTCTACAGTCTCCAAAACCCTTCAGAGGGTGCCTATGAGTTGAAATCCATTCAATGACAGTGGGATCTATTTGTTACACATTTAATTATGCTCTCCCACCAAAAAAGTGCTGTAAATCATAATCTGTATGTGTG
>NW_022106084.1:12530722-12532699 GCF_000313985.2 Echinops telfairi | reverse complement strand
CATCGGAGCAGTAGAAGAGCTTGTGTGGGGCAATGGTTCTGCCTAGCAAAATCTATTTTCTCAAGAGGCACTTCCCAGGCCAGCATTATGGGTTTGCAACCCATATTTAACTCAATTGGGATCTGCTTTGTCACTGAATAAAGATCAGATATATCAGGGCTGCAATTTAGCCAATGACTCTCAGCTCATCTTTACTAACAGGAAGCAACACTGATAAGAGACTGACATAGAGGACCTGTGTATTTTGCAAGATGGAAAAATAATTATTTTAAGTGTTTGGTTTTTTCTCCTCTCAAAATGTGATTGCTGGATCAGCAGATGGGCATCACTTGTGAATATTTTAGAAATGAAGGATCTTGAACCACGCCCAGAACTACTCAATTAGAATCTGCACTAATGGACAGAAGATTCCTATGTGCACTCAAGCCTGAAAAGCACAGTTTTAAGGAAGAGAAGACCACTAAGATTTAAAGCCACATATCTTTGAGAGGTGAATAGGGAATTCTACCACATAAAAAGCCAATATCAGCTGAAGGTCCATGTTGTCTAACCAGACTTTCTAAAAGGAAGGCCAGGAGTTAGCATGGATCCTAGTCTTGAATGCATTCTTCACAACCATTGGATGATATCCTTCATGCCATCTAGGATCTCATAATCTTGGTTCTCTACCTCAGAACTTTAACACAGTGTCATGTTTGTGATGGACTCGTCCCATTGACAAGTCCTCACCCATCCTTTCTCCATTTCTCTCTCTCTTTTGAAAAATCATTTTATTGGGGGCTCTTACAGCCATGATCACAATCCATACATCCATCCATTGTTTCAAGCACATTTGCACATATGTTGCCATCATCATTTTCAAAACATTTTCTTTCTACTTCAGCCCTTGGTATCAGCTCCTCATTTTCCCCCTCCCTCATGAACCCTTAATAATTTATATATTTTTTTATGTCGTACACCAACCACTGTCTTCCTTCACCCATTTTTCTGTTGTCCATCCCCCTGGGGGGTGGGTTATATACCGATCATTGTGATCGGTTCCCCCTTTCTCTCCAAACTTTCTCCCTACCCTCCTGGTATTGCTACTCTTCCTGTGGGGTTTATCTGTGTTGCAAGCTCTTGTCTGTACCAGTATACATGCTCAGGTCTAGCCAGATTTGTGAAGTAGAATTGGGGTCATGATAGTTGGGGAGGGGAAGTATTAAAGAACTAGAGGAAAGTTGTATGTTTCATCAGTGTACTGCACCCTGACTGGCTAGTCTCTTCCTCGTGACCCTTCTGCGAAGGAAAAGCCAATTGTCTACAGATGGGCTTTAGGTTTCAACTCTGCCCTCTCCCTCATTCACATGGACATGATTTTTTGTTCTGGGTGTTTGATGCCCGATACCTGTTCCCAACGACACCTCCATTCCCTATTATCATCTTTACTTTTTCTAGGTTCAGATCTGCTGCTTCATTCTTGAGTATTCATTCTATTCCCAGCAGAGTCAGATCAAGGTACCTGTGGGTCTATACAGAGCTAGTTCATGAGTTGGTGAACTTTGGAAGGTGCTGGAGTTTTGTGAGGACAATTATGTGGTCATTGTTGTTGTTAGGTGCCCTCACATTTGGACTGAATCATAGCAACAGAACAAAAGACTACCGGGTCCTGCACCTTGCTCACAATTGTTTCTATTCTTGAGCTACTCTGTCCACCCATCTCATTGAGAGTCTTCCTCTCCCTGCCCCTCAATGTTTACCAAAGATGATGTCCTTCTCCTGACAATAGAACATGAGATGAAGTTTAGCTATCCTTATCTCTGAGAAGGACACTGGCCACTGGCCGCACTTCTTCCTAGACAGATCTGTGTCCTTTTAGCGGTATAAGGTACTTTCAATATTGTTTGCAAGCACCATCATTCAAACAAATGTTGTTCTTCTGTTTTTCTTATTCAATGTCCAACTTTCACATACATATGAGGCTATTGAAAACACCAT
>NW_022106084.1:12528221-12529849 GCF_000313985.2 Echinops telfairi | reverse complement strand
TTCCCTGAATCATAGCATGCCCTTTGGGAGATCACAATCCCACTCAAGAAATAATCCCACATCACAAGGATCAAACAGCCATGAAGGCTAGCACAATGGTGATGTTCAAAGGACAGAGCACACAGTGGCAAGACAAAGAGGGACTGTGCCTTTGGGTCCTTGAAAATCAGAAGCCACGCTGTGGCTCACGTTTAAACTTTTGATTAAAAAGAATGTTGGTTTCTGCCATGTAAAAATAAAAGAGAGAGTTGTTGACCTCAGGATAACTGAGATAACTCAGATGGCCTTGCCTCTGTACTGGGTCAGAACGGAACCAGAAGTTCAAAGGCATACAACCGTGATCTGACACCTTCCTTGAGAGTACTTGGACCAACTTTAGGAATAAAGCTAATTAGCTTGTCTGACTTGCCGTCTTTTATACTACATCTGTCAGAAACCATGAAAATATCTGAACAAGCTTGATTTAAGTAAACTAGGAATCATCTCATTAAAACTGGGAGCACTGGAGCCCAGAGACCAATTTTGGTTTGGAAAGATCCTTTTGTTTTCTGCTGAGCTTTTTGATCTCTGTAGAGCATGGCACTCTTGATTCTTCTTATGTGCCATCCGTAGAGCAGAGAAGTTTCAGAGGCTCCCCACCACCACCACCAGAAGTAAAAAAAAAAAGAAATTGAATGGCAAACTTGCCTAATATTATATGACACATTGAATTTTGCTTATTAAACAGAAATGTATACATTCTGGTGTTCAGCTGCAAATAGACTCACCACCCCCAATTGATATCACACAGAAAATGTGTTTTTAAAATGGTACGAGAGAGCAATACAGCACTTTACTAGAAGCTGAAAGATTTTGAAATGTGTTTCTGGGCCATCTTTAGGGAAAAAAACCTCAGGATGTGAATCTATTGTCCGTACTGAAGATTATTTTTTTCTGTTACTTCTTTACAAGGAAATGGCATATTCCAAATGTAATGACTCACTTAACCTATTTCAAGAAGCCCCACTTAACCTATTTCAAGAAGCACAGATGTATTGGGAAAACAAATTAATTTGGTTAGTTGATTTCCTCCCCCACACACATGTTCTAAAGAAGAGGACCTGTAAAGTGCTATCTCAGCAGTGTCAGGCGTTTCAGAATCCTTATGAACACTGTCCCATAAGGAAGATGGGCCTGAGCAAAACTAAAAGCCAAGCTTTTATTATATCTGCAGGGCATTTCTAATATAGACATGAGAAATTTTAATTCACAGAGCTGATTGAATTCCTTATGATGATACGTTTCAAGTTGGAATTAGTATCAACTAAATTATCTATAGCTTCTGATGATGAATTGCTCATTTACTTTTGAAATTCAAAATTTCAAAGTAAGCTAGTTAACAAATTCAATAAAAATTGTATCCCCAGCGTTTTAGTCTGACAGGCAAGAATAAATGTATATCTGTGATTATGATAATTTCACTTTAGCTCCCTCGAGAGTTTCATAAAGAATGCCGAAGGTTATCTACCAAAAAATATATTACAGCATAACTAAGTTTTCCCATTCCTACTGTCTACTGAATGCAGATAATGTGTCTTAATATCATTCACTATAAGTAGTTCCCTTATTCTCCAATATGTACGGAGCCA
>NW_022106084.1:12521918-12523388 GCF_000313985.2 Echinops telfairi | reverse complement strand
GTTAAATAGAAATGTGCATGCAGAAAATCACATGCCCATTGCTCTGAAGAACCTCGAACAGTCTGCAATATATTAATGTGCTCCTGAAGCTTCGCAGAATGTTACAGTATTTAGAAAGCTCGACCTCAATTTAAGGTAGAACATATTTTGAATTAATGTTCAGAGAATGGAACACACAGAATATGTCTTAACAGTTGAAGCCCTGTACACTGTACCTCAGCAGGCTAGGCAAAGTTTGGGGGTAGGGCAGTAGATTGGGGAGTATCTCTCAGGAGTCAGGAGAAAAGACCAAATAACATCACATGAGCAAAAATGGCCAAGCCAAGGTCATCTAAAGGCACCTGACCATGGATATTCACATCCTATGGGATCAGGCCACGTTTCTTATGTCCAGCTTCATCTTACCAGTCCACCTCTGTGACTGCTCCAGCCATGTGAGCCTTATTTCAGTTGTGTTCTGTTCTCAGTAATGTTCGATCTGCATGGTACTCTCTTCCTCACATTTTTCATCATGGTTTAAATGTCATCTCTCAGAGGAATAGTTACTGTTTACCCAAATCAATTTATAATACTTGCAGATTTCTTCTTGTTCCTAAATATGTTCATTCATGGGGCCATGTTTTCCATTGTTACATAGTTAATCAAAGATTCTAATTACATATTCATAATTCATAGCTTCTTCTGTATTCTATGTCTCTCCCAATTGACTTCAAGCCCCTTGAGCGAAGGAATGGTCTGTAAGTGTTTAATTCTGTAAAATCACCTAATACCTCAAAGATGGGTGCCTCCCATCTCCATGGCCCTTCAATGACTATTTGTTGAATGGATAATACATAATTACTATTAAATCCCTTCACAGATTGGTCTACGCCTTGCCTAGCTGAATGAAACACTCAGGAATAATTTAATATATGCCTGGAAATGATTGCTGTATAGGATGTGATTGACCAGGTATGCTATGTCATCACCCATATTCTAAGAGAGCCAATTGGCATTTTGGAACCTATTTTAAAAAAACACAAAAATACAATGGTCATAAGCTTGAATTCAGCTTTGATGTACATGAGCATTATGTGTTAACTACTGAGAATCACTCTTGTACCTGTTTGGTTGCTGGATTCCTCCAACAGCACGGACCTTGCTGCTTTCTGAGTTCTGTAAAGCACAGAAAGACACAACGTTAGGGCTTGGTGTCACTGAGACTTTCTTTCCCTAGAGTGGCACTAGTTACAATATTTAGTAGGGTTGTCATGCCTATCACTGAAAACTTGTGAATTTATTATCACAAGATCCAAGAAACATACCTGCCACCAGTCTTGAGTCCTCATTGCTTTGCTTCATTTGCCACTGAGCCCTCGCAGGAGAAATCATGACAGCCCTTGTGTATTGACTACTTGTGCCAGAGCTATTCTACATTGCATAGACAGGCACATTTATTCTCATAATCGTGGAGCAAGAAAGGTTAATTTG
>NW_022106084.1:12517228-12519535 GCF_000313985.2 Echinops telfairi | reverse complement strand
GATAACACAACCAAAGTCCCACAGCTAGTTTTCAGTGTCAATATTTGAATTTGAACTCTGAGACACTTTACCACTACACTATGTTCCCTATCAAAACAATTGTCATATCCCCCACAGAGGGTTATGAAGAAGGGGAGATTCAACGAGGGTACACTACAGCACCGAAGAAACACACATCATTCATCTAGTTCCTGAATACCTCCTTCCCAACTACCATGACTCAGTTCTAATTTATAAATCTGGCTAGACCGGACTACAGAGAAGAGCTCTGGGCACATGGAATTCAGGATAGATAAAATCCTCAGGAACAGTAGTGGAAGTAGCGATATCATGAGGATAAAGGGATGGTGGGGGTGGGGTGGGGGTGAAAGGGAAGAAGTGGGGAGCCCATCACAAGGTTGAATATATAGCCCTCCCCCACCAGGAGAATGAATAACAGAAAGCTGGGTGAAAAGAGACAACAGACAGATTAAGACACAAAAGAACAATAATAATATACAACTGATCAAGGTTTCATGAGGAGGGGTAGGAGGGGGAAAGAGGAGTTGATACCAAGGGCTCAAGTAGAAAGAAATTGTTTTGGAAATGTTGGTAGCATATGTACAAGTGTGATTAATACCATTGAATAGTGGATTGTTATAAGATTTATAAGAGCCCCCCAATTAAATGATTTTTTTAAAAACCACAATTGTCATTATGCACTCTTTGATAGCTGTATCTATAAAAATGCCACATTGCTCTTTTCCCACGTTTGCTCTCAGGATAGTAAGTTGCATATAGTAATCCAATGTCGGTTACAAAAATATCCTTTTCTTTGTCAAAACTCAACCCAAATTAAATTCACTCCCATTGAGTTCCAGTATGACTCATAGTGACCCTATCAAACAGGGCAGAACTGCTTCCATGGATTTCCAAGATGGTAATTTTCATTGTGGGAAATGAAAATCTCATCTTTCTCCCAGGAATGGTTTAGACATGCTGACCGTGAAATTAGTGGCCTAACTCCTAAGCATCCTTATTCATGGCACTGATTTTTGTTTTTACCCCTGGACTTTGTTCAAACCAGCTTCATCACTTCACCTAGTGACTCGGTTAATATGTACATGCTAAAAGATTTCTCATTAATATTCCCATATATCCCCATTCATTCTTATACATCTTTTCTTACATAGGAAAATTAAAGTATAAAGTATAACTTTTAAATCACAGCAGACCTTAGTTAATTTGAGGAACCCAAATATATCACAATTAAATTTTTCCTAATTAAAAAAATTTTTTCCGAATATTTAAATCTAATTTGTACTGAGCTGTGGTTAGGTTTAAAGACAGAAGAAAAAGCTCACCATAAGAATCTAGTGCTTCAGTTTGTATGAAGGAACATGGAAACAGTTTATTGATATTTAAATGAAAAACAGAAATATAGAAAAGTCATAACTTTTTACATCAAGCCTTTATTCCAGTAGGCCTTGTAAAACATAAGGAAACAAAACGCACAGCTTTTTTCTCCTCAGTCTCTGTCATTAGGTTCCTGAGTGAGTGGCCTTATTGCAACCCTTGGCCAAACCCTTAATTCATTCTCTTTTCTTTTTCAAATCAACCCAAGGCTACCGACTGTGCTCTGTTGCACACACAGTACACAGAAGTGACCAGGTGGTGCTGCCAGGTGAGCTGCTAACTACAAAGTGGGCAGTTTCAAGCCACCAGCCCCTATTTGTGAGAGAGATGAGGGGCTCTGCTGTTCTAAGATGTCTAGACTCAAAAGAGTAGTGAAGCCATTTCTTAATGAGACTCTGCTCCGCAGGCCTCTGTAGTTCTCCCCAATGACTCTAGGGACCTGCGCAAGGAACATAAGTGAAGCCCTCATAGGGGGGCTGCTCAGTTCTTTGGAAGGTGGACTGGCTGCATACCGGTTGTACATTAGGCTGCCAACCTTCAAGTCAGTAGTTGGAGACCAGCAACGACTCCGCAGGAGAAAGACGAGGCTTTCTCCTGCTGAAAGAGTCGCTGTCTCAGAAACGCACAGACCCTATCTTATAGGTCTTCCATGAATTGACTCCCTGGCAGGGAGCTTGGTTTGGTTTTTGTCAGTTTCTGATGTCATTCACCTGTGTGTAAGAGAGCCAGCTCTGGAGCAGGGACAGAGAGAATCATGGGATTTATCAAGGAGTGCGAACCATCAGTGGAGCACTTTGGAGATCCCCGCCGGAAGTGGTGGAGGCCAAGACCATCGGCACCAGAGGTCATGACACAAAAACCTCGGGAGAGAACAGAGGAACAAATCACGCTAAGACAAAGCAGAGGGGCCAT
>NW_022106084.1:12515639-12517001 GCF_000313985.2 Echinops telfairi | reverse complement strand
AGAATCATGGGATTTATCAAGGAGTGCGAACCATCAGTGGAGCACTTTGGAGATCCCCGCCGGAAGTGGTGGAGGCCAAGACCATCGGCACCAGAGGTCATGACACAAAAACCTCGGGAGAGAACAGAGGAACAAATCACGCTAAGACAAAGCAGAGGGGCCATACGGCCACTAGACAGTGAGGCAGTAAGGTGGAGCAGCAAATAGGCTCCCTGGCCAGTGGAGGCAGGGGCCAAGAGATCACATGACCGAGAGGCTGCCGACCAGAGAAACAGGTGGGGCTGCTGACTGAGGAGGGGTTTTGCCATGGACCAATGAGTACATCCTTGATAGTTTATGATTCTGGCTGTGGTGAGTTTTTAATTTCCCTAATAAACTACTAAATTTGTATGTATTGGCTGAGTTCTATGTGACCATGGCAATGAATCATCAAACTAAATAGAGAAGTAGATTGCCGTGGGAGGACTGATTGGTGTGAAAATAGGGAAGAGTAAGAGTAGAGGGTAGAGAGCTGTCAGATATTTGCCTGGCAGCAACAGATGTTGACATTTGAAGGAGTGGGATTCTGTGTCTCCCTTGTGTCACCAGAAGAGGTCAGATGTGGCCTCAGCACCATGTTCACACTCAGAAACCTTATCCAGGTTCACTATGCGTCAGTACTGACTGGAAAACCATTTGTAAATAGTTTTATTGGCATGTAACTCACATATCACGCATTTCAACAGCTCAACTATATTAAGAAGCTTTGTGTAATCATCACCACAATCATTGTTAGGACATTTTCTTCTTTCTTGTAGTCATTGTTAGCTCACCTTTTCTGGCCACTTCCCTACTGGCCCTGTGAAAGTGTCTATAGATTTACCTATTCTGGATTTTACATCCAGAAAAACATACAAATCAAACATTTAAAAAACTCCAACACAATGACAAAAATAAAACAGAAATACCTCAATCAAGAAGAAATCATAAGATACTAGAAGCTAGAAAGAAAATTAACAGGCCAAAAGTGAGGTCAAATAATGTGTTCTATTTTAACTTAGCTACATCTGCCAAGATCGATTTGACCATGCACTCGATCTGCTGGGAAGGTTCTGCCCATCCCTAGCTGTGGTCAGATGGCATTCATTGGAGCCTTAATCTATGTGAGCACACTGCACATAGATCTGAGGCTTCTACTGTCAACCATTACTTTCCACAAATCAGGAGTTCAGAATTTAAACCCAATACCATTCCCGTCTTCAGATTTGGACTTTATTATTTACAATCCTTGGATCACACACTCTGGTGTAGTTCTTCCCTGTAGAATTATCTGATACCTCACTTAGATGATGACTTTCATTAAGACAAGCCTTCAAGACCCCA
>NW_022106084.1:12514253-12515534 GCF_000313985.2 Echinops telfairi | reverse complement strand
TGGTGATTTCTAAATATGGACCTTGCAGTTAACAGCTCAAGGTGTAACCCCTAGGCAATCTGTCCTCCTCCATAAATATACGGAACAACTTTTTACTTGACAGCACAGAGATTTTGTCTTGTACGGGTTCAAAACTTAAATGACTGGACAGTGTTTACACAAACAATGAGGACTGGAGGTAGAGCAAAATTTCAATAATGCTCATGCAAAAGACAGAAATTTCCTGATAGCCTAACACACGTAAAAGAGAGCATGAAAATAGTAAAGTTTGTATTTTTGATCTGCCATTCATTGAGCATTCTTAAAGCAAGAGACTCGAACCAAAGTCCCAAACCTTCCAATTCCATAACCTTGGGGGAGCAGCCATATGCTTTGTCTCACACTAGGTCACTTCAGCCTTAAGCTCGAGGGAGTCTTTTAGTTCTTTCAGTCTGCAATGGGTGAGTGTAGGGTAGACTCCAGTTTGCTTGGTGGGGTTTTCAAATTGAATCCTTTGGGTATAGCCTGTGAAGGACACTGTGCATTTAAAAAGAGCAGAGTCTGAAGTCCCAGTTATCTATGGCTCTCAGCCTGCGTCACCCAGGGCTGGATGAAACCTGTTTCAAAAGGTCTAATTGGGACAGGGTAGAACTGCCCCTCTAGCTTTCTCCGACTAACTCCCTGCAGAAGTTGCAAACCTCTTTCTCCCACAAAGTCATCTCCAGCTGCTGGCCGGCCTGTTAGCAGTGCGATGCAACACCCCCAGGCTTCCTCAGTTTCCCCATGAGATCTCTATCAAAGGCCAATGGGGTTTTTGTTGGTTGGTTGGACAGTCGGTTGGTTTGTGGCAGACCTCCTTATCACCAAAATAAACTGAACTTCTCCTCTTGATATTTTAGGATGTCATTACAGCTGCAAAGGTGCTAAGTCCACCTTATGAACTCAGACTGAGCTTAGAGGAGCCAATGGAACTTCACATAATCCGTAAAGCACAAACAAGTGCTTGACAAAAAAAAAGAGAGAAAACTTTAAGAAGCATAGAGAGGAAAGGCATCACCTCAGAGTGGTAAGGAACCATAGTGAAAGCAAACTGGAAAGCTTTATAATTCCCCAAAGCAACTACTTACAATGGAGCACTACCCATCGTCTTCTGTGAATGTGAGCCTTTTAAGGCTTGCTTAGAGCCCATTAGGGTGCTATTCAGCAGGAGTTAATTCTCCTGATGCAGCAAGAATCAGTATTTACCCAATGCCCCTGTAGTGTATGACCATCTTAAATAAACATCCTACAGAGTTCATTCAA
>NW_022106084.1:12511051-12511986 GCF_000313985.2 Echinops telfairi | reverse complement strand
GGGGAAAAAAAGCAATGAATGGAAATAAGGAACTAAGAAAAACATGCATACTATAGATATAAATACTTCAGCATGATTCCATTCAGTATTCCATTGGGAGTAATTTTCAAGCCTGTTAAGGTGTTTTGAAGTTCATTTGCAGAAAAAATTGTGAGTCAAATAGAAAAAAATAATATTAATATCAACAAGAGAATTTTCTTTGCCTAGTGATAAAATATATTATTGTAAAACAACAATTAAGATAATACAAGGCTGGCTTTGAAATTGGTGTGCTGATAAATGGGAAATAGGATTATCTTAGAAACAACTCATTTTACTCATTTATTCATTCAATAAATGTTGTGATCCCCCAAGCACTATACTAGTTATGAGATATATTTAATGCAACTCTTGTCATCACAAAGTATGGTCGGAGAAAGAAATACCTTAATAGCTATTTTCATTATGATAGAAATTGATAAAATTGGACGTATAATTTTCAAAGTGCGTATACAAAGGGAACTTAAATTCAGTGTATGATTAAATAATCATTAAAAGTTAATTGGAAGAAAAGGATTTCATAAATAATGTTGTGATACTTTTTAGTCTTTTGGAGAAATATCAAATACATTCTTTTAGATGTAGATATAAATTTCAGATATAATATGGAGGCAGCTACAAATAAAATCTAAAACAAAGATAAACATGTAATTTAATACTTATAAATCTTTCTGAAGCTTATAAATGAGAGAAGCAATTATAAAGAAAAAAATCTTGTGGATTAGACTACATGAAATGTAAAAATTTCATGTTTAAAATGAATAAAATTTAAAAGCATGGGCAGGCACCAAGCAGATATAAAATTGCAACAAATGTAGTGCATCACATTTGTTTTAAACAAATATTAGATACCCCAGTGAGAAATATTTAAAGGATTATTTACAATGAAGTAATAT
>NW_022106084.1:12504007-12505487 GCF_000313985.2 Echinops telfairi | reverse complement strand
AAGTCATCAGCTATATGAAAAAGTAAAATAAAATTAAAGAAAGAATTATAAATCAATCTCTTCATTTGTATTTAATATTTTATTTTTAGTCAATGAAAATAAGTGTTTAAGAGTAAATGAAATAAAAATTATATTCTCTGAAGCATGTATTTTTTCTGCTCTTGAAAACAAACCAATCTAGATATAGTTTTATAGTAATTAAAATAAAAATGGTTTTAAAATTTGCTTCCCTAATTCATTTATTTATTTATGTAGATTTTGTCTCGGGAATTTTATTCTTGAAGAATTTACTCTGAACATTTATTACAGAATTGCATTTATTACTGAATGCTTAACATGCATTGTCTGACTCACTGTCAATTCTGTGAACCCATGTGAGTTTCTGAGATGGTAATTTTACGAGAGTAGAAAGCCTAGCCACTCTCCTGTAGAGCTGCGGTGGTTTTGAAATTCCAACCCTGCAGCTCGCAGCCCACCATTTACCTACTACACCATATATGGAGCAGGGCTCCGTATCATTTTTTGTGGAGTAATAATCAATTTTATGTTTTTTATTTACCTGAAAGAATTATTATTTTGCCATCATTTTTGAAAGCTCCTTTTGATTTTGCATGTTGCTAAGCTTGATCGAGTGGTTTCTGACTCAGAGACACTTTGATCTTAATCAGTACTTGCTTCAAGCCTTCTTCACTTTTTCACATCCAAGGTTGTGCCATCATCTGTACCTGAGGTTGGTGATGAGCCTTCCTCCAATCCTGATGCCATATTGCTCCTCATATAGTCCAACTTATAATATATATAATAGATAATTTGATCAACATACAAAAAGAATAGGTATGGTGACAAAATTCAATCCTAGCACAAACCTTTCTTGATTTTAAACTATGGAGTGTTCCTTGTCCTACTCAAAGAATGACATCTTGTCTATGCACGTTTCTATATGAACACATTTAAATATTTGGGAATAATGTTATCCGTGATTTATTTACAGTCACACTCCAAATACTTTTGAATAGTTTATTAAACAAAAGTAAATTTTCTTCCGTTAGTCCCCCCTTTCAGATAAGAATCATCTAAAATCACTACTGATATTCTTCTGAATCCAACTTGAATACCTGGCATTTCAGTGTCAATGTACTGGTGTAACTGTGTTTGAGTAACCCTAACCAAAAGTTTCGGGTGAAAGATGAGGATCTCAACTCACATAAAGAGTCACAGTTTTGGAATTCCAAAGGGGCAGTTCTACTCTGTCCTATAGGGCACTATAAAATTTTACTTGTATGTAATGTTAATGTGATTGTTTGGAAAGGTCTGCATTCTGTTGACTTGCCTTTCTTTGGAATAGCCACATATATAAATATCTTCAGTTGGCCAGGTGCCTGTCTTCCAAATTTCTTGGCCTAGATGAGTAAGCACTTCCAGCATGGTATCCATTAGTTGAAATATTTTAATTGGCATTTTGTCAATTCCTAGAGCCTTG
>NW_022106084.1:12501294-12502597 GCF_000313985.2 Echinops telfairi | reverse complement strand
AAGTCATAAACGCTTTACTCCATCAGTATCATCAAGGCTGCCTACTTTGAGGTGGCAGCTCTTCTTTAGTTGTATTTTGAATGTCTTCCAACCTCGGGCCTTATCTTGTCATTCTATATCAGACACTTAAACTGCTATTCATAGGACTTATCACCGAGAAAACAAGACGTTGATAACTTCTTCCGAGTGTGTCTTTTTCTGGAAGTGTTGCTAAAATTTATCCACCGTGGATGACTCAGCTGGTATGTGAAATACTGAAGGGATAGCTGCCAGTGTCACAGGAACCTATAAGCCACCATAGTATGACAAATGGACAGGGGAGTGATGAATGGTCAGACTAGTTTCTATTATAGGTAAAAATGAAATCTCAGTCCCTTAATGTTACCAGTAATTAAGTAGTTAACTCACTTATATGTTTTTCTGTTTTGCAAGAAGGAGGAAACATAGCTAAAGTATATAAAGTTCTTTGGGATCCCAGGCAAAGAGAAGCCCCATACGCTTCAGGAAAACAGATATCCAACAGACATTTAGGGGTGAAAATGAGACTACCATGTGAGAGTACTTCATGTGCTAGGTCTGAAAGAACCACATGCCACCTCTGGGTATAAGGAGGCTGAGTTGAGACCATCAATAATGTGGAAGGACAAAAGAAAGGAGAGTTTGCCCTCTCACCGTCCACTGCTCAAGACACACTATATCTATCAATGTTTGTTGTTATGGGCTATTGAGTCTACTCTTAGAGGACAAAGTAAAACTGCCCCGTAGGGCTTCCTTGGCTTCTCCCTTGCAGCAGCTGGTGGCTTCACATTGCTGACCTTGTGGTTAGTAGGTCAGCATATAACCCACTATGCCACCAGGGTGAATCCAATAAAATAAATCATTCAATAATGAAGAAAAAGCCTTTGCAAAACTGCTACCTGAAATAGTTGGGGATGAAAAGATAATCAGAGAGACGCAACATGTAAAAGATGTCAGCCCCCCAGGAATAGCAGGGACCAAGGGATGATGGTCCTCTATGAGAAGTGCTGGAAATAGGGAAATAGCAATGGAGCAAAAGCAGTGGAAAAGAGAATCTCTGGGAGTGTTTGTTTCATTAAAAAAAAATGTAATAACCTCCCTCCAGCTGACACTCTTGGATATTTTAGAATCACTCCTTTCCATCCTTCTCTTTTACTTTGCCTCGGCATGGATTTTATGTTTGAGCCATGTCCACAAGGACTCTTGCTTTGCGGACCCTGCACATTTCCTGTGTCTAGAGGTACCATTCATCAGCTTGGCACCGACCAACACTTCACTAACTGAG
>NW_022106084.1:12498351-12499984 GCF_000313985.2 Echinops telfairi | reverse complement strand
GAACTGCCAATACCCTGAGCCATGCTTTCTAACCAGGGGATACAAAGCAGAGACCAAGGGCAGTCTGTCTCTTCTTGGCTCCGCAATTCTCTCTTTGGGCTCTGTGGCCTCCTCTTAAAGGTCATCTTTCCACGTGTTCCCCCCCCTCCCCCCCGCGCTCCTCTGCAGTGGCCATTATCCGTAGTGAACCCTCACGTGCCTTACTCACTTTCCAGCGACAATGTGGGGCATCTGAGACTGTATTACCGGAAACTTCCCTTTTTTCTCACAAAAGTTACCTGGACATAAAACAGTGCTTCTGCCACAGGAATTCTTTCAGCTTTGAGAAGCAAGAACTTGGGAAAACCATCCCTGAAACCTAACAATACTATTGGAAAGGAAAATTCTGTATGGCTCCTTGCTGAAGGTTCCACCAGGTTTATGAATTCTGAGATACTATAGCTTTGACGGTTGGTTCTTTCAAGTGGCTTTTTCTGTAAGTGGTAAATATCAGCAATCAAATGTCATAAACTGTCACTTATTAAAAAACATCTCGAAAACGTGGAAAGGCAGGCAGAGTGACTGTGGCAGGGAGGCCTTCATAAACATCTCACATGAAGTGCTGTCTGGGAACACTGCTGTTTCCAGAGATGACTCACAAGATTGCCTTTCCAGGACTGTCAAAGCAAACACAGAGACATGCACACGCTGTTCCTAAGAGAAAGAAGCCAGCTAGGAAGCAGTGGAGCCTCTGCTGATGGCTGTCAGCTGTGATAAGAAAAAGGACAACTTAAACCTGTTATAGCACTCTATTTAAAAACATCGGGTTTTTTTCCCCCCTAGAGGGCATTGTTTCACAGATTGTAACTTGAAGGGGTAAAAGTACAGAATAAAATTCTCATATAAAAATATGATCATAGAGACCAGCATCTTTGAGTATTTACTGCATTCAGGCCCTGTGTGATCTGCTTCTCTATAGAATAAGACTAAGAAATCCTATGGGAGCGGTTCTATTCTATCAGACAGATGTCTCCAGTCATCAGAATGGAATCGCCATGAGTTACAATGGACTCGCTGGTGGTGGATTTGGGTTTTCTGTTTATAGTGTTTGTTTTCTGATGCCTAAACACACAGTTTCATTAAAGGGATCCAACAACCTTATGAAGCACCATTTATCATCCTTACTCTAGTTCGTTCTAAGCAACCTAGTGGCACAGTGGGCTACATGTTGACCTGCTAGCCTCACAGTCAGCAGTTAGAAACCACTGGCCACTCTGCTGAAGACGGAGACACTTTCGGTGCCCCAAAAGACTTCCAGGGGGTTGCTATGAATTGGAATTGGCACAATGGAAGTGGGCTTGGAGTTTTTGCTTTATTGAGTTCCATATTAGAAATGGTGATTGAGGCTCAACACATGATGATCTAAAGAAGAGAAATATTATTTAGAAGACATACTATTACAAATTTGATAATAGGAGCAACAGGGAAAATGTGCCTTGAAACTTCAGATCACTCTAGAAAGGGATTTAAGAAAAGGATTATTTTTGAGCAACAAAGACACAAAGATCAATTTCAAAACCTCAGACAATGATAGGAACCATTTTTAAGATGGGTATGTAATTATAGATGGTAAGGGGTTCCTGGAAGCAGTAGT
>NW_022106084.1:12497058-12498251 GCF_000313985.2 Echinops telfairi | reverse complement strand
GAGCTATCGCTCCGATTTCTGACTTCTGGCATCCAAATTGGTCAGATAATACATTTCTGTTTATTATAGTCATCAATTTGTGGTATTTACATTATAGTAGAACTAGGTAACAAAGACACAACATCAACAAAGAAAAATAATAGCAAGTCTCTCGTGTTGTGTTCTGGTATACCACAAAACTTTTCATATCGATGTTTCAAAATTTCCAAAGTCTTGACGAGAGTCCAGCAAATCAGATATAATCCAGTTTGCTAAACTACTTATATATCTGCTAAACATCTAGAATTTGTCAAATAGAGTGGGCAGAGCTGTAAGTCTCCCTGGAATGTTCTGTCATACCATAAAGAAGTGAAAACAGTGATAAGAACAAGATGCAGATTGATGTTGTCTGCTCTGTTGTTTCTTTCTGATAGGAACTATCAGGTACTCTCATGTTGTGAAAATGTTGCTAAGAGTTCCTTTATCAGGGCCCCATTCTCAGAAAAAGTCATTTATTTTGCATCATCCAAATATAATTTATAATTATTATTACTTTACTAAAGTTTTAAGAAAAGGTTCCATTTGGGAAAAACATTATGAATTGGCAAAGAAGCTGATACCAAGGGCTGAAGTAGAAAGAAACTGTTTTGAAAATGATGATGGCAACATATGTGCAAATGTGCTTGAAACAATGGATGTATGTATGGATTGTGATCATGGCTATAAGAGCCCCCAATAAAATGATTTTTCAAAAGAGAGAGAGAGAAATGGAGAAAGGATGGGTGAGGACTTGTCAATGGGACGAGTCCATCACAAATATGACACTGTGTTAAAGTTCTGAGGTAGAGAACCAAGATTATTAGATCCTAGATGGCGTGAAGGATATCATCCAATGGTTGTGAAGAATGCATTTGTGAGGACAATTATGTGGCCATTGTTGTTGTTAGGTGCCCTCACATTTGGACTGAATCATAGCAACAGAATGAAAGACTACCGGGTCCTGCACCTTCCTCACAATTGTTTCTATGCTTGAGCTACTCTGTCCACCCATCTCATTGAGAGTCTTCCTCTCCCTGCCCCTCAATGTTTACCAAGGATGATGTCCTTCTCCTGACAATAGAACATGAGATGAAGTTTAGCTATCCTTATCTCTGAGAAGGACACTGGCCACTGGCCGCACTTCTTCCTAGACAGATCTGTGTCCTTTTAGCGGT
>NW_022106084.1:12494413-12496079 GCF_000313985.2 Echinops telfairi | reverse complement strand
TTCTTTCTTGGGATTCCCTGAATCATAGCATGCCCTTTGGGAGATCACAATCCCACTCAAGAAATAATCCCACATCACAAGGATCAAACAGCCATGAAGGCTAGCACAATGGTGATGTTCAAAGGACAGAGCACACAGTGGCAAGACAAAGAGGGACTGTGCCTTTGGGTCCCTGAAAATCAGAAGCCACGCTGTGGCTCACGTTTAAACTTTTGATTCAAAAGAATGTTGGTTTCTGCCATGTAAAAATAAAAGAGAGAGTTGTTGACCCCAGGATAACTGAGATAACTCAGATGGCCTTGCCTCTGTACTGGGTCAGAACGGAACCAGAAGTTCAAAGGCATACAACAGTGATCTGACACCTTCCTTGAGAGTACTTGGACCAACTTTAGGAATAAAGCTAATTAGCTTGTCTGACTTGCCGTCTTTTATACTACATCCATCAGAAACCATGAAAATATCTGAACAAGCTTGATTTAAGTAAACTAGGAATCATCTCATTAAAACTGGGAGCACTGGAGCCCAGAGACCAAGTTTGGTTTGAAAAGATACTTTTGTTTTCTGCTGAGCTTTTTGATCTCTGTAGAGCATGGCACTCTTGATTCTTCTTACGTGCCATCCGTAGGGTAGAGAAGTTTCAGAGGCTCCCCACCACCACCACCAGAGATAAAAAAAAAAAAGAAATTGAATGGCAAACTTGCCTAATATTATATGACACATTGAATTTTGCTTATTAAACAGAAATGTATACATTCTGGTGTTCAGCTGCAAAAAGACTCCCCACCCCCAATTGATATCACACAGAAAATGTGTTTTTAAAATGGTATGAGAGAGCAATATAGCACTTTACTAGAAGCTGAAAGATTTTGAAATGTCTTTCTGGGCCATCTTTAGGGAAAAAAACCCTCAGGATGTGAATCTATTGTCCGTACTGAAGATGATTTTTTTCTGTTACTTCTTTACAAGGAAATGGCATATTCCAAATGTAATGACTCATAGCAGCCCCACTCAACCTATTTCAAGAAGCACAGATGTATTGGGAAAACAAATTAATTTGGTTAGTTGATTTCCTCCCCCACACACATGTTCTAAAGAAGAGGACCTGTAAAGTGCTATCTCAGCAGTGTCAGGCGTTTCAGAATCCTTATGAACACTGTCCCATAAGGAAGATGGGCCTGAGCAAAACTAAAAGCCAAGCTTTTATTATATCTGCAGGGCATTTCTAATATAGACATGAGAAATTTTAATTCACAGAGCTGATTGAATTCCTTATGATGATACGTTTCAAGTTGGAATTAGTATCAACTAAATTATTTATAGCTTCTGATGATGAATTGCTCATTTTCTTTTGAAATTCAAAATTTCAAAGTAAGCTAGTTAACAAATTCAATAAAAATTATATCCCCAGCGTTTTAGTCTGACAGGCAAGAATAAATGTATATACGTGATTATGATAATTTCACTTTAGCTCCCTCGAGAGTTTCATAAAGAATGCCGGAGGTTATCTACCAAAAACTATATTACAGCATAACTAAGTTTTCCCATTCCTACTGTCTACTAAATGCAGATAATGTGTCTTAATATCATTCACTATAAGTAGTTCCCTTATTCTCCAATATGTACGGAGCCATGAATTCCACACTAAATCATTTATTTCATAAAACTA
>NW_022106084.1:12493112-12494313 GCF_000313985.2 Echinops telfairi | reverse complement strand
AGGTCTCTCAGGGTAGATTGTCTGAAGATTCTGTGGAACACATGATCCTGAGGTGAAGCCTTTTGCTATGGTGTATTATCAGAAAAGCCTAGGTCACAAGCCGCACCCCACTTGCAAGGCATAATGAGAACGGATTTCTGGAATCTGTCCTGGAGATGTGTAAACTTGTAAAATGGAGTATATCCTGAATAACCAAAGGCATTCCAAAGGTTCTGGAGTACCAAGCAGACTGCACCAAAGCAATTGCGGATAAGGAGACATTCTGGTCAGCACAGGTGCTTTTGTTTGTGAGTTACAAGGAAAGCCATGCCATAGTTGCCATCATCAGTACTTGTATGGTAAGGCACTCTGTTAGTGATCTATTTATTTACAATCATAAGAAACGGTTGAGGCAGGCAATACTATTTATGCTTTTCCATTTTATGAATGAGAGATAAAGTACTTTCCTCATAATGATGATAAAGCATGATGAAGATGGGATTTGACTTAGTTTTACCTGTTTACACTAAATAATCATAAGTGAGCATGAAGCCAGTTGTCTCTGAGACAATTCTGACTTTTGGAAACCCTGTCTCCCGATGTCACCATAGTGTATGCTGTTAGCGATGCTCCATAGGGGTTTCAAATGCTGATTTTGCAGAAGTCCATCACCAAGGCTTTCTTTGAACCCAGACATTGAACTTGCAGTAAACTTCCAAAAGAACTGACCATTTGTACTATGCAGAAACCAACAACAATAATAACAAAAATTCACAGTTTTCACATTGATTCGTGCTCAAAGCAACTGTATGCAGAACTGCTCCTTAGAGTTTGTAAGATTTGCAGGAACTGCACATCTTTTAGACAGCAGATAGGCTCATCTTTTCCTTTGTGGTGCCTGGTGGATTTGAACCTCTGATCGTGCTGTTATCAGCTCAGTGCTCAACTCACCAAGTCACCAGCGCCACTTTTACTAACTCGGGAACACTACAAATTCTGTGTTGGATTTTTTACAGTGAACATTTTAGTGGCAGCCTTTTTAAAAGTCAACTTCAAATGCTTCATGACTATCTCTTTCATAGTGACAGAGTACTTTATAACAACTATAACTCAATGTATTTAACAATGATTGCAAATTGAAACTTTCTATTTTTTTCTCTATTATAAAGCATATTGTAATAGTTTGAGTATGTCGGATTACTTCTCTAGACTAATGTGTTAG
>NW_022106084.1:12491461-12493012 GCF_000313985.2 Echinops telfairi | reverse complement strand
GCTTCTCAACCTGGGGGTAGCGACCCCTTTGAGGGTCAAGCAACCCTTTCACAGGGGTCGCCTAATACATCCTGCATATCAGATATATACATTATGATTCATAACAGTAACAAAATTCCAGTTATGAAGAAGCAATGAAAATAATTTTATGGTTCAGGGTCTCACAATATGAGGAACTGTATTAAAGGGTCGCGGCATTATGAAGGTTGAGGACCACTGTCCTAAAAAGATCCATTGGCGTTTCTTTGTTGATCTTGTACCAAATTGCTGGTTAGGAACGAGAGAGCAGGGTGCTGAAAGGATGTCCAGAATACGTACTGGTTTTCATTCTCAAATGACACCATGTTTATGAAAGGGTTTTTGAGGTTGCGAGGTAGTGTTAGTTTCCCTTGTTAGTAGTTTGGGATAAGAACTATGTCTGAGTCTCTGTGCTAAGTGTAGGAGGCACGAAGTGGATGGAAGAAATGGCTACAGTGTATTTGTTTTCAAATTTCCCTTTCAACAGTTTTAGTTGTTAGATCACAAGGGAGGAGCTGAATACAGCATATGGCATTAAATAGACGGAGGTGCCTTATGTTATGGATATAATTGGATGTTGAATCATTGTAAAACCTTTTAATTTTTGGCATCTAAAGGAAAGAGGAAAATTCTCCATCTGTGGCTGGTAAGATGCTCCAGAAGGGTGTTCTTCTAATGATTAGAAAGGATTGTCATGCTTTTGCACATACAATCTGTCAAATCCGCATAGCTGAAGGTGCAAATAGTCTATGAATGCTAAAAGTATTTAGTGCTCTAAAATATGTACAGTGAAATGCTCTAATGTGTCTTTTTATCTTATTTCATTACAAAGAAGTATACATAAAGCACCCATGAAAGAATACTGTTTTTTCTCTGAGGAACCCAGTTGGCATGGTGGGCTATACCCTAAGCTGCTATCTACAAGATCAATTATTCTAACCCCCCAGCAGCTCCATGGGCGAAAAATGAGGCTGTTGATGCCCTTAATGATTTTAAAGTCTCAGACACTCAAAGAAGAAATTCTTCCGGGCTCTATAGGGCCACTCTGACTGGCGTCCATGCAACAGCAGGAGAGTGAGCTTTTCCTTTATGGTAGCCTCGTTGCCATGTAAACGCTACAAGCTTTCCTGTGGTTTGCTCCTCAAAATGAGCAGTTGTACGCACAGAGGATACCACACATTTGGCAAGGAGGTTAACGCATTTGCAAGGATGGAGCAAATTCACAAAAAGCATCCAAATGGAATTACACAGTATTATTCATTAACGTTAAAGGGAAAAAGCAAAAAGAAACCATGGAAGTTGGTGATGAAGCAGCTGTCAGCACGTGTAGCTCCTGACAACCACCTGTGAGGCAGGTAATGCTTCCAGAGCAATGTAGGCACCATCTTGAAATCACAAACTTAAATACCCATAGGTGTGGGGGTGCACAGGGTGTTAGGGATCTCAGCCTGCTGTGGCTTGAAAGCAGAGTCTAACCCAGACGTGGGCAGTAAATAGTATGGAGCCTTTTATTTTTAGTGAGAAGCGTTACCT
>NW_022106084.1:12488540-12489770 GCF_000313985.2 Echinops telfairi | reverse complement strand
AGGAGGTTGTCACTGGCTATGATGTCCTCCTTTGAATGACTCATGACACAGGGAATCACATAGAACTCTTCCATCACTCTCTTAATAAGTCCTCCCGTCCAGTTCTTCACCCTAGTCTTACCCAGTGTGGACTCCGTTAGATGTTGGCGGGCTGCTGGGCATTCATCCTTGGTCAAGGCATGTAACCATCTGCATGTCAGCACTTCACAGATAGCTTTCACTCAGGGGAATTATGCCTTGACCCTCTTTTGATATGACCACCACCAAGGTTGCCTTCCCTGTGGCCTACCCCGTTGCCCTGTCTGTGCTGTGTGACTCTAAAGAGGCAGTTACAGCTACTACTGCCCATGACTTCATTACCATGGTCACCTTTTGATATACTAGGAAGGTGCATGGATGGAGATGGAGGGCACATCATCACCAACAGTGGAACTGGCCTAGTTCCCAGTCTCTACTGCTTTTGCCCCTCAATACCATTAGGTGATCCTTAGAAGGTAAGGAGTATAAATTTCATCAATCGATTGGGATTAGATGTAACAACCAGTATAGAAAATGTCTGCCTTATATACATGTCTACCTATAATGTTTACTTTAATTGAAAAGAGGACAGGGAGGCCTCTTCTGTCAAGAAGAGATATTTTCAAACAAATGTCCCTTTGTTAAGTGAAAAGTTGTTGCCAAGCACTATTATTTGAGCCAGAGGGTTAAGGGTTGTCATCAACTGGATTCTCTAGAGCAGCAAAACCAGCAACATATAATTATGAATAGATAAAAAGAGATTTCAAGAAAATGGCTCATAAAATTGTGGAGGCTGGCAAATGCCAAGGCTGTGAGTCAGCTGTCAGGTTGGAGGTTCCTTCTTACTCATGTGGTTGCAGGGGTTGATGGACCATAAATAAATAGATTGGGTGACAAGCTGCTAATTCAGGGGTTGTGGGAGATGGTGAATCCAAAATCTGTAGGTCAGGCAGCAGACTTCTGGCTGATGTCTCAAGAACCAGAGGTCAGAAGACAATGCAAAAGTAAGATTGAATACAGAATCGATAGAGAATGAGCTGTGAGAGATCATCCAACTATATTGGACTCAGACGCTACAGCCAAGGGAACTCTATTCAACTGATAAGCTGCTCACATCAAATCACAAAATGAAGGACAATTACACATTATGGACACTCCTGCTTGTCAAAAGTGTACGTTATACCACTTTGCTTTTTCCAAAGACCTAAGGGG
>NW_022106084.1:12482725-12484098 GCF_000313985.2 Echinops telfairi | reverse complement strand
TATAGCACTGACTTAACATGCAACTTTCCTTTAGTTCTTTAATGCTCTCCTCCACTGCACTATCATGACCCTCATTCTAGCTTACAAATCTGGCTAGACTAGAGGATTTACACTGGTACAGGCAAGAGCTGGAAACACAAGGGATCCAGGACAGTTAAACCACGCAGGATCAATAATGAGAGTAGTGATACCAGGAGGGTAAGGGAAGGTCAGGGAGAAAGGAGGAACCAATCACAGTGATCTACATATAACCAACCTCCTCCCAGGGCCATGGACAACAATAAAGTGGGTGAAGAGAGATAGCAGTCAGTGTAAGACATGAGAAAAATTATAAATTATTTTAAAAATTATAAATTATTAGGGAGGGAAGTTGGTGGTGGGGGAAAAGTGAGCTGATACCAAGGCCTCAAGTAGAAAGAACATGTTTTGAAAATGATGATAGCAACATATATACAAATGTGCTTGACACAATAGATGTATATATGGATTGTGATAAGAGCTATATGAGCCCCAAATAAAATGATAAAAAAAGAGAAAGATGGATATTGAGTTGGTGTAGGCTAACTCCATATCAGAGTATCTGAATTATTCACCTGTACAAAATCAATCCTTTCATAGCTGGATGCTATTTACACAAACAGTGGGGGTTAATTGTCAGGGAAAACTTATAGTAATAATTATTGAGAATGTCACTCTTAGGTTTGCTAGAATAATACTATCTTCTTTTATAAGCCCATAGCATATAGGGTATTGGTGTAGCAAGGCTGATAGGATTACAATTAGTTTCTATCCTTGATTATTCTGATAAATATATTTTTCTAAGGAAATGTGTTCATAATTCTGCCTTCCCCCACCCCCCCGAAAGAAAGAAAAGAAAATGATGATGGAAACATGTGCAAATAAATATGCGTGGTATGATGGAAGTATGGATGGATTGTTATAAGAACTCTAAGAGCCCCCAATATAATGATGGAAGGAAGGAAGGAAGGAAGAAAGAAAGAAAGAAAAAAAGAAAGAAAGAAAAAGAAAGAAGGAAATTCTCCCTGTATGGATGTTGTTTTGTCAGGTACCATCCAATCAGTTATGACGCATAGCAACCCCATGCACAGCAGGATCAAACACTGCCTAGTCCTGTTTCCCTCTCAATTGTTCCTCTACCTACACCCATTTTTGCAGCCACTGCATCAATTGATCTCCTTGAGAGACTTCCTCTTTTCTGCTACCTCTCTACCAAATATGATGTCCTTCTCCAGGGACTGGTCTCTTCTGACAATATGTCCAAAGTATGTAGACAAAGTCTTGCCATCTTTGCCTCTAAAGGAGCATTCTGGCCTTACTTCTTCCAATAAAGATTAGTTGGTCCTTTTAACTTT
>NW_022106084.1:12480868-12482089 GCF_000313985.2 Echinops telfairi | reverse complement strand
ATATGTGTAAAACCACAAGTTAGTCAACTATATTTTCAGATGACAGTGAAAACAGTCTGTGTGATCTACATGAACTCAGTAGATATTAGTTGATTTGATTTCATGAACTCACATAGGTACAATACTAGAAATATATTTGTACAATGAGCTGTGTCCCTACAACTGAGATTCAAATCTCACTGGATTACTGTTCATATTTATGGCAGTAAAACATTCATAATTTGAATCAATGAATAGGTAACATTGATGGATAAAAGTTTATGTAGTTCAGGGTTATGGTTAAAAAATTTAATGCTGTAAGAACAAAGGCACATTCTAAAATCTATGTGACTGAATAGTTAAAAAGCGGATATATATTTTATAATTAAATGATAAATGCCAGCATTTTTAATAAGTGCTTTG
The DNA here is from genome assembly GCF_000313985.2 of Echinops telfairi. Taxonomy (NCBI): domain Eukaryota; kingdom Metazoa; phylum Chordata; class Mammalia; order Afrosoricida; family Tenrecidae; genus Echinops; species Echinops telfairi. The sequence continues at coordinate 12,481,687 of NW_022106084.1, read as the reverse complement.
ATGATAAATTATCCTCAAGACTAAGGTCACATTCTATTCTGTAGACTCTTCCCTAGAGTCATTGATGGCAGCTCTACTACTCCCTGCTTGTCCAGGTACTTTAGCCCTACGGAGTTTACAAAGGGGGTTTACGCCTTGGTGCAAATATTACCACATTAAAATAAACCCTCGCCAATATTCTAGCTTGTTTGAACATGTTTTTCTCCCCATTTCAATCAGTGTTCCATTCACATAAAGAGAGCCTACTCAGTGTAAACACTGGTAATTCATTATTAGAATTCTGGCCTTCCATGCAGGAGACCTGGGTTTGATACCTGGACAACATGCCGTTGTTCAACCACCACTTACTTGCTTGTCAGCGGAAACTTGCAAGTTGCTTTGATGCTAAACAAGCTTCTGCAGAGTTTCCAGACTAACACTAGTACTTAGTAATTATAACAAAGCTGAAGATCAAGAAAGATCTGATGATCTACATCAGCAAAAATCAGTTAATGAAAGCCTTGTGGTAACTAAAGTCCAATCCTGTTGTGCATGGGGTCTCCCTGAGTTGTAGCTAACAACAGATGAGCATTCAGTCTGTGAATTCATCTTCAGCATAGTTACAGCAGGGGTGCAGGGCTTGGTGCTGACTACTGAAGATATAAATGGCAAGATGTAAGTAATGAAGTGCATCAAAAGATCAAACATTTTCTCAATATAGTGTTGAAGGTATAACAGACTAATGGAGCTCTGGAGTGCTTCTTAGAGCAGCTACATTCTTTAGAAGAGCTTTGTTTTTTCAAGGGGAAAAATGAGTGTTAATTACTAAGTATTAGCCAG
>NW_022106084.1:12477460-12479512 GCF_000313985.2 Echinops telfairi | reverse complement strand
CTTGGTGCTGACTACTGAAGATATAAATGGCAAGATGTAAGTAATGAAGTGCATCAAAAGATCAAACATTTTCTCAATATAGTGTTGAAGGTATAACAGACTAATGGAGCTCTGGAGTGCTTCTTAGAGCAGCTACATTCTTTAGAAGAGCTTTGTTTTTTCAAGGGGAAAAATGAGTGTTAATTACTAAGTATTAGCCAGTATGCAATATCAGTATCAAAATCTAGCACTGCCATTTAGTCTTATTAAGTATTTTTACTATATCAAATTGAATGTGATTAAATTAAATGTGATGGAATAAGATTATGTTTTAGGATCTTAAAAATTTACATAATTTTAATTTTAAATGAAAATGCTTCCAACTTCCCCTTTTATACTTTTTTAACAGTAACGTTTCTTCAGGGAACACTGCATTTCAGACTACCACACATTGGTAAAATAAATTCACTGATAAGATTACATTTCCTTCTTTGGTAATAAGGTTTTTAATCTGGAACTATTTGTGAAACCACTACATATAGAAATATTTCAGGAAAGAAAAAAAATAATATCTTGTATGTTCTTCATTTACCAATCTGAAAGTATGTATTTAAATTTTTTAAAACTTTACTAGTAATAAGACCATGAGTACTTAAGATAATATTAGCTGTTTGGTCATTCTCATCTCATATCAGAAGATACAGCTGTTTTCCATTCTAAAGCTCTTTGGCATTTCAAACTCTTCACTAGTTGAGATAGTGGGTTATATGAATAATTGTACATCCAACATTCAAAGATAAAGCCTTCTGAAATATTTCTGATATAGAAATTTCTGTGGAGGTGCTGACTGTGAATAAGTTGAATAAACATAGGGAATGTGAAAGGATTTATGCTTGCATTGTCAGATGGTATTTGTAAGTAAAAAAAAAAATTGAAGTCAGGTTCTAGCTCCTAAAGAGTTACTGTACTTAGCTATATTCTTAGTAACTGTACTTAGTTACATTTTCATAAATCACGTAAGCATATTATTCAGCTAGAATAATCTGCTGCACTGAGAGACCTTGGGTACTGTTGAGACGATGAGTACTCTTGGACGTACAGTTGGGATTGGGCTCCAACTAAATGGTATATTTTGTTTTCTTCCTGATTGAATGGTATTCTGAAAGTCAAAGCAGTTATCATAAAATCTGGACTTTATATCATTATTTTATGTATCATTTTAGTCCAACCTTAAATGTGAGAAGTCTTGTGAATTCTCTGAATTTTCACTTTCTATTAAAACATTTCAAGCAAAAGACATAGGCATTCTCCCCAGTTGTGTAGCCCTGTTTGGTAATTCTTTCCAGTATTTATGATTTTGTACCATGAAACAAGGAGCAGATGAAGAAAGAAACAACAGCAACAAGTTATCCTCCCCACCACTAAGGGGGAAATTTACTGATAGGTGCATAGCTTATTTTTGTCTGTTTTTTTTATCATGAATATGACCAACAAGCCTCATTTATTGGTGAAGCTACTGGAAAGTCTTTTGTTTTAGGTGGTAATAGGAGATGACGAAACATGGCAACTCAAGTACGTATCACAAAGTTGAAGATCAAAACACTACCTCTTTTACCTGTAGAATCTGAACACAGATGCATTTTCAATAACATTCTAGACAAATGCTGGTCCTTAGGTGGTTCTAGTATTAGTAATACGAGGGGTCCCCCCAAAACCGGAAATTTTTTTCACAGCTATGTATTTACATTTTTTTACAAAACAACCACATCACCTTCAAAGTACTCTTCAAACAACCTTATCACCTTCAAGGTACTGTCCATTACACTTAATGCATTTGTCAAATCTGCAATTCCATTCTTAGAAACGTTTTTCAAACTCATCTGTTTGCATGACTGACAGCACCTCCCTTGTTTTTTCTTCACCTTTCTACATCATTAAATTGCTTGCCTTTCATGTCCCTCTTCATTTGCAGAAGCAAAGGAAGTCATATGGAGTGAGGTTAGGTGAGTAAGGTGTAGGGGCAAGAGAGGCATGCTCTTTTTGCCCAAAACTGGCACACTGAGATGGATGCAT
>NW_022106084.1:12474798-12476614 GCF_000313985.2 Echinops telfairi | reverse complement strand
CCAGATGGTATATATTTTGATAGCCAGGAACCATCAGCTTTCTTCACCACATTTGTTTATGCATCCATTTTGTCTTCTTCAGTGATTGTGTTAGGGAAAGTGAATATCACAGAGTTAGTGTTAGTAAAACAAATTGTTCTTGCATTGAGAGAGTACTTGAGTGGAGGCTCAATGTCTATCTAATACCATAATCCTTTATAACTAAATATATGTACATAACTCTATTCTCCTGTCATTGTATATGAATGCATTTACACATATGCATGCCTGTATTTAGACCTTTATAACTGTCCAATATTCTCAGTTCTTTCCTCTGTTTTCTTTTACTTTCCTCCCATCCCACTATCATGTTCGGCCTTCATTTGGGTTTTGGTAATTCTTCTCAGCTACCTTGGCCTTGATTGAACCGCCCCACCCCACCCCTGCCCCACTCCAAGCATCCTATGCCCTCCTCACCATCAAGTTTAGATCAATTAATCTTCATTGTCCCTTGGTTTGTTGGCATCCCCTTCCTTTTCCCCCATCTCTCCCTCTCCCGTGTCTCCCCTGGATTGTCATTCCCATTGTTCTCTCCTCTGGATTTTTCATCCCACCTATCTTGTCAAGATAGACATGCATAGACAATAATACATGCAAAAAAAATGAGAGCAAAACATAACAACAAAAGAAGACAAAAAATAAATTATACATTATCATTGGGGCATTGGGGAGGGAGGGAGGGGGAAAATGAGGAGCTGATGCCTGAGGCTCAATTAGAAAGAAATGTTTTGGGGAAAATGATGACAACATATGTAAAGATGTGCTTGACAAAATGGATATATGTATGGATTGCGATAAGAGCTGTAATAGACTCCAATTTTTTTAAAAATCAGGCTAAAAAAAAACAAAAACAAATGAGCAGCATCTTGATCTTTGATTTCATTTGACGAGCTTTTGGGGGCAAGGTGACAATGGCTTCTTCCGTTGGCTTGATTTATATTTGCTTTCAGGGTTGTAAGAATAGCACCATGTGTCATTACCAGTAATGACCTTGGAATAAAAGTCTGCATCTTCAGAGCTGTTTTTCCAGAGCATGGCATGTTTCCAGTCGATGTCCTTTTTCCTGGTCAGTCAGAACCTGAGGCACAAATTTCACCACAACCCTTCTCATTCCCAAATCTTCTGTTAAAATTCACTTAACCAAGATCTAAGATGATCCAGATAGCGTCCCATCTCTTCAGTGGTCCCATTGTTTTTCTTCAAGCACAAGTGCGTGAATTTTGTCAACATTTCCATCTGTTTGGGAAGTTGACTAGACGTTCAGAATGAGGTTTATCATCAATTGAAATTTCGCCCTTTTTGAAAAAAGAAAACCACTTGTACACTTGAGGTTTCCCCAGAGTGCTGTCCTTGTAAGCTGTGTTAAATGTTACAACAGTTTCTGCAGCATTTTTCTGGAGCAGGAAACAAAATTTCACCACCTCACACTGTTCTTTTAAATCAGTCATTACAAAAAAAGTAGGTTTGAGCGAAACTGCTTTTACGAAAAAAATACAGTGTAATCAGAGAGAACCTTGCCAGGTGATGCCATTGAGTGCACTAACTCAGCAAGTTGCTGAATGCTAGCCTAGCAAGAAAAATCCGTAGTAGGAAAGCTCCCCCCTGTAGAGCTTTTTTCCTGTTTTTAAAAATTTTTAGGTACCTTTTGTATATATATTTTCTCTATCTTCACCAGCATGATGTATTATGAAACATCCTGAAACTTAACAAGATAGCATCTCAGCAAAGTTTTAATAGAATTTGTCTTGTAAACAGGTAGCACAGCTGTTAATTATTC
>NW_022106084.1:12470743-12474698 GCF_000313985.2 Echinops telfairi | reverse complement strand
GGGGGGGGGGCATTAAAGAACTAGAGAAAGTTGTATATTTCATCTGTGGTATACTTCACCCTGACTGGCTCGTTTCTTCCTTGTGGACGTTCTGACAGTGGATTGTCCAATTGACTCCTGACTGGCTTTGGGTCTCCACTCTGTTCTCCCCTTCATTCCCATTGTTTTGTTTTGTTTTGTTTTGTTTTGAGTCTTTGATGCTTGACACCTGATCTCATCGACATCTCATGATCACACAGGCTGGTTTGCTTCTTCTCTGTGGGCTTTGTTGCTTTTCAGCTAGATGGCAGCTTGTTTATCTTCAAGATTTTATGACCCCAGATGCTATTTCTTTTGATAGCCAGGAACCATCAGCTTTCTTCACCACATTTGTTTATGCATCCATTTTGTCTTCTTCAGTGATTGTGTTTGGGAAAGTAAATATCACAGAGTTAGTGTTAGTAAAACAAATTGTTCTTGCATTGAGGGAGTACTTGATTGGAGGCTCAATGTCTATCTAATACCATAATCCTTTATAACTAAATATATGTCATTGTATATGAATGCATTTACACATATGCATGCCTGTATTTAGACCTTTATAACTGTCCAATATATTCAGTTCTTTCCTCTGTTTTCTTTTACTTTCCTCCCATCCCACTATCATGTTCGGCCTTCATTTGGGTTTTGGTAATTCTTCTCAGCTACCTTGGCTTTGATTGAACCGCCCCACCCCACCCCTGCCCCACTCCAAGCATCCTATGCCCTCCTCGCCATCAATTTTAGATCAATTAATCTTCATTGTCCCTTGGTTTGTTGGCATCCCCTTCCTTTTCCCCCATCTCTCTCTCTCCCGTGTCTCCCCTGGATTGTCATTCCCATTGTTCTCTCCTCTGGATTTTTCATCCCACCTATCTTGTCATGATAGACATGCATAGACAATAATACATGCAAAAAATGAGAGCAAAACATAACAAAAGAAGACAAAAAATAAATTATACATTATCATTGGGGCATTGGGGAGGGACGGAGGGGGAAAATGAGGAGCTGATGTCTGAGGCTCAATTAGAAAGAAAATGTTTTGGGAAAAATGATGACAACATATGTAAAGATGTGTTTGACAAAATGGATATATGTATGGATTGCGATGAGAGCTGTAATAGACTCCAATTTTTTTAAAAATCAGGCTAAAAAAAAAACAAAAACAAATGAGCATCATCTTGATCTTTGATTTCATTTGACGAGCTTTTGGGGGCAAGGTGACAATGACTTCTTCCATTGGCTTGATTGATATTTGCTTTCAGGGTTGTAAGAATACCACCATGTGTCATTACCAGTAATGACCTTGGAATAAAAGTCTGCATCTTCAGAGCTGTTTTTCCAGAGCATGGCATGTTTCCAGTCGATGTCCTTTTTCCTGGTCAGTCAGAACCTGAGGCACAAATTTCACCACGACCCATCTCATTCCCAAAGCTTCTGTTAAAATTCACTTAACCAAGATCTAAGATGGTCCAGATAGCGTCCCATCTCTTCAGTGGTCCCACTATTTTTCTTCAAGCACAAGTGCGTGAATTTTGTCAACATTTCCATCCGTTTGGGAAGTTGACTAGACGTTCAGAATGAGGTTTATCATCAATTGAAATTTCGCCATTTTTGAAAAAAGAAAACCACTTGTACACTTGAGGTTTTCCCATAGTGCTGTCCTTGTAAGCTGTGTTAAATGTTACAACAGTTTCTGCAGCATTTTTCTGGAGCAGGAAACAAAATTTCACCACCTCACACTGTTCTTTTAAATCAGTCATTACAAAAAAGTAGGTTTGAGCGAAACTGCTTTTACGAAAAAAATACAGTGTAACCAGAGAGAACCTTGCCAGGTGATGCCATTGAGTGCACTAACTCAGCAAGTTGCTGAATGCTAGCCTAGCAAGAAAAATCCATACTAGGAAAGCTCCCCCCTGTAGAGCTTTTTTCCTGTTTTTAAAATTTTTAGGTACCCTTTGTATATATATTTTCTCTATCTTCACCAGCATGATGTATTATGAAACATCCTGAAACTTAACAAGATAGCATCTCAGCAAAGTTTTAATAGAATTTGTCTTGTAAACAGGTAGCACAGCTGTTAATTATTCAGCTGCTAACGAAAAGGTTATTGTTGGTTTAACCCTCTCATTAGCTCTCTGGAAGGAAGATCTGATGATCTGCTTCCATAGATATTAGTCAAGAAAACACTCTGGGTCAATTATCCTCTGACACATAAGGTTACTTTGAGTTTGAATCAACTCAGTGAAACACAACAGAGTAGTAATATTTTTCAAGGCCATTTGCAATTCTTAATCCATTAATTATTTATATAATTGGCTTTTTTTCTTCCTTTAATGGAATTCTTTATCTATTGAAGTGACTATCGCCACTCTAATATAATATTTTATATGTATGTGTGCATATTTTGGCTTTTGGTCTTTGAATGTGTTCCTTTTTTGTCTTTTAATTATGATATTTGTTTTGTACCTTTTGATATTTACAAAGCAGACCTTTATATTTTCACATAATAAACTTTCTTAATTTATGTATGTTTCTTTAATTTTGGGCCATTGTAATCATTTTCCTTGTTACTTGGTAGGTTCTGTGAGTCAGGGTCTCATCAAGTTGCTGTATGTTTTCATATGAGCAATTAGCTGCCGTTTCCAAACTCATTGGCAGGATTTCTACTTTGTAGAAAGAATGGCAACTTGCAACAGAAAAGGTTTCTAGCAAGATGGGTGCTCACTTTTATGTAATAATCATATAATCATACACATTATGATCTATGTCCCATCACATTTTCTTTATGACTTTGGTTAGTACCAAGGCTTAGGTCTCACCAACGAGGAAGTCAAGGGAATAATGCACACATAAATTCTAGAAGGCAGGGAGGGCAGTGGCTGCCTTACTGTCTTTTTTTGCAGCAGTTATACTTGAAAGGATTCCTCCATGAGGTTATAAGGAAATTTACTGTGCTTTCTTTCAGTATTAATAGGGTTTGCCTTTTAGATTTCAGTCTTTGCCCCATTTAGAGTTTATCCTGTTGCACTAATAGGATGCATGATCTAACTGAATAATAAACATTTCCCTCAAGTAGGACTCTAGTGTTCCAAAAACATTAATTAAAAATCATTCCATCTCTGTCCAACTCATTTGAGTTGGTCACATTATTAAATATAATATAATTTAAATATTTGGAACCATACCTGAACATATAAATCAGAATAATTGCCTATAAAAAATGTCCATTTTCTTCTTCTGGCAATTGTTGTATTATGTGACAATGAGGAACTGAGGCAGCAGATGAAATTGGGGTTGCCAAACAGCTGCCTTTAAACTACATTATTCTGGATTATCTTGGTGGGCTCAATATAATTATAAGGCTCTTAAAGTAGAAGCAGGAAAACAAAGAACCAATGTCAGAGTGATGACATTTGAAAAAGAACTTACTAGTCATTATAGGCTTTGAATGTGGAAAGATGTCATGAGCCAAGGAATGGTGGGCAACCTCTAGAAACTGAAAAAAAACTTAACCAAATCAAATACTTGGTGAGATGAAATGACACAGTGGCTGCAATAATGGGCTGAAACATAACAACACTTGTAAGGATGATGCAACACTGGGAATTTTTTTTTTAATTTTAATTGCATTAATAAGGTCTCTGAGTAGGACTTACCGTGATATACACCTAAGAAAAACGTATGCCAGATATCACTCTACACAGGTGTAAACTAGTGAACAAAATAGAGTCCTGTTCTCCTAGAGTTTTTATTATGCCAAACCAAACCAAAACAAAAAACAAATTCACTGCCATTGAGCTAATGCCAACTGATAGGGACCCAAAAGACAGAGTGTACAAACCATTGAATTACCTATAAATCATTATGTTTCTGAGGCAGTAATTGTTTACTAGAGAGACATGCCTGCCAGGATGGCTGAGAGGAGGCATTCTGG
>NW_022106084.1:12467903-12469029 GCF_000313985.2 Echinops telfairi | reverse complement strand
GTGTGCATCCTGGAATGCCAATTTAATAGAACAGCATGTTCTTGCATTGAGTAAGTGATTGAGTGGAGGCCCAATGTTCATCTACTGCCTTAATACTAAACCTATAAATATATGCACACAGATCTATTTCCCCACACCCTTATATAAATATATTTACATATGTACATTCCAGTCTTTAGACCTCTATAAATACCCTTTGTTGCCTAGTTTTTTCCTCTATTTCCTTTTACTTTCTTCTTGTCCCACTATCATGCTTAGCCTTCATTTGGGTTTTGGTAATTTCTCTCTATTACATTACCCTTACTGAATCCCTACCAGGCCTCTCACACCCTCCTTGCCAATGATTTTGGGTCACTTGTTGCTCCCCTATCCCTGAGTTGGCCAACACCACCTCCTTACCCTTGCCTCTCCCTCTCCTGTGTCCCCCCGGAACCATTGGTCCCATTGCTTTCTTTTCCATACTATTCATCCAGTCTCTTATCTAGATAGATCTGTAGAGATGATAATATGCACCACAAATCAAGCCATAGCAAGCAAGATAGGTGATGAATGAGAACACAGCGATGACAACAAAAATGAAAACCCATTACCCGTAGAAGAATAAATTAATAAAAAGAAAAAAAATTAAAAAGAAACAAAAAACTGTAAATAGATCAAGGTCTGATATTTGATCTCTAGGTATGTCCTTCAGTCAGGTCCGATGGGTACCATGCTCTGGCCCCAGAGTCTGTCCTTTGTACTCCCTCAGGGGCTCCCTGCTCTGAAGCATGCATTTAGTGGCTTGCCTCAGTGTCACAGGGTCAGTCTGGGCCTGTCCCGACAATGAGTCTCCAGTGTTGTCCCCCTTAGGGCCCTGGGCCATCAATGGATGGCGTGTCTCATAATGGGATCAACCATATTGTGTACTCTGTGCATTGCCTATTCAGAGAGGGGATATCATCCTCCAGGACTGGTGGGTCAGGATGTGCTCCACTCTCTCTTCCTCCCCCTTAAGTGCTCCCATTTGCTCTGATAAGACATGCCCCTCTCCCCTAGCTGCAGCTTCAGTGCCATCCTCGAAAGTAAATTCTTCTGGGGTGAGGGGCAGTTGTCCACATAGCTGGTATGGGGGCCGAGCCCTCAGGCC
>NW_022106084.1:12464412-12466399 GCF_000313985.2 Echinops telfairi | reverse complement strand
TAGCATGGGAGAGTCTTCCATTTGTTGAGGTCACTCTTGATTTCTTGTAGTAGTGTTTTATAATTTTCCTCACACAAATCTTTCAGTTTTTTTAGTCAGGTGTATCCCTAGGTATTTCAATTTGTGCTTGGCTATTGTAAAGGGTACTACCTTTTCTATCATCTCTTCTGTGATCTTGTCTGATGTGTAGAGCAGTCCAATAGACTTCTGTTTGTTGATTTTATATCCTGATGTACTATTTTTTTCATCGTCTCTTCTGTGATCTTGTCTGATGTGTAGAAAAGTACAGTAGACTTCTGCTTGTTGATTTTATATCCTACCACACTGCCATATTCCTCTATTGTTTCCAATACTTCGCTTGTGGAGTTTACGGGATATTCAATATATTGAATCATATCGTCTGTGAATAATGATAATTTCGCCTCTTCCTTCCCCTGATGAATACATTTAATATCTTTCCTTTGTATTATGTTGTTAGCTAGGACCTCCAATATGATGTTAAATAGGAATAGGGACAAAGGACTTCCTTGTCTGGTCCCCTTTTTCAGTGGAATTGTTTTTGTTTTTTCTCCATTAACTACCACATTGGCTATTGGTTTTTCATATTTGGCTTACATAATATTGAGACATTTTCCTTCTATTCCTATCTTCTTGAGTGTCTTAAATAAGACTGCGTGTTGGATGTTGTTGAAAACTTTTTCCACATCTATCAATGTTATCATGGGGCTCTTATCATTATTCCTGTCAATGTGGCAAATAATGCTGATGGTCTTTCGAATGTTAAACCATCCCTGCATCCCTGCTATGAATCCCATTTGGTCATATTGAATTATTTCCTTAATATGCTTTTGTATTCCATTGGCCAGTATTTTGTTAAGGATTTTTGCATCAATGTTCATTAGGGATATTGATCTATAGTTCTTGTGGCATCTTTGCCCTCTTTGGGTATCAGAGTTATACTAGCTTTATAGAAAGAATTTGAGAGTTTTCTGTCTTTTTCTATATTCTGGAAGAGTTTCTATAGGATTGGTGTCAGTTATTCCCTGAATGCTTGGTAGAATTCTCCTGTGAAGCCAGCCATCTGATATGGGGGATTTTTTTTTGTTGGTATTCCCTTGATTACCTTGTTTATTTCTTCCATTGCTATGGGTCTGTTGAAGTTCTTGACATCCACCTGGGATAGTCTAGAGAGGGATTGTGTTTCCAAATATTTGTCCATGTCTTCCAAATTGTTGAATTCGTTAGAGTTTAGACCTACATAGTACTGTGTAATTATCCTTTTGATTTCATTAGGGTCCGTTTTAATGTCCCCTGTTTCATCCCTCATCCTTGCAAATGTCATTTGTTCCTTCCTTTCTTTGGTTAGGTTTGCCAGAGGTCTATTACTTCTGTTAATTTTTTTCAAAGAACCAACTTTTAGCGGCATTGATTTTTTCCATAGTTTTCTTGTTTTCCCTCTCCTGTATCTCGGCTCTGATTTTTATATCTGTCCTCTTTCTATTAATAGGGTTGTTATGTTGACTCTGCTCTAATTGGGGTTAGTTTTGTGTCAGCATATCTTCCATAAGTCTCTCTTCTTTTTTAATGTGTGCATTTATTGCTATCAGCATTTCTCTCATAAATGCCTTTGCTGTATCCCACAGGTTCTGGTATGTCATATTTTCGTTCTCATTGGTTTCTAGAAACTTCCTGATTTCAACTCTATTCTGGGTCAATATCCACTCCTTTTGCAAAAGGAAATTGTTCATCCTCAAATTATTTGCCCTTGTTTTCTTCACCATCCTTCTGTAAATTTCCAGGTTTATGGCGCACTGATTGGAGAGAGATGTCTGTATAACTTCTATGTGCTTGAATATACTCAAGTTCGACTTGTGTCCCAGCATGTGGTCTATTTCCGAATATGTGCCATGTGGGCTTGAAAAGAATGTGAATTTATTTGCATGTGGGTGGAAAGCTCTGAAAATGTCTATCAAGTCAAGTCGTCCAA
>NW_022106084.1:12460494-12463319 GCF_000313985.2 Echinops telfairi | reverse complement strand
TTGATTAAGCTGGGGACATTTTCCTCTAAGAATTCCCTAGCTATTTTCGGTGTTGATTTCTTTCTTGTGTCTTGTTCCAGTAGTCCAATTATTCTAACATTGTTTCTTTTCATAGCAATAGACATGACTCTCAAGTTTTCTTCAGCTAATTTGGTTGACTTATTTGACTGTTTTTTTTCCATTTGCTGAGGTATGCTTGGTTATCCTCTAGGTCACTGGTACGATTCTCTGTCTCCTCAAGCCTATTGGTAATATCTGTCAATTTGTCACTGGATTTTGTTATTTCGTCCCTTAACTCTTGTATTTCCCTTTGGTGCATTGTCTTTATCTCCTCATCATCTCAACTTTTTTCTGCATTGCTTCCCTCATATCCTTTATTATTTTAAGCAGAATTTTGACATTTTCTTTTTGTGGCAGGTCAATATCTGCTTCTTCTATGCCTATTGTTAGGTGCATGACTTCTTCTGGCATTGTCTTCTGTTTCTCCTGCTTTTTCGTTGAATCTGTTAAAACTGGTTGCTGTTTATGTGTTGCTTTAGAGGAGCCTGGAGCCATTATCCTGAGTCAAAGAGCCCTGTGCTCTCTCTTAGGGTATTCGTATGAGTACTTCTATGAACTACCTACCGGTAGCTGTACTGAGGGATCAGGCAATCGCTATGTCTTTCTGTGGTTTCACTCATCCTAGCCATCCAGTATTCCGTTATTTGGAATGTGTGTTGGTTATTCTTTTCATGTGACACAGGTCAGGTTGTTGTGGACCCATGAAGGTGTTGCTTTCCTGGCTGATTTCTAAGTAGACTTCACAGTTCTTGGAGCACCTCGGCTGTCCTGAGGTGTTTTCCTCTGCTACTGGAGTGCTGAGGAGGGTGTGTGCGTATATACCCTCCTTGGTGTACAGTTTTGTAGCTGGCAGGGGTATTACTGTAGACAGAGAGATCTCCTTGGAGATTGGGTGGATGTTCCCACAGTAGCGTGTGGCCCCACAACTGGTGGTCAGGCGTTTCCCCAAGTCACTTCTAGGGACTCGGGGTTTAGGCTGGCATGTCCCCACTGCTTGTAGTGGAGAATCCCCTGCTGCTTGGTGTGTGGAAGAGGACAGGTGTGAATTCCCCAGCTGCTTGCCAAGCCAATAAATGCAGGTAGGAGATCCCCCAGTTGGGCCTTCAGAGTTGCCCAAGGCAGAGGGGAGTGACCTTGAGGTCATTAGTCGCTTGGGACCAGAAAGAGAGTGAAAGGAGAGGAAACAGAGAGAAAGAGGAAGATACAGACTGGACCAACAGTGCCAAGCAAACTGACAACCACTCACAGACACACAACTGGAATTCACAGAGTAATCAAAAGTGAAAACAGTTTTAAAAAAGGAAAATAAATAAATAAGAGAAAACAACAAAAAAGTGCAACTGAACTGCTGAGACTATGGTAGGAAAGAGAGAAGAGCTAGAAGAAACAGAGAAAAGAATAAAAAGTGAAAGAACACAAAGAAAGAAAGAAAATGAAAAAAAGAAAGGAGAGAGAATTTAAAATATAGATAAAGAAATAGCTGACCCCCTGCTGTGCTCTGTGTATCACTGACTCGTCCTGTGTGCAGCACTGTCTTAGGGGTCAGGCTGCCCACTGGGAGGACAGGGTTGCCTTAGGCAGAGTGTAGGAGTCTGGGAACCAGCAGTGGCGTGTAAAAGGAATGAGAGGGAGAAGAGAGAATCATCCAAGCTGAGAGGACAAAGAAAGAGGAAAGAAAGAGAAAGAAGGGGAGAAAAAAACACAACTGCGTTCACTAAGATTGGCTGTGATGTTAAAGAAGGAGGAAATAAAGAATACAGAGATACCTGATCCCTGATTGCTTGAATGTGGAGAAAGAGGGGTTTAGACCCTGCCTCACAATGGCAGGTTGGTGTGACCTTTTAATTCAGGGACCCAGTGATGCTGTGCAGAACTGCCCTAGTTGACGAGATCGTCTTAGAAGTCCAACAGAGGTTTCCTCAGCAGCGCAATGTGGTGCAGATGTTTGTTCCAGCTGCCTTGTGTGGTGTACAGCACTCCCACAGAGGACGGGCTGGAGTTCCTCCTGCTATTTGGGATGGTTTGCCCTAAGTGGAGGGTAGGGATCTGGAAGCCAATAGTGGCGTATGATAGGAGAGTGTGTGAGAGAAGAGGAGAAAGAGGGAAAACAAAGAAAGAGAGAAAAAAAGAACCAACACAAACTTGAGCTCGTTGAGACTCACTGTGGTGGGAAAGATAGAAGGGCTAGTGTATAAAGAGAGAAGAAACCGAGTAGTAGGTAAGGAGATAACTGAGACTTAATCACCTGTATATGAGGCTGGAGAAGTTCCAACTCTTCCTCTAGGTAGTGGGGTGGTATACCTATTTAATGTAGGGTTCCACAGATGCTGTGTGGGATTACTTTCAAAGGCAAGATCGCACCCACGGCCAAGTGTCTGTTTAGCACTGGAGTTCACTGGTGTACCTGCCTTGTGCTGTATGTAGCACTGCAGCACGGGTGGGGGCTGGGATGTTCCCACAGCCCTGTGTAGGGCCCCAGGACAAGCAGGGCCTCCCCAGCTATGTGTAGAATCACTGAGAGGGAAGCTGGGTTTATTGTCCTATCTAGACTGCTGGTGTCCTACTATATCAGAGGATTTTATTTTGTATTTTTTATCCCCCTGGTCAGCTAGAATCAAATCAAATTAAATTGTCTCCCACAGACTCTGGGCTGCAGCTCAGTGTTGTTTGAAGGTGAGATTTGCTACAGCGGGTCTTTGTTATGCAAAAAGCTGCCAGACTCTGTAGCTGAGTTCTGGCATTCCTTAGTTAGGTTTCTTCTTACA
>NW_022106084.1:12458438-12460394 GCF_000313985.2 Echinops telfairi | reverse complement strand
AAAAAATTATGCTTGTGATGTGTTCCAATTTGGGGGCTGTCAGGCTGACCCCTAGAGAGCGAGATCCAGCTTATCGGGAGGGTTGTTTCCTTCTCGGCCAATTGGAACTAAATTCGCTCCCTGGACTCTGACTATCTGCCTATTTTCTCCCACACCGTGAGCTACCTCAGGTGACAATCTGCTTTTTCGTCTACTCTACATTATGACTACCCACCACCGCCACACCCCAGGCTTTGAGCTTGAGGCAGCCAACAGCGTGGAGAGCTCCGGAGTGGGGTTCTTCTCTTGTCTGGGATTCAGTCCCCTTTAAGGCGTCAGCCTATAGAAATCATTGCTCCCAGCAAGGGTGCAGCTGGTGTGCACGGGCTCGCCAAAGCTAGAGCGCATTAAAGCGTTATTGGTTTGCTTTGTGAGTGGAAATCACACGCAAAAAAGGGGTTCAGGATAGACACTAGTACCCTAGTTCTAATTTCATTACTCCACCTTACCGTTTCCTTCACCTTACCTCCCAATTTTCTGGTCTGGCAACAGGAGCTCCTTACGGGTGAGTCCTATCTGGTCACTGTTGTTTCCTGATCCCCACTACCTGATTTTTTAATTTAAAAATATTTGAAATTATTCTATACCTTTTAACTATTAAATGACTATAATAAAAACCCCTGTTTTTAAAAACTTAGATATGTTTGGTACAGAGTACAAAAGAATTTTGAAAGAACTTGATATTTCCTAACTTGCATGATACTAGTCACTCTACTTAGTTTCAATATTTTGTATGCGCAATGTAATAATATTGTTTCTTAATATTATTGTTAGTTCTCAGCTTTTTTCCAACTCATTGCGGCCCATAAGATAAACCAGACTGATAGAGTTTCCTATCCTATACCGTTTATGGGACTAGATCACTAGACCTTTTCTGCTGCAAGGTCTCTGGTGATTTGAAAGGCTGACCTTTTGGTTAACAGTTGAGTACTTTACATTTACTCCACTGGGATAGTCTTAATACTATCTTTATGTTATTAGTGTTATTTTAAGTAGAAATGGGAAGAGGAGACTTGAACTCCTTTAATTGGAAGATGACAATTTGTTAGACTGAACAGGCCAACATCCTTTTGATCTCTACTTACAGTCTGTCTTCCAGAATACGTCACAGTTTGTGCTCTTAGAGGAAACACCTTGTACTTATTAGAATGCTTTATCCTCAAGACTCATGTTTCTTGATTGAAAAAGGATAATACAGTGAGAAATTATTTCTCCCCCATTAAAAATGAGATGTGATTTTCCAAAATTGGATCAGCAGCTCCTGACATCAGGTGGTCTCTGGAGTGGCTATTTTGTTTATTCTTTTGATCATGAAAAGTTGGCTACCCCAATTCCAAGCATCACATCTTACAAGTCCTCAAGTGCCAGAAGAAACTAGTAAGCCCTTTTTCAATCAGTTGTAATTTTTTTTTCATTTTATCAAGAAATTCTTTCCCCGACATTTCACCATTGGACATACATAAGGCATATGTGTACTAAACATTTCTGACATTATAAATGAGATTACTATCACTGTCATATATCTATGATCATTCATGTTCTCAGAGCTACTGTCCCACACCTGAAACCAAGACCGAAAGACACCAAACTCACTGCCATAGAATAATGCTGAATTAGGGAGTCCCTCCTGTAGATTTCCAAGACTGTAACTGTTTATGGGAGTAGAAAGCCCAGTTTTTCTCCCAAGGAGCTGCTCGTGAGTTTGAATTGCCCAGCGAGGGGGATCACAGTCCAGCGAGTAACCACTACTCCACCAGGGTTCCTTAACCTGAATCAAAGTAGGCTGTTTTTTAACAATAAGGGAGAGATATCTTCTGGGTAGGCATTCAAGTATTTATCTCAAAGCTTACAAGCCGTTCAGCTAGATGGCCACTTGTTTATCTTCAAGCCTTTAAGACCCCAGACACTATATCTTTT
>NW_022106084.1:12455712-12457540 GCF_000313985.2 Echinops telfairi | reverse complement strand
TGAAACATATACATTTCCTCTAGTTCTTAAATGCCCCCACCCCCCACTCGGGCCCAATATCATGATCCCAATTCTACCTTACAAATCTGGCTCGACCAGAGGATGTACATTGGTACAGATAGAAACTAGGAACACAGGGAATCCAGGACAGATGACCCCTTCAGGACCAGTGGTGAGAGTGGAAAAGGGGAACCGATTACAAGAATCAACTTATAGCCTCCTCCCTGGGGGATGGACAGCAGAGAAGAGGGAGGGGGGAGACGTCCGGCAGTGTAACATATGACAAAATAATAATAATTTATGAATTATGAAGGGTTCATGAGGGAGGGGGTAGGGATTAGGGAGGGGAAAATGAGGAGCCAAGATTAAGGGTTCAAGAAGAAGGCAAATATTTTGAGAGTGATGATGGCAACAAATGTGCATACGTGCTTGACACAATGGATGCATGTATGGATTGTGATGAGAGTTGTATGATCCCCCAATGAAATGATTTTTTTTAAAAAAGGCTTACAATCCAAACCCTTAGAGTCCTTTGGAAGGAGTAGATAGAACAAATTGTGAACCTTTCACCCCTCCTCTTATCAACAAACGATCAAGCCCTAGACCTTCTCTTGCTCTTCAGTAGAGTCTAAATTAATCTATATACTCATAATGCCTGGATTCATCTGTCATCTCTTTCTCTTTTTTCAGTTACAAATCTATGCGTTCATGTTTGCAATACTTTCTACATAGATGACCCATAAAAACAAACCAACCAAAAACTCTGGCCTCACAATGAATTGTCTTCTTTTAGTCCATCTTGCTCTTTCTTTTAGATCTGCCTTAAGTTAGAAAACGCTACCAATTTCTTCCTAATTTCTTTAGCCGCAAATTCTGGTGGTCACTCTGTATTTCTGCATCTCCATTTACACCACAACTTTGGTCATCACATCTTGTGGTTTTGCTTTTAAATAACTCCCAGATCCAATTTTTGTTTATTTAAAGCTAGTTCTCTTCATCTCCTCTAGATTATTATGATTTACTTTTTCTTTTTATTCTTGGTCCTACCCCCAATCCTTTTCTTATTCTCTAACTAGAGTGTTTTTCATGTATTTTCATGCCATTCTTTGATTAAATCCCTTCAGTGGCTTTTTTGTTTCTATGTTTTTTTAACCTGTTGTACAAGTGCCTTTGTGATTGGTCATGGGTTCACTTTTTCATCTTTATCCCTGAAAAATTGCTCCTCCATCACGTCTTCCCTGATATCTACTTTGCAGCCATATGCATAAACTTTTACTGTCCTTGAAGAGACCAGCTCTGTACACTTGGAGCCCGCACCAACACCTGCATTTGTGATTTACCTCCAATGTGGAATCCTTGATTGTGTGCTGTCTACTCTATCAACTTGAGTTATGGCTACCATCAGAGCATCTTAAATCAAGAAAAGAGAACTTCGGAGGTTCAAAGAATAGTGCACACAAGAAGTAAATTCTAAAAAAAAAAAATCACAGTTACATTTAATTTAACACCCCAATGTTTAACAAAAATACCTGGGATGAAAGCAAGCATCATATCTTCATCCTCTGATGATTTGGGGTTATAAATTAGACCATGTGAGAAGAATGGCTCTGGTTTAGCGTTAGAATGTAAATCATTCAAAGGTCTATGGAAATTATTAGGGCTCTTCCTTTGTTTTAGGGGACCTACATATACATTTCAAGAAAATATCAGTTCTTAAGTGTCCCCTGAAAAAACAGACAAACAAAACCCCACAGACCATTCTGTAATATTTCTGGTGATCCAGTGTCCTTTTGATTAGGTATACACCATTACTTTACCTTATTGTCAT
>NW_022106084.1:12453185-12455033 GCF_000313985.2 Echinops telfairi | reverse complement strand
TTTCTGCATTTGCTATGTGCTATTTGTATAATCACTCAAAATGCATTAAATATTTTAATAGTGATTTTAATAGCATATTAAATGCTTTCATTATGTTAATTTTAAAATATAACTTGTTAGCTATCATATAGTATCAATTATGTTAAAATGAATATAAGTTCTGAAGTGTTGACAGTGGTTAATTATTTTATTCTGCATATATTTCAGAATTGTCCAATTTTTACACAACATTTATGCCTTTTTTATACTTTAATTTCTCTGATAATTAAAAATTAGGAGAAATACAACTTTTTAAATGCATTGGGACCAAGTAATATCAAAAGGTGAGGGGAGAAATAGTTCTAAGAAACATAAAGGGAAATATTTTCCAGTAATAATTATAAGATATTTTATCTGTAAATCAGTTGAATTTGAAGCTTCCTTTTTATTATATGATCTTTTAATGAACATTCATTTCAGTGTTTAAATCTAGTGTCTTTTTTTAACCCATTCATTCTTTAAAACTACCAAAATATTATGCACACGTGATTAACTTCCAGTAATAGTAAAAGTTCATGAATAAGAGGACTGGTCAGTCTCTCTAGATCATCATATCAATATTCAGATATAAAAACTAAACTTTCCTTTCACTGAATTCTGGTTTACTTCTGTTATTCTTGTTATTTTTTATATGTTTCTCTTGCTTTATCTTAATCCTTTTTTGAAGAGGCTATGTTGAAAATCAGAAAATAAATTTACTTCTCAGATTTGAAAATGTGTTTGCCAGGTACAAAATTTTTCACTTAAACTTTGAAATCATTGTTTTGTTATTTTTTGTAGCATTTAACAATGATAATAGCAGAATGATGTTTGTTGAACTCTTATTGTCTTATTTCCCTTAGGAATCATTGAGGGTATTCCCTTAAGGTTCACAAAATTCCTAACCATGAAGGCATTTCTGACTCACAGGTCAGAGTAGAGCTGCCCTATAGGGTTTCCTAGGCTAGTAACATTTATGGCAGCCGACTGCCACCTCTTCTTTCTGCAGAACAGTAAGTGAATTTGAATCACTAGCAGAAAACTGCTTAACCCACAGTGCCACCAGGGTTCCTCTTTAGGCGTTTGTTGTTTGGGGTCATCTAGTTTTTTTTTTAATTAATAGGGACCCTCTGAACAACAGTATAATATATTATCTGGTCCTCTGTCATCCTCACAATTGTTGTTATGTTTTAACCCATTTAACTACTGCATGAATCCATCTCCTTGAAGATCTTCCATTTATTCCCCCGAACTTTTACATTGCAAGGCATGATATATTTTTCCAGGAATGGGTATCTCCTAATGTAATAGGTCCAACATATGTGAGTTGAAATCTTCCCATCCTCACATGCACATGTGATGATTGCAAAATACGCTGGTTTGGGGAAGGTATAACCTAGTCCTCAAAATGATACCTTTGCTCCTTAACATTTTAAAGAGATCTTGTGCAGCCTAACAAGATGTTTTATTTGATTTCTTTTTTTAATTTCATCATCTTTATCATATACAATTAATTATATATTCTACAAAATGTAGAAAACATTTTGTGCAATATAATGACATTTACTAAAGTTTCCTCATTTTTCCATCCTATGTTGCTCCTATCAATTAAATGAGGAAAGAATAGATGTGGGGAGCCAAAAACCTTAATTTTCTCTTGATTGTTTCTCTTTTTTAAAAAAAAAATCTAAAATAGCGTTTTTATTATAATCCATACATGCTTCAAGACCTGCACACTTTTTTTTTCAATCAATTTATTGGGGCTCATACAATTCATCACAATACATAGATCAATTGTGTAGAGCACATTTATACATTTGTTGCCCTCAT
>NW_022106084.1:12443994-12445223 GCF_000313985.2 Echinops telfairi | reverse complement strand
ATGTGCTTTACACAATTGATCTATGTATTGTGATGAATTGTATGAGCCCCAATAAATTGATTAAAAAAAGAAAAAGAAAAAGAATGGAGAGGGAGAAGGAAGGAGAAGTTATAAAAGAGGAGAGAAGAGAAGTGATAATAGCGGGAGTGGGAAAAGAAAATAAAAAGAGATAGAGGGAATGCCTATAGTAAAGGGGCAGAAGAGAAGTATTGGCAATGGTGGAAAAGGAGGAAGAAAGGAGTGAAGAATGTACAGAAAGTAAAAGAGAAAAAAGAGGAGATCAGCACGAGATAAAAGGTATATATTTATATTTAGATCCCCCCCCTTCTTTTCCCTCCAAGTTCTAGCGATGCCTAATAGGATGCAGAGGTGGGCGCGGCCTCCCTACCACAGGACGTGGTGCTGATATGGGCTCCGGAGTAGGGCTATGTGAGGGGTATTGCTCTTCAAATCAACAACTCTCCGAGATCCCTGTTGGCCTATATATTGGGGTGTGCGGGTGGAGGCTTAATCTGCTGAGGTTGTGGTATGATAGAGAGAGGTGTTTTAATAGCAGGAGGAATGAAGAAAAAGTGAAAGAAGAACACAGCTAGTGTAAAAAAAGAAGAAAAGAGGAAAGAAAGGGAGACAGAACTGACAAAATTGGTAGAGAAATAGTAGACCCCCATGCTGTGCTATGTGTAACACTGGCCCGTCCTGTGTGGGGCCCTGTCTTAGGAGTCAGGCTGCCCCCTGGGAGGACAGGTATTCCCTAGGCAGAGTGTAGGGGTCTGGGAACCAGCAGTGGTATGTAAAGGGAATGAGAGGGAGAAGAGATTATCATACAAGCAGTGAGAGAAGCCTAGAGAACCAAGATAGAAAGAGAAAGGAGAAGGAAGGCGAAGGGCAACAAGCAAACAAACAAATAAATAAAACCACGACAACAACAAAGAAACCTAATTGTGTTCTCTAAAATTGTCTGTGATGGCAAAAGGGAGGAGAGTGGGAAGGGATAAATAAAGGATAAAGAGATAGCTGATCCCTGATTACTTGTATGTGGGGCCAAAAGGGTTTAGACCCTGCCTCACAATGGCAGGTTGGTGAGCTCTTTTGATGCAGGGACCCAGTGGTGCTGGGCAGTGTTGCCCTAGTTGATGAGTTCGCCTAGATGGTCGACAGAGGTTTTCTCAGCAGCGCAGTGTGGTGTAGGTGCTTGTCCCAGCTGCCTTATGTGGTTTTCAGCACTCCCA
>NW_022106084.1:12440060-12442394 GCF_000313985.2 Echinops telfairi | reverse complement strand
TTATGTCTTCTGCATATCACAGACTAAACAGCCTTCCTCTATGGTGGTGTTGCATTCTTCCTCAGATTGCTTAGTTTCTTGAATGATTTCCTCAGCATGAAGCTGGAGTGAAAATGGTGAACGGATACCCTGTTGCACACCTTTCTTCTTAAGTAATGCTAACATTGTGTATTCTTGGATCACTATGATGAAGTTGTGTTAAAATGAACACAACTTGATTATTTTAGTCGTTAAACCGTAGGCAAACATCTGTCTGTTCTGTCCTTTTGCTCTTAATCTGTCTGACATCAGCAATGCTATCCCTCATTCTATATAAATTTTCAGTCTGACTTGGACTTCTGACGATTCCCTGTTCATGTAACATTACAATAATGATATTCAGCAACATTTTGGTATTTAATGGTATTCAGCCGAATCACATAAAAATGTAGTTTTAATGATACTGCCCAATGCTTTTCCTAACATTTTTGATCACCTTCTTTGGAATGGACATGAATGTAGATCTCTTTTAGTCTGTTGTCCAGGTGGTGACTTTCCAAATTTCTTGACCAAGACAAGTAAGCCCTTCTGGTGCTGAATCCATTTATTAAACCATCTCAGTTGATATTCCATCAATTTCAGGAACCCTGATTTTTTCCAATGCTTTCTGTGCATCTTGAACATCTTTCTACAGTACCTGAAGTTCTTGATCAGATGCTACCTCCTGAAATAATGGTGCCTTGAACATAAGCAATTCTGTTTGGTATAGTGTTATAGGTAGGTTTATTGTGCCAACCTGGCCACAGGAACATGTGGGATTAATAAGTTCACAGTTCGGAGGGCAAAGAGATAAATGACTCAGCAAGGTCTGTCCTTTCTTATTCTCTCATGATCGAACCAGCATACCTCTGCTTTAGCTAGTTCTCTGCCTCAACTTGTGAGCTACACTACCTGTGGGAGAGCCAACTCATGGATCATATCACTAGAGCTTGATGTTCCTTGGACACCTGCTTCATCATGCTGCTAGTGTATATATCGCTTGAGCCTGAGGCTGGAACATCCTGTCATCTTGCATTGCTTGAGTTCAATATCCTATCCAGGCCTGCTTCGCTAAGCTCCCGAGCTGCTGACTGTTGGTGCTCCACCCTGCTGTTTGCTGCCTGTGGCGAGACTTCCTGCATTGCCCAAGGGAAGACTCAGATGTCTGCTTCTTTGACCTTGGACCCAGCAGCTCTCAGGAGTTGAAGGACTTTCAGTATATTAACAGCTCCATGGAAGTGAGTTAAACTGAGCCCTCTGTACTGCTGTGTGGACTAATTAGCTGTTATATTCCTTCGTGCAGTATATTTATATTTAGTCATAAGTGTCCTGGTTTTGTTTCTCCTGCCTAACACATATAGTGACTCTAATATTCCTTCCATCTTCTTTTGAGGTCTTTGGCATCATTTTTTTTCCCATACATATCCGTTATTAAAGCAATTCAGTGTTTGTTTTACTTTCAAGTTCTTTCAGTTTGACTCATGCTGATTGTGTTTTTTCTTTTGGATTTCTAACTCCAGATCTTTGCCCATATCCTCATACTACTTTACCTTGTTGTCTCTAGCTGTTCGTTCAAATCTTCTGTTTGCCTTTTACCTTGGTCATTTTTCCTGTTTGCTTTAACTACTCTTCTCTTGACATCACATTTCAGTCTCTTCTGAGATTTATTGTTGTCTTGTCTGACCTTGCAATTCATACTACCAAGGAGGACTTTGGCTCTATTTTCTACAAGACAGATTTGTAAGTTCTTCTTTTGGTCTTAAACTTTGCCAGTCCGAGAAACTGGCGATATTCTTCCTAACACCATAGAACAAATGCATCAATACATCAAAGATGTTCATTATTTATTATCCAACTTTCACATGCATATGAAGTGATTGAAAATAGCATGGTTTGGGTCAGGTGCACCTTAGTCTTCAAAATGCCATCTTTGCTCGTTAACATTTAAAACAGACCTTTATGCAGCAGACTTTCCCAATACAATATGGCCTTTGATTTTTTGACTGCTGCTTTCATGAGTTTTGATTGTGGATTCAAGCAAAATGAAATCCTTGAACATTTCAATCCTTTCTCCATTTATTATGCTCTGTTTATCGCTTCAGTTGTGATGACATATAAACCCTTGATAAATGTTAACTTTGCGTGTTCTTGAATCTCTACGATGAAGTAGTGTTTTTTATTTTCCTTCAAAGTTATTTATTTTCTTTATTGTGGTCTTCTGTTTATGCTGCTGTGTGTTTTCACAGATGTCTGGTGACTTCCAATATCTGTTTATATTTAATAGTACAGAACTAATCATTTAGGCAAGTTGTATGA
>NW_022106084.1:12435854-12438658 GCF_000313985.2 Echinops telfairi | reverse complement strand
GCAACGATTCTTTTTCCTTTGAAGCTGCATGGTTATCTGCCCAATTGTCATCTTGTTCTATGCTACTTCAGATGTAAATACTAACTTGAATTTTATGCTTCTAATTGTTTGCTTGTTCTTCAGATTTTACCATGTTTGATCCTATACTTGATGCATATGTTATTCAAGTTATTTGTTCTTGAAATTGTATATAAATGAAACTGTTAGATTTGTCTGTAACTTGCTTTTTCACTCAACATTGTATTTATGAGAGTCATCTATATTGCTGCATGCAGCGATCATTCATTCATTTTCATTGCTATATATGCTCATGGAATTGATATCCCACAATGCATATAAGTACGCAGAGACACACATATATGCGCATACACACTTATATCTTACTGTTCAGTTGTGTATTGCACTACTGATGGAATATTCTGGTAAAAGTTTATGAGAGCTATGTATCTAGAAATGGAAGTATTGACTTATATACCTTATTGGAGCATGCTAATTTTTTCTAAACTCCATGTTTTGTAATTTTTTATCCCTTTTTGTGAATTCTTCTGGGAAATGCTTTAATTTTTCTTATTAAGTTGCCATTTTCAGGTTATTTTGATGTTTCACCTATTTTTATGCCAATTAAATATATTACAAGCATCAAGTGCCAATTTATGGCTTGAATTTTTCTTCAGGATATATTTTGATGAGCAGAAATTCTTAGTTTTAATATAGACAGTATGTCATTTAAATTGGCATTCCATCAATTCCTGGAACATTGATTTTTTTTTTCTAACAATTGAAATGTTTCACCAAGGTGATGAAGCACTGGAAGCACTCACTCCTCTATGCCAGGAAATTTGGAGGAAGGCTACTTGGCAAACTGTCTCGAAGAGATCCATATTTATGCCGGTTCCAAAGAAAGGTAATCCAAAAGAGTGCTCAAACTACAAAACAATATCATTGATATCACATGCAAGTAACATTTTTCTGAAGATCATCCAACAACTATTGTGGTAGTACATTGACAGGGAACTTCCAGAAGTTCAGACCAGATTCAGAAGAGGTCATAGAATAAAGTATATCAGTGCTGACATCAGATGGATCTTGGCTGAAATCAGAGGATACAAGAAAAATGTTTACTTGTGTTTTATTGACTCTGCAAAGCCATTTGACTCTGTGGACCATAATAAACTATAAATAGCCATGGGAAGAATGAGAATCCAGAACACTTCATTGAGCTTACTTGGTACTTGTACATGGATCAAGAGGCAGTTATGTGAATAGAACAAGGGCATACTGCAAGGTCTAAATTCAGAAAAGGTATGCAACACGGTTATATCCTCTCATAATACTTTTTCAATTTGAATGCTGAGCAAATAATCAGAGAAGCTGGCTAATATGAAGAAGAATGTGGCATCAAGATTGGAGGAAGGCTTATTAAAAACTTGTGGTATGCAGAACATATCCTTGCTTCCTGAAAGTTAGGAAGACTTGATGCATTTGCTGAAGAAGATCCTGGATTGCAATCTTCAGTATGGGCTAGAACACAATGTAAAGAAGCTCAAAATCCTCACAACTGAACCACTAGGTAACATCATGATAAATGTGGGAAAAGTTCAAGATATCAAAGATCTTTTTCTTGCTTGAATACACAATCAATGCTCATGGAAACAGCAGTCACGAGATCAAAAGACATAATGCATTAGGTAAATCTATAGACCAAGACCTTTTCAGAACATTGAAAAGCAAGTATGTTACTTTGAGATCTAAAGTCTGCCTGATCCAAGCCACGGTGCTCTCTATGGCCTCATACATATGTGAAAATTTGACACTGAATAAAGAAGACAGAAGAAATATTGATGCATTTGAATTATAGTCCTGAAGAAAAATATTGCAATTACCATAGGCTGGAAAAAGGATAGACCAAAATACCATGGAAGAAATATAACCAGAGTGCTCCTTGGTGACAAGGATGGCAAGACTTTGTCTTACTTACATTGGGCATGTTGTTAGGACAGACCCATGCTGGAGAAGGACAGAGTGCTTGGTAAAGGAGAGGAAGCATCAAAAAAGAGGAAGGCCCTCAAAGAGATGGATTGACACAGTGCCTTCAACAATGGATTCTGGGACAATTGTAAGGGTGGTGCAGGACCTCACGGTGTTCGGTTCTGTTGTCATAGGGTTGCTATGGATCAGAACCAACGCAATGGCATCTAACAACAACTGTATGTATATCATCCTTTCAATTTATATTTTGGGCATTTTATGATTTCTTTAAGAAATTATACTTCCCCTTGCTATTATTGATATTTTCTTTGAGTCAATTCCCACTCATTGCCAAGCCTATGTGTACAAAGTAGAGCTGTATTCCACAGGGTTTGTGAGGGGTGACTTTGCCTAAAATATTACTCTGCGTGTTTTAAGGTTTTGTATTTTATATTTAGGTCTATTACCCACATCGAATTTGAGTGTGTGTCTATAATGTAATTATGAATCCAACAGAATCTTTTTTCAATTTAGTCTAAACTTTTAAAATCATGAACTCTATCATTTTAGGATTGATCTTCAATTCTCAGTCTTTAATCAACCAAGCTTAAGTATGTCTTTTTGATTCTGTTCCCTCTATTCTGCTCCTGTTCTACTTATCTTTACTCAGGACACATCTTCGACACAACAGCAGTTTGCTGTTCTTAATAATTTATTTATATAGCTTAAACATTTTAAAAGTCATTATCTCACAAAACAGATCCTAGTAACTTGTTTTCCCTTTACTAGTGACTTGGTTATTCTTGGCCTTCTTTATTTCATAGTTACAATTTTTA
>NW_022106084.1:12425878-12428397 GCF_000313985.2 Echinops telfairi | reverse complement strand
CTTCAGGATCTGTCTTGAAGTGCAATGCTTTCTGTGATAGGATAATATCAAGGAAAGCCTATCAATACAATTATTACTCAAATTTACACACCGACCACTAATGAGTAATTCTCACAATATCATCAGTCTGAAATAAGTCAAACATGTAATCAGGATGCATAGATAATTATTGGCCATTGGAATGCAAAAGTTGGAAACACAGAGGAAGGAAAAAGTTGGGAAATGTTGTCTTCATGATATGAACAAAGCTGGAGATAGCATGATAGATTTTCCAAGACCAACAACTTCATAACAAATATTCTTTTCAACAACACAAAAGACTATGCGTGTGCACGTCTCTAGATAGAATACATAGAAATTACATTGATTTCATCTGTGGAAAGATAATGGAGAAGCTCAGTATCAGCAGCTAAAACCAGGTCAGGGCCAACTGTGGAACAGACCATCAATCGCTCATCTGTAAGTTCTTGTTGAAGATGAAGAAAATTAAAACAAGTCCATGAGATCCAAAATATGCCCCTACATAAGTCCCATACAAATTCTGAGAATATTACAACGTGGTTACATATCCCCTTCACCTCCGACGCCACAAGGGGAAGCCCCCTAAATTTCTCACGCTCAAACTATTCCATCTTCATCTGTAAGCAATCCGAAGAAACTACTATTACCTGTTCCTACCAGTGTATGGCTCCATTTGTTTGCCTTCCAGGTAAACTGCCCTTGACTATGCTTCTCTTTCGAGATTTTTGGGTTTTCCCGGCCTCCTCAATTCTCTGATTGCACTAAGAAAAGTCATTTGCTTCTGGTTTGTTCAGATTTTTTTCTTGTTTTAGGCATGGGAGTGATGATTAGAAAGTTTATGCATGTTGGAATTGAAACTGCAAGACCCAAGACATTTTCTTAGCCTTAACAATTTTTGTAGTTTGATGATTTTATGTCAATTTGAATTTTTTTATTAATTGTAGGGGGTAGGGGGAGTCCAGCCTGTCAGTTAGGTCACAGCCTGATGATTGTCTCCTTGGGAGTGTGGCCTTCATATAAGGAGAAACTGGGAATCTCCTTCATTCTTTCTCCCCCTTCACCTTCCTGCTTACTGGGACTATTCCTACCTCCCACGATGGCCTCATCTGAGCCTCCCAACTCTGGAAACTGTTGGTACTCTGCCATACTTCCCTTGACTTCAAATCCACTCAACTCTGCATCGACCAGCCTGTCATCTTCCTGCTTCCCAGTTCTGTTTTCTGCATGACTAGCCTGCAGCTACATGAGTCTGAAGAGGGACTTATTGAACTTGTGGACTAGAGTTGGACAGGGCTGGAAGGCTTTCTTGATATGTAATTACTCTCTGATACAAAACTCATTCTTATACATGAAAGTATATCACTGGATTTGTTTCTCTAGATAACCCAGCCTAGCACAACAGTCTTGTAATTTCTTCTCAAAAAGCTTTCTCTCTCCTGCTGTATAGTCCAACAATGTCCTTTTACATGCTCTCCTCCATTCTGCCGTCTCTCACCTCACTCTATATTGACTGTCTCTTCTGAGAACCTAGCCTTTTGGCTATGAAGCCATGACAATGACTGAAAAGAGTTGGAGGGGAAGTAGTGACAGCAGGTAATGTCATACAGGAAGTGTTATTGCACTGAGTTTATTTCTAAAGAATATCTCCTGTCATTTCCATGTTTTTCAGAGTATACAGAGGATTTTAAATTTCTGTTTATCATAATCCCACTGAAGCAAAATGTGGTATTAAAAATAATCATTTACAAGGGACATATAAAAATGAAACTTTGGGATTAAAACTAAGAGAAAAGTGGAGAAAGGAAGTCAGGTCGATAAAAACTATCCATATATGGCTTTTCCATGATCCTCATAACATAAACCCTGCCATATGGATAGTATCCAACCTAATTCAAAATAACTAATACTTCTGTGCTTGTTATTGTTTTTGTATGTTATCTACATAAGATAGGCTGGATAAACAATCCCTAGGAGAAAATAATGGGACTGATGGTTCCCAGGGGACACAGGTGAGGGGAGGTTGGGAAAGGAAGGAGGGAGCCAATAAGCCAAGGGACAAGGAAACAACAAGTGATCTGAAATTGATGGTGAAGAGAGCATAAAATGCCTAGTGGTGCTTGATCAAAGGCAATGTAGCTGAGATGAATTGCTGAAACCTGAATGCAGGCCAAAAACGATAGTGGGGCAAGACAAAAGTAAAAGGAAATAGAGTAAAGAACTAGGAGGCACTGGGCATTTATAGAGATCTAAATGCAGGCATGTACATATATGAATATATTTATATATAACAGTGGGGAAATAGATCTATGTACATATATTTATATGTAAAGTATTAAGACAGCAGATGGGCATTGGGCCTTTACTCAAGTACTCCCTCAATGCAAGAACACTTTGTTCCATTAACCCGGCATTTTGTGATGCTCACTTTCCTGACATGATCGCTGTAGACAAAATGGGTGCATAAGCAAATGTGGTGAAGAAAGCTGATGGTGCTTGGC